>NC_090926.1:399219572-399522602 GCF_040938575.1 Ambystoma mexicanum | reverse complement strand
TATGGGCATATAACGAGTAGGGGGTGGGACGAGAGTGAATAAATACAGGGATATGAGTGGCATTTCCCACCCACCAAATAATTTTAAAAAACAATAACTTTTAGGCCAAAATATTTCGGCAAAAACTCTGCAGGGAAAAAAACGGCGATGAATGAGAATAGACTCTTTGTTGGGTAGCTACTGAATAATGGGGTTTCGTTTCCAACAAAAATAACGTACACATAAAGCAAAACTAATAGCGGAGGCATAATTGAGAGTGACCGGTTGATTGGGTGTGGTGAGACATGGGCACCATGATGTTACATAAAGCAGGGACAAAGGTTAGGTACCAGGCACAGATAAACAATGAAAGCCTGGTGCCAATCATATACATCTTTATAGAGCATTAACGTTGTGTCAGGGTAGCAAGGTCGGGGGCTGATGTCAATTTGTGGGGCGTGTTGTGCGTGGGAGAGTCTCCTTCACTGGCCACTAAGTGAAGCCAGAGTCTGAAGCGTTTCAGTGGAAGCACAAGGTGGGGCGGGCGGGGGAGTTTGGGGGAGCAGAAAGGTTAAGGTGGGAAGAAGATCTTTGGAAGGAGAGTACAGAGTGATTCAGTGAGCAAGGTACCGGGTGCAAAACAATGCATAGCTTTGCAGACGTATAGTAGGATTTGAGAGCCATTGAGCATGGTGGTGGCGGGGGATGTTCGAGGTAGGGTGCGGAGGGGCGTGTAGAGAACTTGAGGACTTTGTTGAGGGGAATCAGTAGAGGGACAGGCCGACGAGGAGTAGGCTTGAGGAATAGTCAGTCATGTTTTCTGAGTTCAAGAGTTGAGATGAGTGTTTTGAGAGTGTGGTGTGTAAGATGGTTGTCGATTTTCTTAATGTTGAGGAGGTAGAATTGCACAACCATGGGAGTAGCCATAACTAAATGTTGGCATCGAAGGTTGCTGTTAAAGAGGACTCAACGATTGTGAGCAGAAGGAGTGAGGCTATTCCCTGGGGCTCGTGGCGTGTGGGCTAGTTTTGGAAGCAGGGAGAAGAAGGATTTTTGTTTTGGAGTTGAACATCAGGCAGCACAGAGCCAGCCAGTGGCAGATGGCTGTGAGGCAGCTGGTGGTGCAATATTTCAAGGCAAAAGGAGGGAAAGGAAGAGATGTTCTGGGAGTCATCAGCAAATAGGTGGTAGTGCAAGCTAAAGGATATTAGTTTGTTCAAGGATGTGGATCTTTGGGGACACCCAGTGGAAGGAGTCTGGGGAGGCAGTGTTTGGGTTCCATGAGATGGGGACGGAATGGTTAAAGAGTTAAGAGGCCACCCAGTCCTTGAAGCTGAGTGAGGAGAGGGTTTGAAGGAGTGAGGAATGTCCACAGTATCAACGGATGCAAAGAGATTAGGTAGGATTAAAACAAAGGAGTTGTGACAATGATGAGTAGAGGTTAGAAAGATGGATACTTGCGTGAGTGCAGTTTTGGTGGAGTTTTTGCTCTGAAACCCTGACTCTAGGGGATCATCGAGTACGTTTTCTACAAGGTAGCTGGTGATGCGGTCGAAGAAAACTTGCTCCAGGACTTTTGAGTGGCGAGATAGAAGGGAGACAGGTCTGCAGAATGGGTAATTGTAAGCATCAGCAGTGGGTTTCTTAATTTTGGGGATGGTAGTGGCTATTTTATAGAGGTCAGAGGAGGTAACAGGCACGAGTCTTTAATTGTTTGTGGTGCCAAGGGGTCAAATGGGTGCAGGAAGAATAAGCTGAGTGTAGGATGGGTAAGCATTTTGTGGGGTAGGTAAAGAAGTGGGATTGTGAAGAGGGTGTGGAAGTGCTGAGGGGTTGAGAAAAGGGAGAGGGCGAGCAAGAGAAGATATGGATAGTATGTTGCATATCTTTGGGATTTTAGACGAGAAGTAGGAGGCAAAGCCATCAGCTGAGAGAGGAGGAAAATTAGTGTTTTGCATAGCTTGATTGGGCATGGAAAATGTGTGGGGATAAGTACACACAGAGGATATAGGGTTGGTGCAGTAGGGTGGTTTGGGAGAGTAAAATGCAGTCTTGGGGGCCACGGAACAGGGTAGTTGAGAAATCTTCTTTACCAGCAATGTAAGTGGAGATGCATGAATGTCTTTAGTTGCTGGATCACTGGGGAGATTCATGGTTGAGGGCGGGGTCAAGTGGAGGTAAATGAGCAAGCAGGATAGTCAAAGGCGGTGGAAAGTGCATTGTTGAATTTGGTGAAGGAGAAAGAGTTTGCAGTGAGAAGGCATGGTGCAGAGGTTGGAGGATAGGAAGATGAGGTCCAGGGAGCTCACACAGTTGAGAGCCAGAAGTTTGTTTAGGCTGAAAAGACAGTGGTCAGTGAGGGTGGAGTCACATAGCATAGGGTACATTATGACCACAGGGAGCTCCTTAAGGTGGTACTCGAAAAGTAGGACTAG
This sequence comes from Ambystoma mexicanum, assembly GCF_040938575.1. Classification (NCBI taxonomy): domain Eukaryota; kingdom Metazoa; phylum Chordata; class Amphibia; order Caudata; family Ambystomatidae; genus Ambystoma; species Ambystoma mexicanum. The sequence continues at coordinate 399,520,188 of NC_090926.1, read as the reverse complement.
TTCAAAGAAAAATAGGCTAGGGATGCCAGGTGGGTGATAGAGGAGGAAGCTAATGTGAGGGGTGAGGGTGCAGAGTTGGGCTGAGAAATGTTTGAAGGACACACCCACGCCAGCAGCCGCCTCCAGTAGCTGCCTCGAGGAGAGGGCAGGAGCCCCTCCTCGCACACTTCATACCTGATCCGTGGCGATCCAGCAGCAACTCATGCTACGAGTATCGCCCTCCACATGGAACAGATGATCCTTGATGTGCCTTCCACGTGGTAAGGCTCCACTACCTGGTCCACACGCTGACCAACCTGCTGATTGTGCATTTCTAGGGCCATACCCCAGCAGGCAATGCACGCTTCTATTGCCTGACTTTCAGTGCCTGACCCTCTGATGCCGGGCGCAGCGTGGCGCCAAAGCAAGGCTGCTACCTCGTTGCTCGGCAACTAGCCGAAACATCTACTGCCCACATCCGCCATACACGAAGGCCATACAAAGGTCCTGTTCACCACTGAACGCCATCAGCCACGGACTGGCTTAGACCCATACAAGTGAGTACATCACAGTTCTCGCTGACACGCAAGTGTCTTCACAACTAAGGAGGGCAGTATTCAGATGAGCATTTTGCCAGATGAAAACTCACTGCACCTTCCACACCATGACACTAGAACTTTCGTCATTGCTCGGCCAACCGCGCATTACACACTAAAACAGCAGTGAATTCCTGCTTGGATGTCACTGGCTTCTCGGAGATGTAATCTATTGAACCACACACCCAACCTCTTAGTTAAATGCATTTCTGCCTAAACCTTGGAATGTGGCATGCTGCCTAGTGTGAACTATTGCTAGCCACTGCATTTTATACTTGCATTCTGGTATTAGCCACTGCATTAGTAAGCCCTGCTACTGCCACCTTTTCTAGCACACAGGTGCTCAGTTGCTTTTAGATTGCTGTAAAGTGTTTAGTAAGCCCTGCTACTGCCACCTTTTCTAGCACACATGTGCTCAGTTGCATTTAGATTGCTGTAAAGTGTTTAGTAAGCCCTGCTACTGCCACCTTTTCTAGCACACAGGTGCTCAGTTGCATTTAGATTGCTGTAAATAGTTTAGTAAGCCCTGCTACGGCCACCTTTTCTAGCACATAGGTGCATAGTTGCATTTAGATTGTTGTATAGTGTTTAGTAAGCCCTGCTACTGCCACCTTTTCCAGCACACAGGTGCTCAGTTGCATTTAGATTGCTGTAAATTGTTTAGTAAACCCTGCTACTGCCACCTTTTCTAGCACATAGGTGCATAGTTGCATTTAGATTGCTGTAAAGTGTTTAGTAAGCCCTGCTACTGCCACCTTTTCTAGCACATAGGTGCATAGTTGCATTCAGAATGTTAGGAATGCGTCGAGTAAGCCCTGCCATTGCTATTGCAGCCTAGAACATAACTGCTTAGTTCACTTAGCTCATTGGAAACGTGTTAAGAAAACCTTCCTGTCACTGCCTAGATCTGTACCTCTAGCTCTCCCAATTACGCACTAGCAGCCCTCTGCGCTACTACTCGCCCAGACCCTCTCCACAGGTGTAACCTTCCAGTTACCCTACGGTTAGCCAGCACCCAGCCCTCCTCACCTAACTAAACTATGCCAGATTGGTTATTACTCATAATGGTGCCCTTTGTGCTGTACCACATGATACACCCTGCACAGGCTCCCACTTTATTATCCATAATAATGCCCTCTCTAGAGTAGCATGCCTCCGGCACCACCCCATTCCCTGTCCCACGCCCTTCTTGCCTCCCACCAAAATGTTTTCCCAACAGCCCCACCTGATTAACGGTCAAACATACCACTTAGGGACCCAAAAGCCACAAAAAGCCACTACACATTACTCTTCTACCACTAATAAATTACCTAAAACGACTACTCCGGTCCTTAGCTCACTTAGACGCACCAGACTTAGATCACAGACCTTCGCCACTATCTGTTCTCCAATAAGGGACCCCCCCAAAGTCAAGCAAACAAAACAAACACCTTTACTTGGATTCATAAGAACCCAAAGACTCAGATCCCGACTCATAAACCATCCTAGCACAAGTGTCTCTACCACCTCTGCCATTATAGGAAGCATACCTCCACTAGAGACCCAATCTAAACCACCCAAAAGGATCACCACAACCAAACAACAATCCATTATCATAGGGACCACCAACACACACCCATCTCCTCGAGTCCAAGAGCCATCCCCTCCTATACACCTCAAAGGAGCCCTCATCAATGCACGGTCTATACCTGCTCATGCCACAGAAATACATGACTATATGTCTGAGCAACAACTTGACCTACTTATAGTGACAGAAACCTGGCTTCACCAAGCCTCCGGACCTTCCCTCTCTATTGCCATTCCTCCAGACTACACCATCCTTAGCACGGACAGAATGAAATCACTAGGTGGTGGAGTAGCTATTATTGCTAAAACCCATCTCAAAATAAGAACCTGCCCTATCGAGAACCCGGACGGTTATGAAGTCCTACTAGCTAAACTAGCCACGAACCATAAGACTACTATAAACATAATAACCATCTATAGAGCACCTAACGCCAAATCTCAGCCAGAATTAGATATACCACTGTTGTTAACGCCACTTATAAAACCTAACACAAAATGTCTAGTCCTAGGGGACCTGAATCTAGGTTTTAATGATACCCAAGACCACAAAGCAGAAGCACTACACAATGCGCTCAAAGACATGGCATTCACACAACTCGTGAACGCCCCTACCCATACAAAAGGGAGAACTTTAGACTGGATACTACCGCTCAACACCATAGTATCCATAGACTCCATTAACCCGGTACCCTGGTCAGATCATCACGGTATAAATTTCACTATTTTGGCCAATGAACCAGACCTACCTAAAACTATCATTGAGGAATCCTACATAACCAGTAACATCCGTAAACTTACAGCAGAAAACCTCAACCCATTATTAGCCATCTCCCTCAACAACAAAAAGATGAATACTGAAAATCTCTGTGCCCTGGCCGACATTTATCATAATTGTCTCACCAGCACAATTGACACCTTAGCTCCTTGTGTTAACAAAACAAAACGCAAAGACAAAAATCTTCTTTCTGGTTTAATGAGGAATTAGTCTCCCTTAGAAGGATTAAAAGATCACTCGAACACCGGCTAACTAAAACCCATACCTCAGAAGCCATGGAAGCATTCAACTCCGCAAACAAAATTTACAAATCATCTATCATTGCCCATAAAGCAGATGCCTTCAATACCAGAATCAGCAATGCATCCTCTGATAGTAAAGAACTATTCACCATATTCAAAGAGTTGGAGAATATGATCCCCATAATCAACCCAGTCCAACCAAGCAAAGAATGGTGTACCACCATCCAAGATGCCCTGGCATCAAAAATCAAGCTATTACAAAATAAAATCATTTCCAAAAGAAATCTGACAAGCACACCATGTCTAACCAAATCACTATGCACATAGAAGATGCCACCCATCTCTTCAACTTCACACCAGTCTCCCATGATGTAGTACTTAGTACTATATCCAAACTCAAAGCTTCAAACTGCAAAGGAGACAACTTTCTGGCGCACTTAATTAAATTATGTGCCCCTACCCTCAGACCTATAATTACCAATTTTGTGAATGCCTCTTTCCACACCAATCAGGACCCAGTCAGCATCAAAGCGGCATGGGTCACCCCCCTACTGAAAAAGCCCACCTTAGACCCATTAGTGCCCACGAACTACCGGCCTATAACGACTGTCCCCTTTATACTTAAAATCATTGATAAAATAGCCTACAACCAAATACAAACCCACCTCGAACATAACAGCCTATTAGGAGCTAGACAATCTGGTTTTAGGCCTAACCACAGTACGGAGACAGCCCTCTTGGATTTGAAAATCTAATGGGTATCTCAATCAGAGACTCAGGCAAATTAGCCACCCTACTGCTACTGGACCTATCAGCAGCATTCGACTTGGTAAACCACGATAAATTATGTGACATTCTAAAAAAAAGATTTTAACTTTTCCAACAGCGCCACCCAGTGGATCAAATCCTTTTTAACGGACCGCACATCCAGAGTTGCCATCGGAAATCATGCAGCGGACCCTATAGTAGTACCCATAGGAGTCCCCCAGGGATCCTGCCTCTCCCCCACCCTCTATAATGCATACACTAAACTCCTATTCTCGGCTCTTGACGATATGGGTGTCATCTACACCAACTTTGCAGATGACACCCAGATCCTCATCCCCATTACAGGTGACTACACCCAAGACACCTACACCATCAATAAAGTATACTCAATAATTCAAAATTGGATGGCTCTAAACAGCCTCTGCCTCAACGATGAGAAGACAGAGGTCCTCATCATGGGCCCCCAAAAAAAGAATAAGCACCCTCCATTCTGACTACTCCCATATCAACATTGACGGCACACTGATCCCAGTATTCAAACAAGTCAAAACACTTGGTGTTTATATAGATGCTAACCTCTCTATGCACAAACAAATAGCAGCCCTCTGCTCGTCCACAGCCTACACAGCAAAACTCATTGCACTCATTTTCTCACCCCTACAAATTGCATTACCTTGGCTAGAGCCCCGATCCTAACGAAATTGGATTACTGCAACATCCTCTTCCTAGGAACCTCTAAAACTAACTTGAACAAAATTCAATTACTACAGAACAAAGCCCTTAGAGCGGCGCTAGGCATCAAGAAATCCGAACATATATCTAGCATCAGAAGAGAAAATCATTGGCTGCCAATTGAAGCAAGAATCATTTTCAAAACACTTAGCATCGTCCATAAATGCATCACCAACAAAGCACCTAGCTACCTCAACAACATTATCAAAAAAAACTTTTCCTGCAGGACACTTAGATCCAGTAAACTGGCCCTCTTGGAAGTTCCTCAATACAAATACAGTAGAGCAGGAGGAAGTAGCTTCAAAGTCCTAGCCCCATCGCACTGGAACACACTACCCCTTAGCATCAAAAACGAGGACTCCCTACTAAAATTCAAAAAAGCGCTGAAAACTTGGCTATTCAACAAATATTAACCATAACTAGTCCTACTCTACCTCAGTACTAGAACGCTTCAGGTTTACCTCCCTTCGTTGAACCGAAACATTAAATCCAGCACCCATGGTCCACATGTATCTCCAGGGGGCACTCTCAGACCCGCAACTAGTGTTTTAAACGAACTGTGACCTGCTACTTAGACCCTTTGTAGTATATGAAACTTGATTTATGACTTTATCTGTAACTTAGTACAAATGTTGATTTATTTGTCTGTAACTGTAACACTGTATAAAAATGTGAGAATTTATCTGCAATTTCGCCGTGATACCCTCGGGTCTGGGCGAGTAACAAATGTAATAAATAAATAAATAAATAAGGACAAAGGGGTAAAGTCAGAAGAGGAAGGGGGCAGCTGGTGTGCCCATCCTTATTATAAGGCTAACACCATCCCCTTTTTTAGACAGTCAAGATGGTGTTAAAGCCAGTATGGTGGTCAGCAAGCGTTGCAGTTTCATGGGAGGGATACAGGTTTCGGTGAAGCCAATGCATAATGTTTGGGGAGATGGTGATTGGGTCAAAGTGGTTGGTGATGAAAGGAGTTTTATAGCAGATGGATTGGGGTTTTCAGAGTCCAAGAGTGAGCTCAGAAGGGGGACTAGGGAGGAGGAGGTAGTTGGAGGTAGAGGGAAGGTGAGTAGGGTAAATGAGGCTGGGGTTGATGGCGCATAAGAAAGAGAAGCAGTATGGGTATTGTGTGGGTGATAGGAGGATTGTGAGAACAGAAGAGGGAGTCATGAGGAGGAGAAGAGAGGCATAGAACAAAGGTGTTGGCAGAGACAGAGAAAGAGACAGCTGAGGAGGAGGATTAGGACTTGTAGGAGTATGATTATGTGAGGGGCCAGATGCAGGGTATGGAAAGAGTACTCTGGTATGGGTCAGAGGAAATACAGGGAGTAGTGTTGTTCACCCTAGAGATCAGTCAGTGGGAGCCAGTAGCAACAAAGACACATTGCAGGTTTAAATAGGCCAGTAGCGACCAGTACACAATACTTCTAACTTTGAAATGCAACAGTACCGGCTCTTCTCTACTACAAACGTACCTTCCTTTCAGCAGCGACTTTGAGACCAAGTTACTGCATCTCTCCCCATTTTTGGATTTAAGAAACTAATACACATGATACATGTTTACATTTGTAGATCACAAATTAATTAAAAAGGCAGAAGACATCAATTCTCGACACACAACTAAACAGAATAGGCTTTCATGATACATCAGGATGCAAATGGAAAGCCTCCTACCACTTTTGCTTACCACCTTTTATGGTGCTCTTATAACTTAACATCAAACTCAATTTCAATTACACAAATTGATATACAGCCTTTAAGAAAGGCTGCCATTAGTCTTTATGTGGGATCTTTGACGCGAGTTTAGTCCAAGAGGTTGTAACCTGTAGCTATAGGACTCCCATACTCCCTCTCTATTGACTGCAATGGCTAGGGCGGATGGAGGCTATAGCATAAAACATCTGAGAAGCCACACGTTGCAGACGACTGGCTTAGGCCATTGATCTTTGTACTGAGATTCAGGCTCTAGTTCGAGCACACAGGGCTCAGATGAACAGTACAAATGCATTATTCGAGGTCACTTTTTTCTCTGTGGTCTGGGGGCACTGAAGTAGAGAATTGGTGAACAGACTATATTAGGCCACTACCCGTGCCAAATTCTCAAAAGACCTCTGCCATCTGCAACACCCTGAATGAAATCCTGTGCCTTGCTCACATGCCACAATTCCAAAATGACTTAACAAAATAAGTAAGCTGTCTCACCCTCATTCTCTCACTGTCAAAACTGTCCCTCGCACATTGCCATGGACGTCACCTGCCCCTGTACTATTTGCATGAAGGCCGAAGTAAATGCATACAAAATGTCTTGCTGCTGCCCTGCTCTACTCATATACACTTCACATTTGACCTGGCCTCATCCCCACTGACTCAGAAGAAATGCAAATTTCTTTTGAAATGTACAATACATATGTTCAATATTATTAGTCTTCAGAACTCACTCTATCACAGGGATACATCATTCAGAAACAGTGGTAGAACAGTTGCAGCAGTCTCTCTTTAATAACAGTATGTCGGTAATAGCTTTATGCTCTATAAACGTTTTCCTCGCCTTAACTGTAATGAACAGGACTTGACCTTTTGTTCACATGCAGCAGGTGTACTGGGTTGAGTGTTGACTTTTATCTGGAACTGTGGTCTGCCCCGTTTTCCGACATTAATTATATTTATCTAGAATGTGGTTGGGAAGTTTAGGAGATGGCCTGTTGTAAATGCCTAGTATTACGGTTCTTGCGTCAAATCTTCGGGGGTTTTGCACTGACGGAATTGTCCTCCAAACCATGTATATATACATTCAGATTTTAAATGTGGCGGAGGAACTGGAAACCAAGTGAGGACCAAATACCGGAACAGAAGCCTAACTTTGTTTGAGGTTATAGACTTTGCTGTCAAGCCCAGCAGATTCACCCCATGGAAAGTACTTGCCAGTAACCTGATCCTTGAAAGATCCTCATAAAATACTTCAACATCCTTCTGTTTCAGGACATTGGGCCTCATTATGAGTCACCCGGTATGGAAATAACAGTGTCGGTAAATCCGCCGCCACCGTTGTTTCCATACAGGGTGATCTCGAGTACTGCAGGCGGAGGTGTCATTCCCGCCAGGACTGACCTGGCGGGTTTAACACCACCCACCTGCAGGCGGACGTGGAAACACCGGCATCATCACGAGATGGTGCCGGTGTTTCCACTTCCCCATTCCCATTGAGTCTTATAGGACTCAATGGGAATGGGGATTTACTAAATTCCGCCTCCGGAATTCCCGGGTCACCGGGGTCGTAATGCCCCGGTAATTACGGGAATCACAGAGGCGGAATGGTAATACGAGTCCGGCGGTAACCTGCCGGAATTTCAGGCACGGTTACCGCCGGACTCGTAATGAGGCCCATTTTGTCTTGTTGTGATTTGAAGGCATCCACCGTCTGTTAGATGTTGTTTAATCTCATGTAAGGATTACATGGTGACGGGCGGCATGTTCCAGCTAAAGTATTTGACACGAATTACTGAACCTCAAATGTGCAAGACCTAAGAAACTGTCTGACACCATCACACAGGAGTTAGAGACAATCAGGACTTTCTCGACCCATAAAAAATCAATAACACCCACATGAAATCTCCAGACTCATCTTACAGCTGCACACATGTAGCACGATATGAAATGCAAAATAATAAAATAGTAAACCTACAAGCTCTAACCTACTATAACTGACAAGCCCACCTGGTCCTCGCTCACACTCCGGTGACCCATCAAAACTGAAGGAGACCACTCTGATCCTGCCTGGATCCATCACAAAAGGTTGATGATTCCTTCCCAAGCTCCCTCGCTCTCTCTGGACATAGCACAAGGGAGGGCGCCTCCACGGTACTCTCTTGACCCATTACAGACTGTGGTTACCATCCCTGATCCCCTCCGATATTCCAGGAAGCAGTATGTTTCATGTGTTATGGTTTCCTGCCTCTAAGGCTAAGCACAAGGATACATGAAGAACCTAACCACCAAGGAGGCTATCTTAGGCAGCATGACAAACATTGAATCTTCCGTGCAGCAATGTGGCTATGCAGAAGCTGGATGAGATCTCTGCATACATTATAACCCATTAAAGGCAGACTGACTCTTGTGGAAAACATGTTCTTGGAACCCTCAATTTGGTCAACTGCAATCTACCCCAGCCTGAAGGGCCTTTTGTCGTTGGCAGAATCAGCATACTTAATGAAGGCAGGCTGGCTATTTCAACAAGAGAGTTGCCAGGACATGCCAGAAGTATGAAATTGTTGGAGGTGGCACTCACGAAAAGGGGTAGGACATTTGAAAAAGGCAACTAGAAGGAAAAAGGCTTCACTACAGAGAAAGGCTCAGGAATAGTGAGGTACAGAGCAAGAACATACTGGAGTGGGAAGGCATAGTAAGACTTTGAGACAGAAAAGCCACGTGAGGAGTACCAAGCACTAGAAGGCCACAAAAGATCACAAAAGAACGTGCACCAGATAAGATATCAGATTTGATGGGAAGCAGTGAGCTTCTTACAATGGGGTGAGTTCGAGTGACATTGTGACAAGGTTGTACAGGGGAGTAAATGGAACAGTCACCGGGGACAATACATGGATGGACTGCAACTAATCCATAACAGGACTGCAAGACTTGTCCTTGGCCTACAGCCCTGGAATCGTATCTCTCCAGCTCTGAAATCTCTTCACTGGCTCCCAGTGGATGCAAGGATTAAATTCAAAACCCTCTGCATTGTCCACAAGGCTTCCTGGGGCCTGGGTCCAAAATACCTTCAGCTATCCCTCCGCAAATACCTCCCCTCTCGAGCTCTTCGCTCCTCTACCTCCAACTCACTCAGGGTCAGTTGTTTTTCTAAGAAACGAGCTGGGGGTAGATCTCTGTCTTCGGCAGGGGCCTCCCTCTGGAACAGCCTCCCTGCCACTCTAAAACTTGAGGAGAACCATCTCTGGTTCCGGAAGCACCTCAACACCTTCCTCTTTTCTTCTGCCTTCGCTCCCCCTCTCCCCTGCTGATCTGTTCTCTCTTGGCACCTGGCCACCCTCTGTCTTTTGGGCCCAGGTACCTGCTCATCCTGTCACCCTCTCGCACTGCCTCCGGAAGACAATTCCATACAAGTGGAGCAAGAAGAGAGAAAGAGCAGAAGCACAGGGCAGAGATTACAGGAAGGCTTGTAGAGTTGGATAGATACAGTGGTACCTTACCGTGGATAGATTTGTGAACCAGGAAAATGCATTTAAATCTGGCCCTGTTTTGCATAGTCAGCCATCCAGCCTGGTAAGAGGAAGTAGGTGTGAATTGGGGGAGTTCAAACAGAGTCTTGTTGCAAAATTAATGATCTTGTCGAGAGGACAGAAAGTTTAGTGGGGAGACCAAAGAAGATGCTGGCACAGCAGTCTAGTTTAAAGAAGACTAGAGTGGTTAAAAGATGCTTGGCAGTGTTAAGGGGCCTGATTTTGCTAATATTTAGGTGGGTTGAGGCGAGCAGACGTTGCAGTTTTGGAGATAAAAGTAAAGAAGATGTAAGAAGGGTCATAGATGATGCTGAGGTTTCTAGCTGAAGAGGAGTATGGGAGAGCGTAGGTGAGAACTGGATAGGCAGGGGAAGGGTTGAGAGAGTATTTGGCAGGGAAGAAAAGCATCAGTGTTTTGGTAGAGTTTAACATCAGAGAGTGCACAGCCATCCAATATTTAATGGCAGAGAGAAAGTTGGAAATGTTGATAGAGAGATCAGATGAGATTTCAGGAAAAGAGAAGGAGATTTTGAGTGTAGTTGTATGCAAAGAGTTGGTACGAGGACCCAATGGAGGAGATAAGTGCCCCAAGAGCAGAGGTGTAGAGTGTAAAGAGGAGAGGATCCAAGAGAGAGAGTCTTGTAGAAAACACCAACAGTTAGAGGAGTGAGTTGAGAGGTGTTGATGTTGTTGATGAAGTAGCAGTGACCACAGAGATTTAGAAGGACAAGGAACAGAAGTATTATTTTTAAAATGTGAAGGTGAAATAGGAAGCTACAAATGCCTACCGTGGCTGATGTGGAGAGTGTGTCATCAAACTTAAAGCCAAGATTTATCACGGAGGAGACTGAAGTTGGACTAGTGTATCATCATGCAAGACAAGTATAAAGGATATCAAAGACCAAAAGATCAATCCACCACTATTAGGGAACATTTTCAGTTTAGTGCTAAATTCCTCCCACCTTAGAGACTCCCAGCTTTTTGCTGATCTTTGGGACTTTGTACTTTTAATTCTATGTGTTTTCTGTGTTTCTTTTGGTTGTGGAGTCTGACAAACTCCATAGGCATCATCTTTACACTGTGTAAAACAGCACCTTCCGTGCAGTGGCACAGGGAAGTTTCTCAGATTTCCCAAAGGTTTAAATACCTTCTCTTGGATAAACTACTGTTCCCAAGAGCAATGAAGTGAAATTGACTTTACTTAAATTTGTAACTTTCTAGACCTGGCACACACTATCTTACAATAGGGTGCTGGAGCGGTTATTTAGTATCCCCTTTGTCTAATTTCTCATGTAACATTTTTGATACACTTTCCTCGACGAATGGCTGGTGGCAGCGGTTTACTTTTAACTACTGTGATGTGCTTTTACCGCGGGCTGCGTTCACAGCTGCAGTAAAGCATCCAAGGGTGCCACTTTTGTCAAAATGGCCCCAGTCTTCTTTTTGTGCCATTTCTTTATGGAAAGGTCCTTCTTGAGATTTACTCTGCACGCCAAACCGGTCCCTTTGTTCTGGCTCCAAGGTGTCTGGCGGGGCAGGAAGCGAGGGAGTTGCCCGAAACTCCCTGTGCTTAGTCTCCTAGGAAACAGGAATGCACTCCTAGGTGATTGGCCGGCTGGCTGTCCGGCAAGGACAGCCACCCTGCTGGGTGACTGACAGCTAGGCTGGAATGAATGGGAGAAACCTGCATAAAAGGCAAGGCTTTTTTGGCTTGGAAGGCAGAGTCGACCACTGGACGAAGGAATCTGAAGAACTTGGAAGAGACACCTGCTGCAACTCCTGGACCGTTGGTTTGCCCGATGAAGCCCTGCTGCTGTGCTGGAGCTCTGAATTCATCTCGACTAGAGAAGCCCTGCAAGGACGACTTCTCCCATTGAGTTGGTGGGACGAATCAACTGCAAAGTAAGCCACCTGGGCATCCTCTCGTAGCTAGTTGTATTTCCACTGCAGTTGCTGCTGAAACTGAAGAGCCAGGGACAGGAACACCAGTTTGTGTGCATTGCTCTTAAATTGGCCAAGAGCTCCAGGAAGATCCTCCGGATTTCCAGGAAGCAGGGCCGACCAAGCCTGAGCCACCTCAACAGAGTGCTGGATCCCAGATGCAAGGAAAGCCCATCTCAACAGCGAAGAGTCTGCAGCGGTGCTATTTGCAGAGAAGCGAGGAGCTGAAACCGCAAAGTGCCACTGAATAAAAGTTGGTCCTTTTCTGTCGCCGACCGTCCCGTTGCAGTGCAGGAGTCCTCCAGATGTCCTCCCTCTTGTCCCCATGACTGAGGCCCAGGAACACAGGATCTGCAGAACTGCAGAAGCCAGCTGGAACTGTTTTTCTTCTAACCAAAGGTACTGTAAAGTGTAAGAGAACTTACCTCTTGTTGTGTAACCTCACTTGTTCTCAGTGGAGACTTGTTGTGGTTGCTTCTGTAGAGTTGCTATCAGCTTCTTTACCACACATGCCTAATCAGCTTGTGGCCCTACTTTGATTTCGTCTTTTCTACAAAGACTTCTAAAACATTGTGCAAGACTTTTACATACCTGCACGAATTGCTTCAGCTCATCTAGACTTTTGTCCAATTGATTTTGGGCTGGCCTGACTCCCTGAATGACTCTTCTTCCCTCTGACTGTGTGTTTGGTCTTCCTTCCAGAAAGGGGTTAACGTACTTTTCATTGGGGGGTTACCAAAAGTTCTTACCCGTCTCAGAACATTTGTGAGATCTCTTGTTTTGTTCTAATAACCCTTTTCTTTGACATACGCCTAAGTATTGCTCTAAATGCCACAGTAATTTATTAATGCCCACAGTGTCCTAGCTATTGAAGTTACCTGAGGGTGTAGACGTATCTGTGTGCCATCCCAAATGGGTACTTGCTGATTTAGAGAAACTAAGAGTGTGTATTTTTGGAGTGTATTTGTGTGTTACTATTATCTTGCCCCTTCTGAAGAAGGCTTACTCAAACTGACTTAAATTAATAATGGTTTAATCAAGAAACCTTGTGTGTAAGAGTTTATTAGAATATTTGTCACCGTGAATCTCTGTGCAACACCCCTATTGCTCATTTTTTAATTTTTTTTTTAATTTATATTTGACATAAATACCTTCACAAATATTAAGTCATGCTTCATTGTTCATATAAAATACAGTTTAACATCCATTGTTCTTAAAATCATTAACACAAAACAAAACAACTCATATATTTACATATTTACATTAAACAAAATAACCTTATGTCTGCTTCATAAGTATATCAACAACTAATAATTACACCAGAAATTATTTTCAAATGTGCTATTGCAAAACAAAGTATAATCATTAATGGCTTATTTCATTCGCTTCCATATCCTAACCCTCATAAAGTATTGGCATCATTGTTTCGATTCCATTTCATCTAAATGGACCTGCAGGTTATTCAAAAAGCTGGTTATGGATTGAATCAGGGCCTGCCTTGTGCCACACATACACTGTGCCAATAGCATTTCTCTTGAAATATGAGTTCTGTATTAAAGAACGACTCAAAGTGCATTATACGAAGGCCTTCAAAAAATTCACAATAAATCACCAGATGTTTCAGTCTTTCTTGTTTTGTCTCTATTTCACAGAATCAGCATCCTTCAGTTTGTACAGCATTAGTACTCTTAATCCAATGCTTGGTCCTTTCATTAGTATGAAAGAGATCAAGCTTGAATCTTAAGTATACTTTTCTTGCTTTGCTGCACGGAAAGATTAACAAGCATTGCAGCCTAGGATATTGTTTATGGCTAAAGCCTGTAATATCCAATTAAGATTTATAAGATGCGTTCTGCTCAATAGTTTTTACCCAATCATACTGAATCCATCTCTTTTTTACTGTGTTTGCTCGTTCATACAAGTCTTTGGGTTCATTAGCAAGCAGTTTCAGATACATGTACATTTTGGAAACGTAACTCTTTAACGAGGCAGGGTATTCTTTTCCAACCATTTTAGCAAAGTCTTGGTAGAAAGAGTTTGCCGGTGGACTTATCATTTTCCCATAGTTGACCAACATTCTCCACATAAATTTTGCTGATAAAGAGTTTAACCCCAGTTCAAGGAAAATCATAGTGTTGCGCAGTGCTTTTGGTAGGCCCAGCACCTCTTTCCAGATTCTTCCTTGTATTTTATTTAACATTTTTGATAGATCTAATAAACAAAGATCTAAACCATACAAGATGATGGGTTCTATTTTGAGAGTGTAGAAGTCTAAAACCGGGACTAATGAAAATTTTGCATGTCTAATGTATTTAATTTTCATTTGAGAAATTAGGTGAATTATTTTTATGTTCAGGGTTCTATTCCACATTGCAAGGGAGTTTACATCAGTTAAATAATATCCCAAGTATCTTGTTTGCAAAACCCTTTGTACAATCGCCCCCTCCAGCTTCCAATTGAATTTACACACTTTCTTCGTATTTGCAAATACTAATATGGCACATTTTGAGGGATTAGTTGCAAGATTATGCTTGGTGGCATATGCAGAGAACAGGCTCAGCTTATTTTGAAGCCCATAGGGTGTCCGATCAAACAGAATAATATCATCTGCAAATGCCAACCAATTTTTTCTTGCATCTCCTAATTTAACTGGAAAGATGACAAGTTTTCCCTAGATTTGATCGATGTCTGCAATATACAGATTGAAAAGTATCGCTGCTAGTTGGCAGCCTTGCTTGACTCCTATTTCGGTCTCAATGTAATCAGTCACAAACCCAGATTTATTAAACTGTATCTGATACGAAGTTTGGTTATGCAGCAAGGCTACCAATCCCACCAGATATGGAGGTATCCCATATTGTATAATTTTACTCCACAGCAGTGAACGAATGACCCTGTCAAATGCTGCAGATAAGTTAAATGATGCCATGTATATTGCTCCTGAGACAGTGTGATGTGATGTTGTCACGCTCCGTGTGCCTGCGTGAAATGGGTCACTCAGCTGAGGATAAGCGAAGGGATCAGCATTCTGCATTTGCTTGAGTTAGCGAGAAAGACACAGGGAAGGGACGATAAATCAATCAGAACTCGGGATCTTTGGACAAGTTCGGTGAGCAGCAGGAGGGCTCAACTGAAAATGTTTTAGCAGGGTGGTAATGTTATTTGAATGAGGCCAGTAATATGTGATCATGTGCTTATATCTTGTGGCCTCACGTTTAGGTGAGGTGGTGTCAGGGTCCTCATGAAATGTTATGGGGCTTATCGAATTGGACATTATTTGGACGTGAGGGTGTGTGGAGGTCTGCAATGGATACAGGGAGTTCCACCAAGATATGTGGGTGCTAGGTGGTTCACATGGAGTTTTCTTCAACATGCAAGTACGGGGAGGTCTGCAAGGATTTCTTTATACGTAAGGGTGTGGGAAGCGCATTGGATCAATTAAAATGTTGTCCTGCAATTTGTATCATGTGTAGATGCAAAGGCTATTTGTGCTATCCTGTTTTGTGTTGTTTTCGCTGGTTGGACATTTGGGGTTAGTGTGGTGGAGAGTTCCAGTTGGAGTACCGTCATCCTCTAGGATGGTCGGTGGATCCGTGATCGTTGTGCTATGTGTGGTAGTCGGTATGAGACTATATTTTAGGGGTGGCGGTTTCCAGTGGTTAGAGTGAATGTGGTTTATAGGGTTGGCTGGCATGGCTGCCAAATATTTTGTTTATTATGGCATGACTGTGGGTACGGGTGCCATGTGGTTGAAGTTATGCAATTATTTGGTTGATGTTAGGGCATGGCTGTGGGTATGGGTGCCATGTGGTTGAGGTTATGCAGTTATCGGGTGCAGGTTCAGAGGTTTAGTTCTACTGTTGCGGTTATTAGGACCACATATGAGCAGATGGTGCGTGCATAGGTTTATGCCAATGCCAAGGTATGTGGATGCAATGTAGCGATTGTGAGGAATTTCAAATATGGGTAGATTCAGCAGAGCTGGCTTGGGTGTTCAGGCTCATAATCAGCCTTCACAGTGTGAAGTGACTAGACAGTCAATTGGCCACTGACTAATAACCACAATAGAAAGAAACCTCTGATCCCGCTCCCAATAACTGCATAACCTTAACCACATGGCACCCATAACCTCAACTACAAGGCACTCATACCCACAGCCATGCCATAAATCCACAACTGTTCAGGAACCAAGATACTAAGCTCTTCGATTAGGTGAAGGACAAATGACTTGATACCCTGCTCCTCTACTTGCTATTGGGGCCCTTCCATTGAGGCAGAAGATGGGATGAGAGGACCGAAAGCGGCACCAGATCGGAGGATGCAGATCATTCCAGCCATAGATGAGACATCAGGATGATTGAGTAATCGTGGCTGCCTGTGAAATGCATTAATACTTTATAAAGCGGCACAATGGGCTCATATATATATATAGGGATATGTGATCCCATGGAAGGGAGAGTGCAACCCCCCCAGAAATAAAAAAGGCCTTAGCCAGCACATAATGCATTTAGGGGGCATTGTACTGTTCTGGGCAGTAAAAAGGTCTATCGGGACCAATCTCGAATCCTGAAAAACATTGTCCAGGACTTCCCAGTGAAGCTCCCAGTTGTACTCTCAAAACCCTTACACTAATCTGCTGCAATGATTTAACCATGCTGCCCTGGACATAACTTGCCATAGTTCTTTTCATCCAATTGCTGGCGGGATCACTCCAAAGGTTGGTGGCCTTCACAAAAATTCTCAAGCTATACAAATATTTTCCTGTGTCTCTGAAGTTGTTTCTCCCTATGATTGCCATGATGCAAAATATCTTGCTCTTCTTCACCATAGTTGTATCTGATCATTTTTAGTATGATCCCTTCCTTACCAGGGCCTTTCTGTGTTTTGGCAATATGGCATATGAAAAGCAGCAACAGTATCTCCCCCCTACTCCCTTACACCAGTGAGGCCCTGGAAGGAAGGGCCACAGTGTGGCAGGCAGAGAGAGGCCCACCCAATAGGAGACATAAACCAATTCCAAGTCCCATATGAGGGCTGTAAGCCATTCCCATGTAGGGGGAAAGCCAATCCCCATTCAAGCTAACAAACCAGAATCCCTTCCCACCAGAGAGGGTAGAAGGCAGGGCCAAAGTTCGATAAAAGACTGTCTCTGTGCCAAAAAGCTAGTGGGGAAAGGAGGAAGAACTCATTCAGAGCTGATGCGAGAGATGAACAGAAGGTGCTGGAGGCAGGAGACTCAATTGAGCTTCTGGAGCATGAGGAGAGCACGAGACAGGCTGCTGAAAGAGAGACAAAGAAGGCTGAGGTAAGGGAGGACAGAGGAGGCTGCCCAGGAAGTTGTGGAAAGACGACCCTTGAGGTAGGGAATTAGGAGAGCCAATGGGCTGCAAAACGAGACCCAATGGGCAAAGTAGACAAAGGCCCATAGGTCTGGAGGGAAGTGAACCAGAGGGCTGAGAGAAGAGATCAGTGGGCAAAAAGGAATATTTGGGGACAGGGGTGTGAATGAAGTATAAGGAGAAGGTTGGACCTATGGAAGAGGTAGAGGAAAGCACAGAGGGGGGAGTGTTGAGCTTGAGTTTATCGTAAGGGTGAATCAGAGCAGAAAGGGAGATCAATGATGTCACAAGTAGGGGGCCAGAAGGAACCCAAGCAGTTAGAAGAAGAGGTGCTGCAAGGGGGGAAGAAGATGAGCGAGGTGATAAAGGACCAGAGAACCCTAACGGGTACACAGTGGATGCCTAAAGGGGTGACAACAGTGCCATAAGGGGTAAATAAATTGGGAAGAAGAGCAGAGGCTAGAGCAAGAGAACACAGATGAGAGGTGGATAAAGGAAAAGGCGAAAGACGAAATAAAACAATTTGGTGGAAGGGCTATTGAGCAGTGGAGTGGTAGAGAAACCTTGAAAAGGAAGAGGTGTTAAAGTAAGATAAGGAGGAGGCGTGGTGGAATATCAAAGAGAAGAAGAACAGAGACAATACACTGATAGAGAGGAAGAGAAATAGCCTCGAGTGGGAGAAGGTGGTAGATCTTCAGCTATAAAAGGGTACTCCATAGGTCTTGAGGTGAGCTGCTGAGAAGGAGAGTGAAACAGGCGCAGGTGGCAGAAGAAACAAGGCTGGGAGCGAGGGATAGTGAGAACCTTTCCAAGGCTCAAGAGCAGCCTCCTCTTGTTCCGAGCTCTATTGGAACGTCTGCCAAATATGACTCCACTTACAGAATCCCTCAATAGGCTCCACTCCCAAAAACAGACTTCGGAAGTGGGTCCCCTCAAAACTAGAGAAAGGGTGTGGGGACCCCTTTAAGCCAGAAACTATAATCTCACTGTGTTGTGCTAATCTGCCGGGAGAGACCCAGTCCCGATACTAAGAACTAGAAGAATATTTTGTTTGACACTTTACATTTTCAGAGAAATATTTTTTTTCTGTCTTCCGAAAGCACTCTTCCACATCCCGGATAATAAATATCCTGTCAAAATTAATTTAGTAGTTCAGATCTTACCAATTTGTTATTTTGGCTTATTTGTACTAAACAAACTTTCTTTTCAATGAGCATACTCTTGTGTCTGGCTTTTATGTGTTGATCAATGGCAATCACACGACAGCTCACACCATAAACTTTGTTCATTCTCTCTGCGTGGCAGAGGATCCAAGTTTGACATCGCCAGGCTGGCTATCCATTGAGTTTGCACAAACACATCTCTGCCGATTCATTCTTTTTCAGTTGACAGCTTTCCCAGGATGGCTACCACAGGTGCCTCCTCTTCTCTCCTTTGGACATGTTTCCAAACATTGCAATTGTTTGTTTGCAGCATTTCCTCCAGTTTGCCACACAATATAGAGGAGGAGATTTTATAGTACCCCCACAGCCACCCCAATCACACTTTGTTCATGTAAAATATTGCTGTGGTGTTGTCTGTGAGGGTCAACACTGAGGAGTTCCTGACTGAAGGGAGTAACAATTTGAAGGTTCAATGCACAGCCTTGAGAACAATGATGCACTTTTTTGGAGGTTTTAATACATACTGAGAAATAGAAAGGTTTCTCCCACCCGAAATTGAGGCAAGTCTGTGGTGACTACCAAAGAGTTGATGTACCTGTAAAGGGGACCCATGGACCAGTGTACAGCTCTGATCCCATCACCAGACGTTCTGTTTCATGTCCAGGGAGATCCGATGGTTAGTTCCAGTTCTCAGCAAGGTTTAGTTGTACAATTTGAGTCTCGCAAATGCTACAACACGGGTACATGACAACATTATGCCTAAGAGGCATTGAAACCAGCAGATCAGTAACCTCTAGGAAGAAAATCTTGAACTGCAGACCAAAGGTTTTATACCCTATCTGAGGTGGGAAAAACCAGGTGCTCTGAAATTTTTCAAATAGAACCAATGTAAATTAGGCACTGAAATGAACTACTGTTGACATGTTCCGATTCACTGACAACCGCAGAAGGTACAGATGCTCTAGGAAAACCTTTAGTGCTAATTGTGTCTCTATGGGGGAGCGGAACTCCACAACCCAACCATTGAAGGCATTGAAGTTGTGCTAGATGTTTATTACCCTAACATGTAAATAGGAAGTCACAATGTAATGAGCTTGGTGTAAACTTTGGTGGAATACTGAAGAGAAGCATTTTGTGCTGGAATGGTTTACTTCCCAAGGAGAATCTCGGGAAGAGTTGATGATGAGGCAAAATCGGATATACATCCTTCAAACCAACTGCACATCTCCAGTCCCCGGGAAGGGGGTTGAGGGAGGAACAGATCTGTGCAGGAGTGATCATATTGAACCTACCATGTGCAAGCACAATATTTAAATCTAGCCTAGAAAGCATGTCAGTCTGGTTCTTTTTATTCACTCAGAAAAATAGGGAAACAACACGACATAACTGAAGCTGGAATGGAAGGACCCTTTGGTTTATTCCCTGGGAGAAGCTGCTCCAAATTACAAGGCTCTAGCCAGATGTTTTGGTTAGCACCTGGCAGACGTACACTGCATTGGACTGTCTAGGATCTAGCATTGTGTTTTGATAAACTTGTCTGCCAATGGCTTTGAGATTCTGCTCTTTACTTGGAGAGGCTGTGGAGGACATGAAAGACTTCGAGGCACCCTGGACCCAGAGCATGTAGGACTGGGTTTGTGGATGGCAGGCTAGGCAAATCTTGTTCTGAGACAAGGGGGTGAGATCTTGCTTCCACCTATTTAAAGCAGAATGAGGTTTTTTCAGATTTTGTCTGCCTGCAGCAGAACATTCAATTGTAATGGTATGCTGTTGGACCTTCTGCTTGAAAGGACACCAGAGAGTACATTAGTTTCCACAGGAAGCTCTTCTGAGGCCCATCATTCAATTGTGAAATACTTTAGCCAAGGAAAGGATGCACTGAGCTCCCATGTTTGATCATATACTGTAGGCGGTGTGAGGAACCTGAAGGTGTCTCACTCGCTAGTCCCCAGGACTCTGCTGTATAGGTGGCCAGGACACAGCCATTGCTATTGGATCCAGTTCCTGGGGGTGGACCTGTGCGGGAGGATCACCTGAATGGGGAGTCCTCGGGGAGTGGAAGTGAGACACCGACGGGTGAGATGAGGTAATCCCTTTTCTATAACACCTTTTCCCCCTCCTACCCTGTGGGATATTCAGAAGATCTACCCTCCCCTTTTCCAACACAGACACTTTCCTACACTGACAGACAACTGACTAACACCAGAGCCATTTACCTGACATGTCCCAACACAAGGGTCAGGCAGAGTCAGGCAAATGACAATAACTAAGCACACCTGAAAGCCCCTTCTCTTCCCCACAGGGACACTGTGGAGCAAGAGAGCACACTTTGAGAGAGGCTGAATGCACGAAGAAGCAGCTGATCCGGACCGGCAGTTCAAACGAAGGAGAAAGGTGGAGAGACCTGGAGGGAAGACAAGGAAGCAATTGCCCTTCCCCTTCTCAACTCAGACCCGTAAAGCCTCTGAAAGGCAAAACCTAAGGCTGGGAAGTTCAGCTGGCATGTGGTGTTACAGGTGTCAATGGCACACAATGCCCTCACGCAATGATAGCGAAGCAGGAAGTAGCGCTTGCCGCCGTGGTGCCTGCCTTGACTCCCAAGACAAGAAACTCCAACATTTCAGCACAGCCAGTGAGTCGGAGAAGACAGATAGTAAAACCAAACTGTGCTCGGCCCAAGGTTGCAGGCAGCCACCTTGTTGAACAAAGAACATGTATAATTGAATTTTAAAGCAATCCCAGTAAAAAGTTAATCAGCAGAGTGGTCCGGCATCACGGGAGCGCTCATTCAATGGACTCTGAAGCCTTTACGGGTTATATTGTTTTGTTGAAATTACGAGAGCCAAGAGGCCATAGGAGAGGCGGTGGGGAGTGTCGAAGTGGGCATACGAGGGTCGAGCAAAACCCTTCGTACATCGAAACTCTTTGACACATTGGAGAAAACTGATCAAACTGTGAATGTGTGAAGCCTGACTAGGGGGCTGGAAAACCCAGGGACCTGAATTCTATATAGTGTTAACACCCATCAACATTGTGATGGTAAG
This sequence comes from Ambystoma mexicanum, assembly GCF_040938575.1. NCBI lineage: Eukaryota > Metazoa > Chordata > Amphibia > Caudata > Ambystomatidae > Ambystoma > Ambystoma mexicanum. Next base: position 399,498,809 of record NC_090926.1, on the reverse strand, counting down.
GGTGAACTCAGCTGAGGGATGTCCACAATGGATAGTTGTTCAAAAGGACATTGAGATTGTTTGAATGCTACGATTTTAAGTGAAAGGCCATAGTCAACCCAGTTGAGGGAGGCAAACTTTACAAGAAGCATCAGAGCCCGGCTGAGGAGGATCCAAGGGCCAAGAGCAATCGTTCAACATGAAAGATCATCAAAGGAACTTTTGTTTTGTTTATTGGTTACCATTCAGCAGGCCTTCTAAGGCAAGAGACTTTGCAAGAAAGAGACTAGGCCCCAGAAGGTCCTGGCATCACTGAAAGGGAACTATAACCTCATGCTGGTGAGGCCCAGGAGTGTGCTGTGCTCAAAAGGTCCTGCCTTGTCCTGTGCGAAAAACGTGGGGAAGGGAGACCACAGCCCTACCATCCTGATTTTTCATTTGTGAACACTTCTTTCTTTTCTTGTGAACATTATCACACACTACTTTGCAATTTAGTTGTAAGGATTGGCAATCGTTCTTTGGAGTATAGGTCCCTTTTATTTGATAAGACGCCACTAGGACTGCCTTATTATTTTTTGATGGTCTAGCTTACTCCCATCTTATAATTAAGTTTTAGATTGGGTGTTTTTTTTCTCACCCCTGCATACAGTTTAATAAACACTGTTAAACTGTGATCAATTGTGTCTATCTTTACTGTTGCCGCCATGAGTTCCTTAAAACGGGGAGAACTGTATCAATGCTCATGACAGGGAGGCACTGCATTCAGCCCACTCAGCCAAGGGAGCCCCCCACACTGCTTACCCGAGGGAGCCCTCCACTCTGCCCATCAGTGCCTGCCTCTAATACTACTCAATGTAAATTCCTCACAAGGCCCAGAAATGAGCATGCATCAATAAAGGTTTGGATAACACATGCTGTTTATGTGTGTGTGTTACTTTCACTTCCTGGCAATGCACCAGTTAGATCTGCACAAGACCACACTGATCCTCGTTATTGACCACAATGAAAGCTTAACCGTGCTGTCAGCAGTACCCTCGGCTGCCAAAGTACAGATGCACAGCAACGGGCTTGCATGAACTGACAAACAAATCTGGTGTAAGCAAGCCACAAACAATGTACTGCAATGAATGGCCCAATTTCAGAGCTTCCCTTATCCTATCCGAATGATGCAACATATCATCAGTGAAGCATTTTTTAAGTGAAGAATATTTAAGTTTATGTGCGTCAGCATTCTGTGAAACTGGTATATCTGGGAAATACAAAATTGGACCTATCAATCTGCAGCATGAACCACCTCTGCATATTTTTCAGACTTTCCTGCATTTATGATCTTGGTGAGTGTGGTTACCCCGACTTCAGGACTAGACTCTTATATGCATACAGTTGCTTTTGTCACAATGTGATGCATTGTGTTGGTCTTTATAGTGGCAGTTTCTACTTCTGTTTGATCATTTCCTTTTTCTTGCGATAGAGGGCTCCAAAAAAAGTCTGTGAAAACACACACACACCCCATGCCATTACAAAGCCAGGGTTAGAAACTTAGGGGAACTGGGAGCTATTTAGCTCCTGCTTGTAGTTTAGAAGAGCCTGGTTCGACTGACACCAACAGCTACCAGGAGCTACTTTTGGCTCCCCCAGGCCAACTGATGTCGAACAAACACATCTGTGTGAATTTAACTCTTTGTGTTTGGGACAATCTTTATATAAACATTAGGACACATCTATACACAATTTAAATTATAAGGGCTCATAAATAATAAAGACAATTAGATTTTCCATCTTATGTGGAAGTTAGATTTGTAGGACGCAATGTACTAGCTCCTCGTTCCCAAGTGGTAGCTCCTAGTCACTAGTTAATGATGGATACCCAGGAGCTGATTTTAGCTTATTCTATCTTAATTTTGAGCCCCGCAAAGCCAATGACACAAGGAGAGCCGTACAAATTTACCATAGCAGTTCCTTTGGGAGAATGAATGCTGGATGAATCTCAACCACTGACTACTTAATCCAAGTAAGACAATGGGCCTCATTACACGGTAGGCGGTGGACCAAGGTGCTATTAGCACCTTGGTCCATGCCGGTAAAATACCGGCACCGCCTTGGCGGAAAGGGGATTTACCGCCCCATTCCAAGGTTGGAGGGGCGGTAAATCCCCTTTCCGCCATTGCCCTTCCCCATTCCCATTTCTGCCCCATAGGGCTCTATGGAAATGGGGAAGGCGCTAATTACGGCACCGCAATTTTGCGGTGCCGTAATTAGCTCCGAGGTCCCTTAGCGGGTTGGATATGAACGCCTGCAAGAAGCAGGCGTTAAATCCTCCAACCCGCAAAGGGACCTCGTAGTACGGCGGTAAGGGTTAACGGTCACCGTTGCCATTAACGGTGACCGTTAACTCTTACTGCCGTCCGTGTAATGAGGCCCAATATCTCCCATGCAGAAACTATGACCTACTATCTCAACAGACCCTCAAGGCTTCGCTCGATGGTTCATGCCACAGTACATGTTTTACACTCAAGCTTAATTTGTTAAAACATTTTTTTAATAATAATTGGTAAATTCTCAAATCTCGATCTCCTCCTAATCACATTTAGTACCTCTGAAGCATTAGCAACATATTCTGTTCCTCACCTTCCTCAAATTCGTAGGTGGTATGGCCGCTGTCATAGCTCGACCATGCCAACAATCTCTAGCTGGAAGCAAAAACCTTTCACCTCACCACTCTCTTGCAAATACAGAAAACCAACCCAGACTGATAGCAGACTCATGCCCCAGAGAACATATAACGCCATCTTGCCAGCTGTACGCTGGCACCATATTAGTGAGTGAATTGCACGTCTGTAACTTGTCTGTGCAGTAACACTATGGAGGAGCTCAATTCCTATAAACAAAACTGAACACTCTCTGATATCATCACCTGCCTTCTAATCGCAAGGTCCATCCACTAAGAACATGCACTTTAGTGGCACAGCCTTCCTTGGAAAACATTTCCAGAATACAGCCAGAACTTCCTACAAATACCGTGGTAAGTTTAAATAACAGTCCTGGTCATCCACAACTTTAGCAGAAAAACAAAATAGGGCTTTTTAAGTCTCCCCTCACCAACATACTTCTCATCCAGGACTAGAAGCCACCATATACAGCACAGTCATTGTAACTACGGTGACAGGGTCATAAATATGCCCCTGTTCATAAAGCCTTTCTTAAATGGGGGAAAATGTCCTATTAGGGCACAGCCAGAGCCGGTCCTACCCCAGGGGTGGTCTCAGGGACTTGAGAGGGACCCCAGTCCTGAGCTGCACATATAATCAATATGGTACTGGGACAAAGAAGAGGACAAACAGACAAACACATTGGGCCTCATTACACGGTAGGAGGTACCCTTACCGCATACCCGGTCCGGGTAGGTGGTATGGGGACTTACCGGGTCATTCCGACCCTGGTGGACCCAGTAAATCCCCATTCCAAATACCATTCCCCATTCCCATTAGAGCCCCCAGAGGGCTCAATGGGAATGGGGAAGGAGCTAATACCGTTATTAGCTCTGAAGTCCCTCAGCGGGTCCCGTCCTTAACGCCTGGTCAGACCAGGCGTTAAGGATGGGACCCGCTGAGGGACCTCATAGTCGGGCGCTAAGGGATTACTTGCATCGGTGACCTTACCGGTGCCGGTAATCCCTTAGCGCCTACCGTGTAATGAGGCCCATCCTCATTTTGTAAAAACAAACTACTATCAGCCCCAGCCAAGTACTGGGACAAGGACCACAAGAGCAAAGCAGGACTACTGCTTTTGTGATGAGCGGTCTAGTCCTTTTATAATGGAAATGGAGGCAGAAGCTTCAAATGCTGGAAGCCTAAGTCAAATGGAGGCAGCTGTGGGAGCAGAGTCAGCTGTGTGCAGGGAAACCTCTCTAGTGTGGAAGGAGGAGCGCTCGAGACCTGGGAAGCAGTGCCGAGTGTATGCAGCGAGAAGCGAAGGCATATGGAGCTGGAGGCTGGTGGCAAGCCGCTAGAAGGAGGAAGCGGTTGTACTTCGTCGAGGGTGTGCGCGAGCCACAGGAAGACCGTCAGAAGAAGACGCAAGCAACTACACGTAGAAACAGGAACCCGTGGCGTCTGAAGACCTTGCAAGGAGCCGTAAAACCGACCTGTGAGTGCAACCAGGAAAGGGTCAACACCAGGCTGGCAGGCGGTGATATAAATAAAGCAAAGCAAGGCATTTTGAATACCGAACGAGATGAAATAATGTTAAAGCAGGTGAAAAATATTTTGAATACCGAATTAAATGAAACCAATGCATTTTGAATACCAAACTAAATGAAAACAAGTTGGGACCAATCTGAAATCTTGAGAGGAGTGAAAGAGAGATTGTGAACTATACCTAGAGAAAACCTTTGAACTGCATTGAAATAATGAACTGCATTAACTGAACCCAGTGAAAACAAAGCCAAGAGAGCACAAAGAGTTGTATGCAAGATATGAGAAATCCAACATTGACCACAGCCAATGAAGTGCAAAGAACTGTACATCATAAGGGAACATGCATTGGCAAGAGCCAAAAAAACATAAGAAGGTGTAACAAGTGCAAGGTTGTTAAACAAGCCACATTACCATGTCAGGAGAGTGTGACACATGTGACTGAGGCAAACCTCACTGCAGGGGAGTAGCAGTGGACTGGTGTTAAAGGAAAAGCAGTCAAGGCAGGGTTGCGTGCCTAGTAATCCGTGGTCCGTGTGGTCCGACAACTGCGCCTAGAATGGATGCCCCTGAATGGAAAAGCCACTGAGAACACCTATAAAGAAGCTTGTGTTGAGCAAAGACTTTGTTGTGACATTAAAGTCAAGAGTTTGTTGGAAAGCTGGAAGATTTGAACTCTTGGGGAAGGGAACCCCTGTATTTGATTAACTACTTTCAACTTGTGGAAGGGGAGCTCATTACAAGCCCAAAGAGCTAGAAGAAACTCTGAAGTTTACTGTGAATTCTATTCCTTTCTGATGTGGACATCCCTACACATGGAATGCAGTTAGTTGTGAGGGCAAGAATATGTTTGGACAAAGACAGATGTTTTACTTTTGGACATCCTGGCATAGACTATCCTTAATTTTCTTTAGATAGGGAAATCCCACCTTAGCATAGGTCAAGTTAGGCATTACTCCATCCTGCCTTTTAAGTTAAATAAACCTTTTGTTGAGCAAACCTGAACCTGTTGTCTGTGTCTGACTCATGATGCCTTCACAAATGATCAAGGATGAGCGTCCCCAGACACTGTGAACCCAAGGGAGGAACTAAACAAGCAACAAGAAAAATTGGGGTCACGGGACCCGTACCCCTAGAAAGATCAAGCGGGTTAATTGCTCTCAATCTAGGAGCTCAATGAGGGCATAGGCCAGGTCAAGGATAGTATGAAATCAATCAATCTTTATTATTCACATGTCAAATTACATAAACATAGTGCTGAATCCATGGTAAACAGCATAAAAACAGTCAATCAATGTTAAATGTCTACAGTTAAAGTGCATAGTTATCTACTGATCATCCTGCAATGCGGGATAGACATAAAGAGGGTAATTAATAGAATCCAGCGCACAAGTGGCGCACGCGGCTGGCGCACAGTGTGCGCGTGCGAATCTCTGCGCCAGCCGCGTGCGCTAAAATCCAATTCCGCGGACAGCGTATTCATGGATTCCAGCCACCAAAACCAGCCGTGGCGCACAGTGGCGCAGCGACCCTGCAGCAGCGCCAGTTACGCCCCCAAGAACGCCTCTCGCGCAGGGAAAAGCCATCAATATACCCAATCCAGCGCAAAGGGCTGCGCTAACCCTGTACCAGCACAGCAAGCAGGCTAGGTGTATCACTGGGGTGCGGGGGAAGTACCTCCCGCGATTCCATCAGGGTACGTGTATTTCGGGGTGCACGTGAAGTTCCACACGCGATATCAGCAGGGTACGTGTATTTCAGGGTGCATGGGAAGTTACACACGTGATTTCCGCAGGGTACGTGTATTTCAGGGGTGCGCGTGAAGTTCCACACGCGATATCAGCAGGGTACGTGTATTTCAGGTTGCAGGGGAAGTTACACACGCGATTACAGCAGGGTACGTGTATTCCAGGGGTGTGCGGGAAGTTCCACACGCGATTCCATCAGGGTACGTGTATTTCAGGGGTGCGCGGGAATGTCCACACGCGATTGGGCCCGTGCGAGCAGGGTACGCGTATCTCAGGGGTGCGCGGGAAGTTCCACACGCGATTCCATCAGGGTACGTGTATTACGGGGTGCGGGGGAAGTCTCACACGCGAAATCAGCAGGGTACATGTATACCAGGGGTGCACGGGAACTTCCACACGCGATTCCATCAGGGTACGTGTATTTCGGGGTGTGCGTGAAGTTCCACACGCGATATCAGTAGGGTACGTGTATTTCAGGGGTGCGTGGGAATTTCCACACGCGATTGGGCCTGTGCGAGCAGGGTACGTGTATTTCAGGGGTGCACGGGGAGCAGCACACGTGAATTGGACGTGTGGGTCCTCCCAGGTGTTCCCTCTACACCCTCCACGGCCCCTGCAGGTGGCTCACACCACAGGGGCCTACCCTGCACATGTCCTGCAGGCACCCCATCCACCATGGTCATGCCCCCCAGCCAACCCACATGTCAACTTGCACTACTGCCCACCAACGCATGTCCCCCTGCACCCCCAGCCACTAGGGGCACCCTCCACAGGCCCCCACCCATGTCTCCCAGCACCCCCACCCCCAGCAGTGCAGGGGCACCCACCACCAGCCCCCACTCATGTCTCCCACCCCCACCCCCCCAGCACTGATGGGCACCCTCCACCAGGCCCCCACTCATGTCTCCCACCCCCCCGACCCCCCAGCACTGTGGGGCACCCTCCACCAGGCCAGGCACCCACTCATGTCTCCCATCACCCCCACCCCCAGCCACTAGGGGCAGCCTCCACCAGGCCCCCACCCATGTCTCCCAGCACCCCCACCCCCAGCACTGTGGGGCACCTGCCAGCAGGCCCCCACCCATGTCTCCCAGCACCCCCACCCCCCAGCACTGTGGGGCACCTGCCAGCAGGCCCCCACCCATGTCTCCCAGCACCCCCACTCCCCAGCACTGTGGGGTACCTGCCAGCAGGCCCCCACCCATGTCTCCCAGCACCCCCACCACCCAGCACTGTGGGGCACCTGCCAGCAGGCCCCCACCCATGTCCAACTCATGTTCCCCACCCCCCCACCCCCCAGCACTGTGGAGCACCTGCCAGCAGGCCCCCACCCATGTCCAACTCATGTCCTCCCCCCCGCCCCCCAGCACTGTGGGGCACCTGCCACCAGGCCCCCACCCATGTCTCCCACCACCTCCACCCCCCCAGTCACCATGGGCAGCCTCCACCAGGCCCCCACTCATGTCCCCCTGCACCCAGGTCCTCACAATCCCCAATAATGTGCGTTATGGTCAGCCTCCACAGCCAAAAGGCCCTACCAAGTAACCCATTCACCCACATGGAAATGGAAATTACATGTTACACCCCCAATGTTCATAAAGCAAATGAACCCATGTCCGTCACACACAATGGTTGCAAATGAATGGGAAAACACCCAACACGACATGCATGAAACCAATGAGATGATACCACACAGTGAAGTATGAAAACAAAATTGTATTAAAAAAAAATTGAATGCAAATGAAATGAAACAAACTACAATGGCAATGAAAAAAACATAAGCTGCATGTCCGCCCAAAAAAATCAAAACTACAAATCCAAATCCAAAAAAAAGTTGTTCAAAGTCACATTAAAAATAAAATCAATCCAATGAAGAACGATGTACAAAACATCCAAGGGTCCATGAGCCCAACTGAACAAAGGAAACCTACAAAAAACCCTAACTAAAATGCAACTATATACAAAAAGTGGAGCTGTGTCCGTCGACTCCAAATCATAAGAAGAAACAAATGAAACCTAAAACTAAAGAACTATATACAAAGGCGGCGGGCAAGTCCAGCGGCTCACTCCGTGGTGTTCCGGGCCAGGGCATCATCAAACTCCTCGTCTATGTCCCGGAGGCGGTCCTGTTCCATGGCCCCGAGGGTCCGCAGGGACGACGCCATCTGCTCCTCCAACCCCCTGCGGATTGCCTCGAGGCACTCGTCCCGCCTCAGGGCCCTCCGCATGGAGTTCTCCGCCCTGACCATTGTGAGCCGCGCCTCTTCCGCCCGCCGCCGCTCCGCACCTATATGCTGGCCCAACCGCTGCCACACGGAAGACACTTCCCGTCCTGGGTCCTCCTGCCCTCCGGCCGATGCCTGCCCCTCCGATGTTGATGGCCCCGAGCCATGATGCCTCCCACGTTGACTCCGCTGCTGCCTCCGACGCCACTGCCTCTGCCAGCACGACGGCATCCAGGCTGATGGAATCCATCGACGCCGTCGTGCACGTGCCCTGCCTGATGATGCCGGCACATCCTCCATCTGCTGGGGTACAGTTGCTGTGATGTCCACCCCTGCTGGACCTCTGACTCCCGACTGTGGCAGGGATGGGATCCCCACCGAGCTGGCTGCATTGGTCAGGGCAGGTCCACAGGGGGCCCTGGTGGCATCTGGGCCGGAAGACGGCAAGGAGAACGACTGCCGTATAGTCTCCACATAGGAGGAGAGGGTCGCCAGATTGGCCGACACATGCAGGAAACCCCCGAACATGGACGATCCCAATTGGGCCACGTCGGCACGGTGCTCTTCGTGATGACGTGCGTGCTCCTCCTGGGAAGCACGCACGGCATCACGAATCACAGCCGTGCGCATCGCGACCCCAATCAGGACCTTCTCCATACGGCCAGGGGTCCCCTCGTCCGCAGGTGGAGGGGAGTCAGATGACATGGACATCCCCTCTACCTGAGGACGGGCCTGGGACGGGGCATCCCTGCTGGTGCATGGTGGTGCACCCACAGGGTCAGGGACAGCGACATGCACAGGCCCCTCCACGGTGACCTGTGCTGCCTCCTGCCCCTGCCCCTGGACTGCACCACTTGCACCAGCAGGGATGCCCCCACCAGGCCCCATGTGCGCCTCAGTGGCGGTCTCCTCCTCCTCTGTGGAAACCACCAACCTGGATGGCTCCTCACCGTCTTCCGACGTAGCAGGCCCCTGTGGGGGCTCACCCACCCCTTCCGCTGCAGCCGTGGGGGCATCCCCGCCGCCTTGCTCGACAGCGCCGTCTCCGCCCTCTTCTTCACTAGCCGCTGCGTAGAGGGAGACATAGAACACAAGCATCAGGGTACTGTACAATGGTCCCCTAGACAGGAAGCAATAGCAGATGAGTGCCACTGTCAAAGTACACTTCCATCATGTCCCTCCACAACACATGTGTCAGTCCAGGCAAAACACACACAGTGACAGTCATGGTGCATGCCATGGACATTTCCATACATGTCCAATGGACTCTCGAAACATACAATGTAATGGAACTCACATGCATCATGGGTCATGCCTATCACATGCACACACTTCACCTCAGTCACATCCATCTGGCCCCGTACACCCCAATCACAGTGGATACAAGGATGACTAGGCTGCATCAGTGAATCTGTACATTGTCACAGACATGTGTCATGCATCCATGGCATCCATAAATCACAGACACGCAGGTCAGGCACACAGACATGGACACCATATATGTACCTGGCATCATCACCTATCCCTCACCCCCACCCATGTTCAGGAACAGAGACTGCCATGCTCTCATGTGTACAATCTGCATAGGGCTCCCCATGTCGCATTTAAACACATGCAACAACCGTGCGGTTCACACATTACTGGTCGCACATGCATTACCATGATGTCCCTGCACACATACATGCGTACATGGCCTATGTCACACATACAGGCAAGTATCAGACAACCAGCACACTGCAACATGCCTTGTCTCACACAGCAATGCTTGGCCACTTACCGCTCAACTCCAGACGGGTCTCCCTCTCAAGGACCTGGGCGTGGAGCGCTGGGTGTACGCGTTCCAGGACCCCCATCTGGATGGAACTCATGCGGCCCCGGCCCCCCTCCACGAGGCGCCGGGCCTTCATGAGGGTCCTGGACCTCATGTCTTCCCAGCGCTTCTTGACCTTCTGGATGGTGCGGGTTGCCACCCCCTCCGCGTTGATGGCAACCACACAGTCGGCCCAGGTCCTCTCCCGTCCTTCCTTGTTGCCGCGGGACGATCCGAAGAGGGCATCATACTGCCCCAGGACTTGCTCCACCAGGACACCAACTTCGGTGGCAGTGAAGCTGGTGCCCCTCTGCCCCTCTGGCCGGGGGTTGCCACTAGTGCCAGATGTGGATGTGCCCGACATGGCAACCCCAGAGGCAGGAGTGGGTGGGCAACTGGGTCCTGGGGCTGGGCTGTGGAGCGATGTTATCTGAGTCGGGAGTCTTCTGTTCCAGCACGGGTGGACACAGCAACTGGACCCCTGCAGATGGCTGATGTGGAGGCACCAAATGGCAGGGCACGGTGGCAGCAGGCTGGCAGGCAGGCAGCAGCAGATGGCACGTGGGAGGCTGCTCGGGGCACTGGGGGGCAGTAATTCGGCCTTCTGGACAGGAGCGTGGTCTTCCGTGTGTTTTCGCGTATCCAGCTTGATACGGAGTGATTTGGCACGTGAAAATCCTGCACGTCAGCGTGAAAATCGAGGAAAGGCCCTTAGCCTGTAAGCGCGTCAGCACGCGTACGCGATTTCATTGGACCAAAGGCCCTTACAGCGTAAGCGCGTCTGTGACGTTTTGCGCACGGGCGTTGCCCTGGCAGGGCTTGGAGATCCCGCGTGCCTTTACACTGTTCTGTACGTGCTTTTCGTGCGGTGGGTGTGTTTTCCATCCTTTGGGGTTCACACGCTATTACTTCACAGCGGGTGTTGGCTACGCGTTCTTCTACACGCAAGGCAGACGGTGAGTGGTACCCCGCTCCCCCAGGCCCGATCGCGTGAAAAACTTCACGCGAACCCCTGAAATACACGTAGCACGCTCCCCCAGGCCCGATCGCGTGAGAAACTTCACGCGAACCCCTGAAGTACACGTAACCCGCTCCCCCAGGCCCGATCGCGTGCAAAAAACCCTGAAATACACGTAGCCCGCTCCCCCAGGCCCGATCGCGTGAAAAAGTTCACGCGAACCCCTGAAATACACGTAGCCCGCTCGCACAGGCCCAATTGCTGTATGTTGGTACTTTTGTAATGCGCAGGGACACTACTGCCTGCCTTCGTGTGGCGGACGTGTTTCGGCTTGTGCGTGTCTTTGGCTGTGCGTGGCTTTGCCCTATTCGATTCCATGAATACGTGTGGTTCGAGTGCGTGTGGGCGTTCCGTCTGCTTCCCTGCAGTACATCCCCAGTTACGCCCTTATTTTCGCGCGTTGTTCCCCATTCCGCGCGTTACGCCCCGTGTCCCGCCCACTTTCTGGTGTATGCGCCGAGGTTGTGCGCTTTCACTGTGCGCGTCGCGCACGCCTTTCGGGATGTTGCAGTGACTTGTGCGCCATGCACGGGTTTGGCGCACATCCCGGGGTGTACACGCGCACGGACTTCCATGAATCGCACGTGTGCGCGTGCGCCTGCTTTTTTCCACTTGCGCCTGCTTGCGCGTAGATTTTCGGTGCACAAAGAAGAAATCCAATTTTCAAAAATAATGTCAAACAATTCCTACCAGAAATATAAATATATAGAAAAAGGAAAAAAGAGAGAAAAAAGAGGAAAAGGGGAGAAGACAAAACACACTAAGTGTGAAAACAGGAAGTAATGTCCCCTGTAATCTTCTAATATTGTCCCCGATTCCAAATTATATTTAAAATGATCTGACAAGTTAAAAATGCAATATTTGTGAACAGATTTGCACTACTTGTCACCATTCCAACCTAAACAGTCAACGACCAGTACCTGATGCAGTTACCATCATTCTTGTGTACTGCACTGGTATGTAAGGGTAGGTAGTTTCGACGACCTGTAAAAATTGTCTAAGGCATCTATCTCTTTAACAGAAAAGAGAGAGAAGACTTGACAGTCGTCTTCCTCAGAACAGGGCAGAAATGGTTATAATTTATCAGGAACACAAACAATTTATAACAGACAATAGATGGACATCTTAATGTTGTTCCATGTGTCCTTTCGTAGCCGGGTTCTTCCTCTGTATACATAGATAGTATGATCTTTCTAGTGGTACGGTTCCCGTGACCCCAAATTTTCTTGCTGCTTGCACTCACAACATCTACTTAGCCCATGCATTGTCTTACTCCTAAACTCCAAATCCACTGTTAGGTGAATTAGCCATTGGATCTAAAGAGCTATGCAAGCTATGCAGGTTATGCCTCTATCCTCCATGTTTAATCACTATTTCCCCAGCGACACCCAGTTGAGAAACCTTCACTATCATCTGTTCACCTGCATACAATCATTGTTAGGGATGGCAAAGTCTGCAATTTGCAGAAACCTGCAGGAATCCCAGCAAATCCCACACCCCATTCTGTTTTATGTATCAATTCAAAGGATCTATGCAGTTCTGATTATAAATTATTGTAAAGAACATAATTGCAATAGAAAATGATGCCGTGCAAATTACAGTCTACTGGATTAAGAAAATATATATTTTAGTGACATTCAGGGTATAGTGAAAAAGGTGGAAATAATAAATATCACAGTTTTGCTGATTTCATCATAAATGATGCAGAGAACAAACTAGAGTGTCAGTAAAATGTTTCTCAGGTGGCTGAGAACTCTACACTTGGCTTGTAGGCTTATCCAGAATCCATGGTTCTTGCAGTTTACTTGTATGACTTTCTAAGGAAATTTGACTTCACGTTTCAGCATGCATTAATCATTCTCTCATCCGAATGATCAATGCCCCAAGAATTTTCTTCCCTAGTATCGTCATCAGAATAGTCTGTTTTTTCCTGCTTGTTTTGAGAATTCTTCTTTCAAGGTCCAGACCTGCACCATTCTTCCTCTAATTTTGACAAAGCTTTCCAGGAACCTTTTTTTTAGCTTTGGGCCATCTGCATTCCTCTCATCATCCACCTCCTGACAGTTGTTACCAGCGTTAGCCCTGAAGACAATTCCTCTGCTTGGTGGCCGCATCAGTTTATCTTCTCCTCTACAGTGCTTGTGAGCCACTGCCAAGGTCTCCTAAGGTTAGGTTTAGAGGCTTCCCGGCTCTGCCCTTTGTTCCTCCTTTGTATCTCCTACTCCCGGTCCTGGAATACCTGGAAAACCTCCATCAGCTCTGCTCTGGCTGTGTTTCCGGTCCATCATCTCCTCACTCTCAATCTGGCGGTACTCTGTTGCAGTCTTTTGGCCATCTGCTTTACTTTGCCTTCACTGCACTAAGGGATTCCATATCTGACATTGCCAATCTGATAGTTCTCGGTCAACCCTCTAGGATTTGCCAACCTCTCTGGTTCCTAATGTGCAGCTCCCACCAGACTCTGTGACCTGACACTGCTCTTATTTCCTTCCAGCATTCTCTGGCTCACGGTCCAGTGGGCTTGCACCACAGGTTCTCAGTCACTGATGAACAAAGCTTGTTTGTTCCTCCAAGGTTTACTGAGGGCACTTCACCACATTGTACAGCAAAAGGAAAGTATAGCAACTAAAAAATAAGTAAAAAAAAACAGCTATTTTAAAGAAGCATTCAACAATCAAACAAGGGGGCTTATTGCTACAGACCACCACCACAATAACTCAGTCAACAAATAGACCTTGTGAGGGGGGCATAGACCTCGGTGGAGGGGCGGAGGAGTAATAAATTGCCCCTGTCAATCATATCTGAGACCACCCTTTCAAGTGCACCATGTTTCTATGGCTGTCTTTTATAACCAAATAAAAGAACACTCTGTACCATTCTAAACCAATGCCCTTCACGCCTATGCACCCAAATAAATTATCTCATTGAGATTTGTTCTATATCACTCCATGGTCATTGGTGGAGATATACAGAGCTGGGTAAATGACACTGTGTGGAATCGGTGATGCCATCTACATGAGCCGTCAACATTAAGAAGCAAATGCCCACAGCGGAGCCAAATCAGAGAGTACAAGATGAATTACTTGAATTGTTTCCCGTTACTGGAGTGTTTCTGTTATAAAGCATTTTTGGTGAATGAAGAAATTGGTTAAATGAATTACACCCAAACTACGTAATCTAGTTGCAGAAAGCTAGAGGGAATGTACTACCTAGTTTTATCCAAGGTACTCCCTAATCTAACGCACACTCGTCTTCCATTCTGTCCTATTTTTAATATGCACTTCTCACTCCCACCTGCTGCTTATACTCATTCTCTGCCCTTCTCTCACTCTCTCTGGACTCGCATCCCCATAACATATCTTCAACCATGCTCTCTCCCACATGGCACCATGTCCCTGCACCTTCACTGCCTTCCAAGAAAAAGGCCACAGGGTAGACCAATATACTCTAACTTCATCTATCCCTCTGCCTCCCTTCCAGTACTCCCCTCCTTTTCCTGTCCTCTCTCACTACTCTTAAACACACGTTCTGCAACACCCAAATCTGTAGAAAACCTTTCCTCATCAATCCCTTTGATGCTCACAACCTTCCACGTGCAGCCAAGCCTACTGCCAAAACACAAATCAACCCTCATTAATCTACCATCCCTGATCTCGTTCACATCGACTCTCCTACCTTTCGTCTTTCCTCAAGATCATCCAAAAAGAGGCTATAAAATAGGCAAATCCCTCTAACCCCTTTCCTCCATCTAACTTCCTACCACTCATCGTTGAGTTAACGAAATCCCAAATCCCATCCACCCCTCTCTATATCCTCCTCAGCACCCCCAAATGCTTATTTGAGCTTCACCTTCTCCTTCACTACTTTCCAACTGAAGGCCCCCAAAGTTATGCTTATGGGTGTCTTCAACCGACTCAAAATAGTCTCTACACACTGTTACAGGGTCAGCATGCTGACTCTGTCAAGGTGGGATGGGGACCCTTCTCAAGCTCAGCGCAGGAGGCCTATCGGGGTGTTTGACAGAGCCAGGGACAGGGAGTTGGGAGGGCACCACTCTGTCCCCTTTAGCTGTCCCTATCTGAAAATGTTGAGTACCATTTGTTATCACCCACACCTCTCGTGTCATGTTCTGGCCAGTATTATTTCTCCTCTTTTTCAGGACTAGAACGCCCACAAGTCCTTGCGGCAGAGGAGAGAATGAGCAACCAAATGTGCCTAAAAACTTGGAGAGGGAATGTTGGTAGTGGACCAACTTTGCAGAACTCTGGTGGACCGTGCTGGAAGATCAAATTCTTAAGAACATTGAGACGGGCTATGTTTGCCACAGGCCGCCATTGCAGAACTCTGGCAGACCCACATTCTGATGCATTTTAAAGCCTTGCATCTGTATGACAAGACCCTGGGGAAAGAACAAGCCAACGATTGGCCTGGAGATCAGGGGGTGCCAGGTCCAATGAGAGGGGGAGGAGGAGGATAAAAGGTGACAAAGCATACAAGACAGTGTGGATTGTCCCGGGTTAAGTCAAGGTAGACCGAGAAATGAGGTGGAAGGACGATGCAACGCAGTGTGGAGAAAGAGTATGGAGAGTGTGCACAAGGTGAGTTATTGGTTGCTGAGAGAAAGTGGTACTTGGGTGTGAGAGTGCATGTATGGTGGAAGAAGGTGAGTAAATGAGACTAAGTGGGAGTGGAGTAGGTGAGTCTGAGAGAAAGGTGATTGGGAGAGTGAAAAGATGGCGGTTGGAAGGAGGGGTGTAGTGTTATAGAAGGGAGTAGTAGAGAGTAGTGAGAGTGGAGCGTAGTAGAGAGGACAGGGGAGAGTTTTAGAAGGGAGAGTAGTAGATGGCAGAGTAATAAAGGGGCAGAATAGTAGAGTGCATAGTAGAAGGAAAGGGGAGAGGTGGAGAGTAGTAGAGTGGAGGGTAGTAGAGAGGAAATGGGTGAGTGGAAAGTAGTAGAGGGGAGAGGTTTTGTAACAGAAGAATATCAAAGGGAGAGGGACTGAAAGAGTAAAGAGGAAGGAGGAAAATCTAAAAAAATGGCACTCCTTTTGAAATAATATCTAAACAAATAGTCTCTCGTAAGTCTCTTATCCTGTTGGGGGTTCCCTCTTTCAGTTGAACAGAAAAGTGAAGCAACTTAAATTTAAAGTCTCTTGGAAGCAAACAAACAAAGCACTTTCTTCCAATCGAAAACTCTTGCAAGGAAATCCGGACCACTCCCCGGCATCAGAGTCGTTGGTCTCTCCTTACTCATGTTGTACGCCAGAGTGTCTGTTGCGCTTAGCAGAACTGCTTCCATGTGCAGCCTTGGAAAGCATCTGTCACTTCCTTGCCCTGGCTTACAGGCATATGGTACCTGTGTTGGATAATCTTTTAAAGGACTCGCCAGTCCCTGGTCCACCACAACTGTTGTGGGGCCTTCCTCGCTGGTGCTGGCCAGAAGAAAGGCTGGCTTGGAGGGATTAAAAGATGGCTCTCTATCCACTGTAGGGTTGTTTCATGGTCCTAGTATGACTGCCTGGCCGCTGCATGGCTTTTCTTCTTGTGTTCCAGCGCAAGCTCATGCCTAAAGGATTGATGGCTCACTACTTCTCTTGGGCCCCAGCTCTCCACTGGCTTCTCAAACACTTCAACGCTTCACCACATGCTTGTACCTTTTCCTGCCAATTTTATACCACCTGTTTGTTAAGGGGGGGTGTCACCCTTTCGCCTAACTCTACCGCTATTCTTGCTCTTTCCCCCGGTTCCTTGCTTCCTCTATTCTTCTTTCAGAGTTTTTATCGTCTTAGCTCCTCCTTGCACTTCCTGCTATACAGCGCTTGTTCCCTCCTACAGCTCTGGCGTCTCCTTTCGCCACCTTCTCTTTAAATTGTGCTTCTACCTTCCACTCCTCTACGCTTCTCATCACCTCTACCTCAGATCTTGTCGCCTCCTTCCCCTACTCTCCTACTCCTTTCAGCACCTCCTCCAACTCTATTCTTTAACTTCTCCTCAAATCTTACTCTCTCCACCACCTCTACCCCTCTTAGCAACAGCTACCTTTATTCTCCCAAATTCTTCTGCTTCTCCACTTTTCTCTTGCTAGCCTTGACCAAATATGAACTCTCTTAATCGCCAAACATCCCCAGCAGTGCACTGCTAGGAGCTCTTTTTAAACACCCTTTCACCCTCACCTGGGGCTTGGCTTGGGATACGGGCCTGTACGTGTGCGTGGTTCACATTGCTAAGGTGGGGCTGGTAAGCTTTGAAAATGCATTGCAACACAGGTGTCTTTATTGGGAGAACGCCGGGTGTGTGTGTCCTCTGGTCTGTGGTTTCAAGAAGGCATCTTGGTATCCCTTCCTAACTCGTGCATTCGCAGGAACAGCTGTGCTACATGCTGGTGCTATAGGTCTGGTTTCTTCATTGCAGCAGCTTCCTGATAGTGTGGGCTACTTTCTTCCAGCTAAACCTCGGCTCCACTGCATATGGTGTCTATCTTTACCAGACTAAGAGAATCTTGTTGCATCACAGGGTATATGCTGCAGTGCCCATGGAAAAGATTTTACATCCAACATTTGTTTTTCTCTTAAAGGGTCATTTGTAGTTATGTCATCAATGGGATGAGACCCTGCCACCTGACCTGGGTGTCAAATGGGGTGACCAGTGGATCATCCACAAACAGCTCCAAAACTTTGCATCTTGGAGAATGCGGCATCACCTGACACCCATGGTCGCCACTCCAAGGCTTAGGCAGGGGACATCTTTACAGAACCCAAAGGACACATTTGACTTTGGACATTACCTTTGATCCTAACACTTGGGGTCAAGACACTGATCTCTGAAAAGACAATTTCCAAACAAGTGTGTGTGCATGCATGTCTATGTGTGCAAGTGTTTTGTCTTACTTAATGATATGTGGTACAATGTATGTTAAAATGACTCTGCTGCCCTTCTAATAGTTGACCATAATTGCTCAACCACCATTACCACTAGGTGAGCCTGGGTAAGTAAAAGGGAAACACTATGCATTGGCAGGTAAACGCCTCTTACTCTCTGACTATACAGCAGAGAGAAACAAACATAACATCTAGCCGCAGATCGTTAGACAAGATACTAAACATAGGGACCCTGCTCAGGCTATTACAGTAAGCTCTTTAATTGCTATTAAGGAACATGAGAAGATGGGGTTCTGTAAAGTAAAACAGCTGAAGAAGGTTGGCCTGAACAAGGCATAACTGCATACAAGGATTCAAAAATACTAAAGATGGATCTTTAAGAATAAGAATGGTAAAAGGATATGGAAAAAGTCTCATGCAGTCTTTCTCAGCTAGCAGAGGAGCAGAGACAAACTTTTTACACGAGAACTAGTACTAGAGAGCCATGGTGGCTGAACAGAAGCAAGTCTTAGAGTTGGAAAGGGTATGTCTGGAACTAGCAAAGCACACGTGAAACTCTGTTGATGAGTAAATAGAGGAACTGGGCCCATCACATTAGGCTTAAGCAATTGGTGCTTGTCCTGCAGCAGTCAAGGAGAAAAAACTAAGCACATCTATTTGGACTAAGGGGGTTTTGTTCAGTTTTTCTCAAAGTATTGATTGCATTGTGCCTTTTCACTGATCGTTCAATGTAGGAAATTACCAGTTTCTGGACATTGGAACATTGCTCCTTTCTCAACAAGAGACACCCTGAACCTAAGGACAACAAGACTTTTCAAGCATGACCTGGTATTTCTGAGAGGTACTCGAGAACAACTGAATAATGCAGGGTTCCTCTGCATGATTTCAAAACTATTGCCAATACTATTGGCTTTCCCTCCCTTCCAGGTACTTGTTTATGACATATGTATACAAATTCACATGTTTGGACAAGCCCACAAAACTTTGCACAAAACATCTACACCCTCAACATAGCCACCCCAAAATCATTCTATTTGTGAAAGACAGCAGGATATTGGAGCAGTGAATACTGTCAGGGGTGGCATGTGCCCGTTTCCCCTTCCCGACACTTTAAAGATGCACAACCAATCCATGACATTAATCCCTAGCACGGACAACACAGACATTCACCACTTACACACAAAGGGTTACTGAGATCAATATTAAAATCAATAGAGTAAAAAGCTATCTAAGTATAGCACCAAATGAAATAACCTGACACTTTAAACCGCCAGAGCAACATTTATCGCAGGCATCGACTACAGCCATGTGGTTGATACGAAGATAATGTAGGTAGAAACAGAGCAGCTTACTATACGCAGCTTTGATTGAACATTATGAAAAGGAAAAGTTACACAACCCTGCAAGCCTTGGTTCTCAAAATTTACAGGTTTCTTTACCTTCCTATCTTCCAAGAATTTTGTAGCATCTTCTGTCAGAACCAGGGAGCGCTCTTTGTAGTGTAACGACGCAGAAGTCTGACATAATATTAGCATGGTGATTGGCAAAGACTTTTATTCAGGCAAAAATAAAGAGGAAACCTAACTCTGCCTAATTCTAAAAGGGATTTCCCTGCCTTCAATAGAGAGATAATGAGTCGCTCAAAATGTCCAAGTAAATAAAAAGAGTCCACTACTGTGTCAAAATACCTGCTTCTCTGCCTCACACTTATAACTAATAAGAAAAAGGGTAGGGGGTCTTCTTGGTCAAAAGAATGACTCCCTTCTTCTGGACGATGAGTCACAGTTCCAATCATAGGGGTAATTTCACCTGTGAGAATGACTCCCTTCTCCAGGTCTCAGCTCCTTTCTGAGGAAACAAAGTTCCAGCTTGTAGAGTCTTAAGGGTTCAAACGTGTGTACAGTTGCATGTTACATGTATGCCATTTGCATGTCAAGAAATTGCCAACGTATTTCGACCTAGGGTCTTTGTCAAGGCGTGGATGAGCAGGCCTGGTGGGTCCTATTAGCAGTAGCTGGTTAACTTCTATAGCTGTGGTGAAAAGTAGAGGGCTCACGGCGATCGTCAGATAAAGACAAAGACCCTAGGTCGAAACATGTGTTGGCAATTCTTTGACATGCAAATGGCATACATGTAACATGCAACGGTACACAAGTTTGTCTGCCAAACCAGGGCAGAAACCGTGCCCTAACCAACACACCATTAGAATCGATCAGCTTTAACATCTAACTGTGTCCAGCAGTTATTGGAGATAATTTCTTGGGTACTACCATACCACATGGCAATTGCCATATCCAGCCCCATTTCAGCCAAGGTTCCAAACCGAATTCTCTAATTTTACAATCATTGGGAGTTCAGGAGCTCTGTCCCACTGGAACCCTAGTATCGGCTGCAGGAAGAACTTATATCAACCTAGACAGAGAACAGATCAGCGCGGGGGTCCACTCTTCCTAAAAGCTCCTACCCCCCCAACCCCCAAGTAAAAAAAGTCCCAACTAACATTATTCCTAACTCACTGCATAGGAGTTCCCAATCTTATGGATGCGGGTCCCCAACCCATGTGTTCCTCCTAACTGGGTGTGGCAGACCTGGTTCACTATCCTGCCAGGTACTGTCACTATGAAGTTGACTGGGGTTGATCTTCATAAGAGGATGCGGGCCCCAGAGCCGGGGGAGTCTTCCATTTTGGTGCTGCAGACCTGGTTTACTATCCTGCCAGGTACTGCGACTATGAAGATTACTTTGGTTACTTTTCATAGAAATATGCAGGTCCCAGACCCATGGTATTCTCTACCCTTGGTGTTGCAGTTATTTTTCGCCAGGGGTCTTAGCTTGTACCCTAGGGGCTTCCCTTAGGCCCCAATATTGTAGCTCCAGTGTCTTTGCATGGTTGGTCTTGGTGTTCTCCGTCCTCTGCTTCAGGCTTCTTTGTTTTTCTGGCATGCTGCAGCATTTCTGCAGCACTTTCAGATTCTCAGCAGGTGCACCTTCCTGCTTATCTGGCCAGGATGTTCGCTGCTCTCGCCAGATGGTCCTCTTATGTCGGATAAGGTTAGTCTGTCTGTCTGTCTCTCTCTCTCTCTCTCTCGCTCTCTCTCTCTCTCTCTCTCTCTCTGAAGCAAGACCACAGAGAGCAACAGAGGTTCGAATCCCGGATCCGTCCTTAGAAACCGAACTTTGTTTTTTTATAAGGCGCTTAATACCAATTAAAAAATAAAAGAATTTAAACACATTCCTGGTTTCTCGCTTCAGCTTTGAATGGGTCTTGCCCAATTAACTGTCAGGAACAACTAGACTGTTCATTCAGGTTCCCACGAGTGCTCTCTATGCTTGGCACTGCTTCTTCATCCCAGTACTAATCATTAGGTCTTCCAGTGAGTTAATTGGTCTCTCCCTCGTCTCAGTACTTAAGGGATACAGGAGTCCACACTCTTCCTCATCCCAGTACTTCCTAGATTGGTGGCATGACAGAGACATATAGAAACACTAGGGAAAGTGTTGTTGGAGGGGAGTAGGAAGGTGTGTTAGGGTTAGGTGGGCTTTGGGGATACTTTTATGTAGTTATATGTATGTTGGGACTGCAAGGACTAGGCTTGTTGACCTACCTGTACATAGTATGCCTTGTATGTAGTTATTGACCTCCTCAATGGCAACATTCTAAGCCAGAGTCATATAGCTCTACCGCTGACATTCCAAGTTATCGAGAAGAATGTTTTGTTTTGGAGAGTGAGACAGTTAGTAGTGATGAAGGGTGTGGGACTGCTTTAAACGGACTAATTAAAAAGAAGTTAGCTCACTCCTTCTTACTGTGTCCGTGTGATCTTTCAAAATCCTATACTGGCAACGAAGGTGGGATTTAGGATGAAGCAGCCCCCACCCGCATGCAGAACCTTCCTCGAGGAAGCTGACTATCGGGAGCTGTGAGGAGTGTAGCCGAGCAGAGGGAGCCCTGAACTAATCCATAGGTTGCGGGTGCAGCTGAGGCCACAGCCGCTCCACAGAGGGAACTGGAGGCGTGGCGAGGACGTCACAAGGTGCCGGCTGCCGAGTGAAGCATGTAAGTGCTGGCCATAAGTGACCATAAAGTGTACCGCTCAACCCGAATGGTCGCAGTGCTCCGGCGAACATTTAATTCAGGACGGGCCACCGGTGATCAGCATTACAAAAGGCTGTGCCTTTCTGTTTTCGAGGGGTGAAATCTCTTGCGAGAGTAGCAACCCCAGACCAAGGTCAGGCTGATCCTTGGACGTGAGCTTGTGCGCAAAAGGGGCCTGCAGTGAATGAGCAGTTCCTGAAATCCCGTCGACGGTGAACTCTCGTGAAAGTGCCTACTGACATTTTGAAGACAGGCAGGTGTGGGACAAGGACGAGGAGGACAAGGAAGGACGCCATATCAAGGTCAGGCAATATCTTCAGAGCAGAGATTGAAATCTAAAAGACTGTGGATTTGTAAGAGCAGATGAATCATTGCATCCAAAATGAATATTCCTGGTCCAGCATTGTTCATGACAAAACCAGGTGAGCCTGCGGTCAAGTGGTGAGATTGTAAGGAATGACTTATGAGGTATCTGCATGGAGTGTTTGGCAATAACTTTGCTGCTGACTGAAAAGACTTTGCTGTATCACTGTCTGGGGCAGGAAGGGCAAGTGATTTTTTAAGGAGTTATCTGATTTGCAACCTCGGGAAGCAGACGAATTGTCAGTGTTTGAACAGAGTTTATTGAAACTGGACCGACATTTTATTGTTAAAGAAAACAAGATCTTAGCAAGGTATCATTTTTCTATAAGAGACCAGAAGCAGGAAGAATAAATTTAGGAGTTTGTTACAAGTTTACATGGTCTAGCAATAAAATGTGACTATGAACACTGTAGAGACAAGCACATCTGGGATCAACTAATGATAAGATGTGCCAACCACAAAGTTAGAGAGGCAGTGTGGCGTGTAGGTGCCAGTGGTGATGATTTTTCTTTGGCAAGGGCGATTGAGATAGCCAAAATGGTGGAACAAACAGAGAGATGCATAAAGGCGCTAGACACTGAGCCCACAAAGGCAATAACTGCCAGTGACAATACGGTTGAACCTACCAAGAGTCGAAAGTCTCAAGCAAATAAAGAAGAAAGTAAACACATTAACAAGAAGAAATTGCATGCAAAGCAGAGAACAGAAGGGAGAACGTTTATAAAAAGATGTTACAGATGTGGGAATTCTGACCATCTTGCTAGTGATAAACAGTGCTTTTCCCACCACGTAATATGTAGAGACCGTGGGAGAAAAGGGCACATGGCGCGTTGC
This sequence comes from Ambystoma mexicanum, assembly GCF_040938575.1. NCBI lineage: Eukaryota > Metazoa > Chordata > Amphibia > Caudata > Ambystomatidae > Ambystoma > Ambystoma mexicanum. Next base: position 399,475,663 of record NC_090926.1, on the reverse strand, counting down.
TGCAAGCACTGGAACAAAGCAGGCAGTGTTAAAATGGTTCAGGATGGGCTGACCCACTGGTCTGATGAAATTAGCAGTGGGAAGGATGACGTTTGTGTGGTAAATGCAGTGGAGGCAAAACCGAAAAGGATCAAGCCCCATGCAGAATTAAGCGTGAATGCTGTGCCAGTGAAACTATTAATAGACAGTGGTGCGGATAAAGCTCTTGTGAATGTTGACACCTGGAGAGATAACTTCAAGTCATGTGACCTGCATGAAGCCAGCATGACTGCACATGCCTATGTGAATGTGCCAACTGATATTGTAGGGGAAATTTTGGGCACGGTTTAGGTATGAAGGGTGTTCTGCTTAAGGGATGGTGAGGGTCACCTCTAGTGGTGGAAATCTTCTATCCTGGGATGCACAAGCTGATCTTGACTTGAGACTAGATCCTGACCATACCTCTCAGGTAGTGGTGATACATAAGAGCCCCGGAAAAGTAGGGACAGTCCAAAGAAGCGAATTGGATGTAGTAAAATGATACCCCGATGTGTTTCGTGAAAAGATGGGGTGCCCGAAAGGTTTTGTTCATTTGATAACATTGAAGCCAGGGGCGATTCCCGTAAGGTCAAAAGCTTGCACCATATCTTTTGCCTTGAGTGTGGATGTAGAAAAGGAGATCAAACGCATGGTCAATGTGGAAATAGTTGAAGAAACGGAAGCAGCAGAGTGGGTGAGTCCTATTGTGGCTGTACGCAAGCCCAATGGGAGCATGAGACTTTGTATTGATCTTAGAGCACTTACTAGGAATGTTATGTCTGATAGGTTTCCGCTTCCAAATATAGATGATTTATTGTTGAAGGTTGGGGGACCTGCACATTTTCCGACTATTGATCTAAAAGCAGTATGTCACCAAGTAAAGCTACATCCGGCGTCTCTATATCTCACTGCATTTATAACTCTGTTTGGATTATACCGTTGTAGAAGGATGCCTTTTGGCTTGGTATCCGCTTCTAGTGTATTTCACAGGGTCATGGACAAGTTGCTTAAAGATGCACCAGGAACATGTCGTCATTAGGATGACATACTGGGGTGGGGGAAGGATATAGAAGAGCATGATGTGAGATTGAAAGCGGTTCTGGGCAGAATATCTGATGCAGGTTTGACCATTTCGATTGACAAGTACAGATTTAGACTGGAAAATGTTCAGTATTTAGGTCATGAATTGTCTTCAGAGGGCACAAAACTTAAGTTTGTGTCACAACCCTTAGTCCTGATCCCCACTGGCGAGCCCATTGGCCAGGGAGAATCAGGACTCGGATCGCTTATAGGGCCTGGCATCAGCCTCTCAAGTCCTCCTGGGGCCAGGCTCATATTCAAGGATGAGCATCTGCTGGTGAACCTACTTGCGGAGACTTTAATTCAACATAGAGGCATTGACATAGCTTGATTCCCAGAACCAAGTTATGCGGTCTAGTCTTTTGGGTGTGGTGCCCAGGGACTACTTTATCTGGACTACTTGGCTGTGGCTATATAAACCACACCCATACAGGATTACATGCTTCGCGTTACTCTGCAGTTAGCAGCGTGACGCTCACCGTGTCCAGCTTACTCTCGAGCCGGGAAGAATCCAGAACCTGCAGAAGAACAGGAACACTGTTAGCCTAATCATCTTACCTGCTACCTCCTTCCTTGCTCGCAGCTCCGTTGGGGTTGGCGCTTGCCCGGATCAAAGGACCTGAAAAAAGGGAGAAGGACATCATAAGCAGAGGTAATAGAGACATTTTTCTCACTGATTGCTTAAAAGACTTACCTGGCTGATTGCCCTTTGGGCGGCACCACTCTGGGAATTCCACACTCTGTGGAGCACTCGGTGACCTACGAAAAAGGAGAAAAAGGTCAGTTAAGCCAAGACATTGCAGCGCGGCCCGCAGCGCTTAGTTACCACTTCACAGCGCTACAGGGCGCCATAATTTACCGGCGAGGCCCAGTACAGCCAGTACGCCATACTGACGCTCCGCACATCTAAAGGGGAAGGAAAAAGACATTGTTAAACTGAGAAAGGCATGCAAAGACAATAACGCAACAGCCAGCAATAAGACCTACCTGAAGACATTATTCTGGCCGGGGTCAGTGAAGTAACTTGACTGCGCCCACCACTACAACAAAGCGCCCCTGCCCAGAAAGCAGGACGGAGAACTCGCCAACTTCTACAACAAGGTGAGAAGAGGGCCCAGGAGGGGGGCTGAAATCATACGGGAGGTGGGGAGGAGCTACATTGGAAGTCCAGTTCTAAACACAGTACCCCCTGTAATTCCAGGCAGAACTTCCATCAAGAACCATCCCAGGTCATCACTGAGCAGGGGACCAGCGACCAACGGGCTGGGTGCCGTCCCCGTGGATACCAGGTGAGCGTAACAGTTTGCCACTCTGGAAGCAATAAAAAAGATGAAGTCCCCTGTTGACAAAAAGAAAATTGTCCTCATACTTAGCTTTGGTTGAGTTTTACGGAAGATTCATAGAGAATTTGTCTGGAAGTACACAAAGGCAATGAGATTATTGGTGAAGAAAGGTGCAAGGTTTAATTGGTGTGAGAGTTACGAGAGAGAATTTTAGGACATATGGAGATGTTTAGTGATATCACCCATTTTAGAAGGATTCAAGGAGGATTGGGATGTACGATTGTATACGGATGCCAGTGATAACGGCCTTGGCTGTGTTTTGATGCAGCAGAAGGGCAACTTTTTGCAAACTGTAGCTTTTGTATCCCCGGTCTTCAGGGATGTAGGAAAGCGATATTCAGTTGTGGAGAGGGAGGCTTTAGCATGTGTATGGGGTGTGTAACATTTCTGGCAGTTTGTCTGGGGTATAAAGTTAGTTATAGTGACTGATCACAAGCCCCTTGTGGGCATTTTCAACAGGAAAGGCTTGGATGGAGTTTCTCGGACGATTTTTAGCTGGATCACTGTGATGTAGAGTTTACACATAAAGGTGAAGCACATGAAAGGTGAACTAAACGTGATTGCTGACGCTTTGTCTCGCAATCGCATAGAGGAAGATGAGGTATTCATAGGTGAAGCGGAAGGCGATGTATTTGCAAATTGTAAGGTCGCCAAGGAGAGTGACTGGGGAGAGGAGTGTGAAAGAGATGCCATTTACATGACCATGGCCAGGTATGTAGAAGAGTGCTGGCCTTTGGAGGAGACTGATAAAAAATGTTAGTTATATGAGGGTGAAACAAGAATTGAGTGTTGATAAAGGAATTTTGTCACGTGGTGAGCGGAGGGTGGTACCGGAGGGCATGATGAGAGTTGTTTTAGGCATAGCGCATGAGGGACATTTTGGAATCTGCAAGACAAAGGGCATGTTACAACAAGATTTTTGGTGGCCCGGAATGGATCGGGATATATAAGAATTTCTTAAGGAGTGTGAAAATTGTAGAGATAGCGACAAGGTCTTGGTTACCAGAGTATGATATGATGTGGAATTTATAACACTCCTGTACACCAGTGTTTCTAGGCGTGACAAGGAGGGGGAGACAAGGGAGGACAGGACAAAATAACGATCTTACTAGGCCTTGTGTCATTCAGATCGCGCAAGTGCGAGGAAGAGGGAAGGGGAGAAGTGTCAGGGGCGAGGGGAAGGGTTAAGTGCAGTTAACTCACAAGTGCAGCCAGCGGGTGGCTCATAAGTGCAAAGAGAAGGGACTGTAGGGTTGCAGATACAGACCCTTCAGTGCTGGGGAGCCCAGAGGCAGTGCAAAGGCAAATTGACATGCAGGTGCCTGGGCCCGAGTTCAGAGAGTGACCAGGTGACCAGTGTTCGGAGCAGTCCGGTGCATCAGCAGGGGAGAGGAAGAGAGAAAGCGGAAGCGAAAAGGAAGGTCTTGAGTTGCTTCCGGAACCGGCAATGGTTCTGCTCACATTTGAGAGAGGCAGGGAGGCTGTTCCAGAGGGAGGCCCCAGCCGAGGAGAGAGATCGGCCCCCAACTCTCTGCTTGGAGAAGAGTCTGACGGTCAGAGAGTTGAAGGTGGATGAGTGCATAGCTCGAGAAGGAAGATGTTTTGGAAGAGAAGGTTTGAGGTAGAGTGGTCCCAGGCCCCAGAATGCCTTGTGGACGATGCAGAGGGTCTTGAAGTTGATACTTGCAGCCATGGGGAGCAAGTGAAGAGATTACCTCCCATGAGGATTGTAGAGCCCTCAAGTTCTGTCTGGGACGTAGTGGCAATGGACATTTTGGGTCCCATAGCCGTCCGGGGAACTCAAAGTGCATATGTGATTGTGTTGATGGATCTATTGTCTTAAGTGGCTAGAAATATGCATTGTGAGGGACATTCATTCGTGCAGAATCATGTTTTTTGGAATCAGTGTTTTGGAGAGAAGGATCTCAGAGAAAGATAATTTCGGATAATGGGCCCCAATTTGTCGGGAAGGAATTGGAAACTTTTATGGAGGAGAATGGCATAGGGCATTCAACGACAGGCTTGTGAAAACCTAAGGGGAATGTGACAGTGGAAAGGTTTAAGAGGACTCTAATGGAGGTAATTAGGGTTGTAATAGCATAGTCCAGTATAGAATTGCTCCCCACCAAGTAACTGGAGTCTTTGAGGAATAGGGTGCCTAATTCCATGTTGCATCCAGGATGGATGAAAAATGTTGTGGATGTGCGTGATGTGGTCCTAGAAGATTTGCGGGGGAGAATGGTGGAAGATCAAAGAAGGGCTAAGAAGAGATATGATGCAAAATGTTGTGTGAAGGAACGTCCGTTGGAAGAGGGAGTCTAGGTGAAGGTAAGGAGTGGTAGAAACGTGGACAAAGGAAATGTGAAGTATTCCAAGCCTTTGAAGGAGGTGAAGGATTTGGGTAGTACAGTGCTGTTGAGTAATGGGGGGAAATGGTGCAAAGACATGGTGGCAAAGTTCAAGGATAAGGAAAAGAGTAACTAGAAAACCTTGACAGCGATGTACATGAAACAAAAGGAAATAAGTCCATCAATGCTTAGTAACAATGTTTAATATATATTAAATGTCATGTTTAATATAAAGGGAAAGAGGTGTGTTATGTAGTTATATTACTGTTAGGACTGCAAGGATTAGGCTTGTTGACCTACCTGTACATAGTTATGCCTTGCATATAGTTATTGACCTCCTACATAGCAACATTCTAAGCCAGAGTCATACTGCTCTAACACTGACATTCCAAGTTCTCGAGAAGAATGGTTTGTTTTTGAAAGTGAAACAGTTTGTAGTAATGAAGGGTGTGGTGCTACTTTACACGGACTAATTAAAGAAGTTAACTCACTCCTTCTTACCTTTTCTATGTGATCTTTCAAAATCCTATAGATACGATGTTCTCCCCAGGTCGTTAGTAATTCCATAGGGGGCTTCCCTGCCTAGGAGATCCACCCGCTCAGTATCACCTCTGGTAGACTATCACGTAGTAGGCTCACCTCCCTGGCCTCATGGGAAAGGGCTCCCCTCCTCCCGCTAAGAGAGAAGTGATGACATCCGGGGATTCGTCACAGTAGAGAATAAAACATTAGTTTGGAGATGCACTGCTCATACCCATTAAAACGTTTGCCACACTCCCGGGTCTCCATGATACATGCAGCGTGGGGATGAAAAGTCAGTCTCAACCACTGCAAGGAACTGTCACAAACTGGACATTTGGAACCAAGAAGTACGCCAAGACTAGATGCTTAAAGTTCAACCATTTTATTAGGGACAGTGTAGAGGGGTGGGCCATCAAATATGAAGAGGGGTCTTCCCCAAAGAAATAAAATATATGATTTGATTTGAGCATTTGTATTGCGCATATCCCTAAGCAAGCACGATGCATCTAGGCGTAGATCTAGTATGTAGAGAGGTAGAAGGAAGACAGTACATCAACTATTCAAGTTTATACAAATAGGCGCGTTTTCAGTTGCTCCCTGAAGGGAGCCAGGGTTAATCTGTCGCAGATATAGCAGGAGTGAGTTCTAGGCACGAGAATCAGCCACCGAAAAATGCCTATCCCCCCTAGCTAATGGCTTTGGAAGGGAGATTACCAGAAGACTGTAGAGGATGTCCCAGATATGGCCTGCAATCCAGCCACCCATTTTAAAGTACCAGGAACGTACACGCCAAGATATGTGACGTGTGATGAGCAAATAAACCAACAGAGAGCTGCACTAGTGCCCATCAGAAGAGCAAAGCCCATTGAAGTGCCAATAACCACTCAACCATGGGCAGTATGGTATCCATTGAGACAACCGTACCAGCAGCTGACACGAAATGAAGACCACTTGCAAACTGTCCCAGAAGAGACCCAAAGGGCCTTAATTGAAGGCGAATGGTGATGACAAAAGGGCCCGGACAGACTCACAGATGAAAGAAACGAAAACCAAAAAGGTGATAAGCAAAGATGAAATGTTACGTATAATGACGTAATGGTCCTAGAAGAAGAGACGATGTCGAAATAATAAAGAAACGTAACTATAAAGCAGGAAGAAAATATGCAACTAGCTAACTCCTGTAAATAGGCTTGGAACGCAAGAAGCTAAGAAGACAGTGCTGCTTGCTATGCTTAGTAGAAGAATAGAGCGGCAAGCACAACTATATATCTACCTCAACGAAGCACATTAAATGAGAAGAAGCTACAGTTTCGAGGCCATCCTCAGCCAACTAATTGACACATAGCCCCAAAGTGCTGATTGATGGAAGGGAGGCAGGGTGAATCTTGGGGCATACCGCATCTGGGTGACCATTCTGCTAATTAAAGTGGAGATTTATTCTTAGGGTTGTAGCCAGCCCAATCACAGAGGGCCAAATAATCTAAGGTCCTATAGATAGTAGATCCAATGAGACGTTGTACGTTTAGTGACGTTTGCATGAGATGTAATGTAGAAGGGAAGGGCGTAGACGCCTACCCGATAAGAGTTATCCAATCCCCACACTGCGTTACCATATACAGATATAGTACCTATAGTAAAGTTACCCTTTCCAACCAATATCATTGCATGACAAACTCATGAGTGTTACACGTCAATGATGATGAATTTTTGCTATAACTATTGCTGTTGAATGAATATTGTCGGGAGTTGAAGCGAGACGGGCGATCGCATCACTGTCGATTTCCATGTTTCCCCGTTTTTTGTACTTGTCATTAAACGGACTTCCCTTTAACCAAACCACTGAGTTGTCCTTACTAATTGGTGTTGGAATAAGAGAATCCCGCACCCCATCCACCTCAAGGTGCAGATATCTCATCTTAAAGTACTCAAGGGTGAGCTCTGATCCTATGGGCCAGTCAGAGGTTACTCCGCCCTCCTGTACACTTGGTAGAGAGGATGGTTTTGACCATCAATTATTGATTAAAATAAGACACCTATTGACTGTCGACACGAAGTAACTCTAGGTCTTCGGCAATATCACGAGTCCTTCGGCATTTGGCTGAGTAGACTGTGAAGCTTCCCGTGGACAATGGTAGTATAAATGGATCCAAAACTGCAGTGGACCTGAAGGGACCCGTTTTAAAAACATATCCCTTCCCATTCCTACAGTCAGCGGATCAGGTGAAAGACTGAAGGAGGCAGTAACGAAGGCGGTGATCCCAAGGGTCTAGAGAGGAACGAAGCGAACGCTGAGTGAAACAAAAATAGAATGCTTTGGCAAACTATATAGGCTTTAGAACAAGTAAGGGAAAAGGTAACAGAGGGAGGTGGAAAAAACAAATAATCAGAAGTAGAGAAGACTATATATATATATATATATATATATATATATATATAGGGATAATGACTCGAGAATAATTAAATAAATAGCGGTTACCGGGGTAGACACCCGAGAAGAGAGAGAATACGCCTTATTCCTGTGCTTTAATATAGCGGTCAGAAGAAATGTGAACTCAGAGCCCCATATACTAGGGGACAACTAGGCTACCACCACGTTTAAAGACGTCGTGAACGGGGCTCGTTTAAACTCCATGTCCGGGTACAAATTAGAGGCAGAGATATTTGTGTCTAGCTGGTGTCTGTCTAGTCTGTCAAGTGTCTGTCGTATGTGTTCTGTGTGTCACATGTAAGGAATTTTGTTGTTTGATGTTTAGAACTGATTAGGATTTTACGCGATTCTATAGTTGAGAGGGAATCGCACAAGAATTGATGTTTTGAGTAAATTGGTGATATAAATGTTTTTGGCGGGAAAGAATTGGATTGGAGCTTGCAGTGTTTGGTGCTCGTTCATATTGTTGGCAGTGTTAAAGTTACATGAAAGCATTGTAAAGTGTCGTATAAGAGGAAAATAGAACAGGTTTAAGTATGGAAGACATTACTCCATTAGCACACTTATACAAGCAATTGCTGAAACATGCACCCAAGCTTAAGAAATATAGCACCGAGTGGGTTAAGGGTACCGCCCATAAGAGGTTTATGCCATGGCCACAAACCAGGTCTTTATCTAAAGCCCTCTTACAGCATATGACGACTTACTTTCATGCCACATATACAGGCAAGAAGCTAGAAATACACCTTGCTGTTCTGGAACTTTGAAAAATGTTCCAACAGTCGAAGGAGGAAGAGCCACCTGCAGACTGGATATTAAATGTATGCACGGAGGGGGGTGAGACGCCTACCGTGCCACCTGCACCCCGTGAAACAGAAACCGAGGGAAGTAAGCCTGAAGGACTCTACCCATTAAGGGAGCTTAAAGCAGCTACAGGGAACAGCAATCCCGCATATGAGTCTCCTACATACAGTAGTGACGAAAATCGAGGGAAGGATCATGACAAGAATCTTACCTCTGCAGTCCCGAGGGACAAGGAGAGACGCGATGATGAAAGGAAGGACCAGGCACAGACAAGTGCATCTCTCAATAAGGAGAGAGAGGGAAAGAAATGGAAAGGAAGTGGAGACAGAACTGATGAGATAGCATTCACAAAAGACGAATGGATGGGAGGACAAATATTATTGAAACTCGAAGGAAAAGGAAGTGATGATGTGAGACCTAAAGAGAGGTTAGATGAGGCACAGAGAAGGGAGAAAGAGAAGGAGTTAAGGGATGAAAGAATAAGAAGGAAAGATAGGCTGAGGCTAGAACAACTATATCGCGATGAGCATGAAAAGCAGCTCGATCGCAAACAGAGCGGCCTATGACCAAGACAGACAAAAAGAGCAAAGGTTGGAAGAAGAGCAAAGGGTACGTGAAAAAAGGATAAGGTACGAAGAAATAAGGAAGTTCGAAGGGCAGATGAACGTAGAAATTAAAGGAGAAGGGAAGAAGATAAGGTCAGAGAAGAGGAGAGGAAACGCAAAGAATTTGATGATGATATTGAACATAAGCGTAGACAGAGGGCACGCGATCTCGAATATCTGGAGAGGGAAGTTAAAAAAACAGATCCAACGGTAGACTGGGAAGACATTGAAGAATTCTTTCCTGCGTACGACTCAGTACCAGGCACGACTAGGGCAAGTATTGAAGATGACTTCGACACCAGAAGCATCGGGGAAACGATCGATAAGATATATGATGAAATGGGGCTAGAACAAATATCCCAAGGGGACGGGGAAGACGAGTGCTTGGAAAGCGCTCAGCTGTATGACACTGAGGATGTCACCCGAAGTAGTGTGAGCAGGAAACTGTCCCTGGACAGATTAGAAATCAGTAGAAACGATGATGACACAAGGAGTTGAGTGAATTGGGAACAATCAATGTCCAACTCTGGAGAGGAGACGGAGTACAAGACAAATGTAGAAGGGAAACGGCGCGAAAAGCGGCTCCCAAGGAACAAAGGGGTGTGATGGTCAGACGCTAGCGAGTCCGCACTGAGGACATCAGAGTCTGCCACACGGTCTGACCAGCATGAAGGAACACCCCATGGACAGAGGGGGATGTCAGCACCCACCTATGTAGACAGGTTGAGGACATTGCCAGGCAGACGGCGATGCGGGAATATTACACCTGCGATAGACAGGAGAGCTATGAGAGAAGAGAAAGAAGGCTGCGCATTCCAATTTCCGCTACTAGAAAAGGGGGAGCAAGACCACAATATATTCCATGGCCACACATGGATCCAGAAAACGTGAAAAACAAGCTTCCAATGCTGAAATCGGGAGCCGGGAAGTGGATACATGAGTTAGAAAAAATGATGGGGGGGGAAGTCACGCTCGCAATAGGGGGACATTAAAGGTCTCCTGATCGCCATACTTGGTGAGAGAGCAGACAGTGGGCCTGATCACGACTTTGGCAGTAACTATGGTATTAGCCCTACCGCCGAACTCCCCGGCGCTAATAGCGCCGGATCACGAATTCGGCGGTAATGTAATTCCCCATTCCCCATTGAGCCCATTCGGGAATGCCCCATTCCCTATTGGGCTCAATGGGGAAAATCTGCGCTCTTACCACCGGCGGATTTCCCGCCGGTGGTAATAGCGCACATTTTCGGCGGCTTTCCCCCCAGCCAAGAGCTGGGGCGAAATCTGCCGAAGTCCTGATTTGGCGGACCCTTAAATCCGGCGGTAATAGCGCGACCGCCGGATTTAAGGGTTACCGCCAAAGTCGTGATGAGGCCCAATGTGTGGACACGGGCAGGGTACCCTGGTGTAACCACAATTAACACTGCGCACGACGGAGCAACATTTAACAATTGCAGAGCTGCGGTATGGAAAGCACTATGAGTACTTTACCCAGACACTTCTGATACGGGAGCTATAATGACTCGAAAAATGAAGGAGTCAGAAGATCCGTTAATTTATACCCAGAATTTCCAAGAAGCCTGGATACTCGAAACGCATGGATCTTGGACAAAATCTATACCGGTGTTTTACCACATATTGTGCCAAGGGTTGCCAGAACCAGTGCAGAAACAGCTGAAGAAATTGGTAGGAGTTGAGGTTAAACCTTGGGCTGAAATACAGCTAAATATCACACATTACTGTAGATTGTTGCAAGAAAAAAATCGAAAAAAGGAGGCAACTCGAAAGGGTGAGGAAGCGAAGCTGGTGCAAAATAAATGATCAAAGTATGCTCTTGAAGGAGCCATACTAACTAACCCAGCTGAACAGAACATGCAACAGGTGGCATAATCCACAGCAGAACTAGGGTAACGTAGGACTGTACCCGATGGGAAGAGGATTTGGAGGAAGAGGATGGCAGAGTTATCAAGGAGGTTTCCAAAGTAATCAAGGAGGCTTTCAAAACGTGCAAATGGGTAACCTAGATATGTCAAATGGACAAATAATCCGACCAACGCCAGTATGTTGGCTGTGTGGAATGACATGGCATTTAGCGCGCACGTGCAGAAGCCAAGGCGCGTGGCAGAACAGCCAAGGAATGGGAGCAGGCACGGCAAATCCACCTGCGATCCCACAACAGGGTGGTGCACAGAATCACACGGTGCAGCAGCAAGCGCCAGGCATGGAGCAAGGTGCGCAACAAGGGGTTCAACCACCGAACATGGGAAATTTGCCACAAGGACAATCCCAACAGGCACCACTGCAACCTTTTCAGGGCACAAACCCCGGAAGTGGGGGCATCCCTGGGAATGGAGAAAATCCACAGGTATACAGTGGGCCGAACTTATATATGAACTAGGACAGCTCACTGGGAACCCTGATGTGCTCTATCCTATCAGTGACACCAGACCCTAATAGGGAACCTAGGGTGAATGTCATATGGGGTAAAGAATATTCCTTCCTAGTTTACACGGGTGCAACACGGTCGTGCATACGAGAAGGCAGGTTTTCCTTGTCCGGCGAGGCAGTAGATACTCCAGTTTTACAGGAGCTCACAGTCGAGTTCCCTTTACAGACGCACCCCCAGTCTCCATAGGAGAGTGCAAAATGAATGTACCTTTGTTGTATTCACGTCAGGCCCCAGTAAACATTTTGGGTGGAGACTTAATGACGAAATTGAACATGACAATTTCGTTCACGGAGGAGGGCATAGTATGCTCCACTCCAGGAATGCATTATTCAAACGTAATTGAAATGATTAGAGCATATTCAGGACACATACCCATTAGAGCTAAACCGCTGGAGCCAGAAATGTTCGCATATAGCATGCGTGTACTTATGGCGGGATTGCCAGGCCTTGCAGACAAGGTCATGAGAATCCCTGATGAGCTTTTATTCACACCAAGAATACCTATGCATGAAGAGGAGGGACAAGTATTTTCCTTGATGATACATGCTGCAGCAGTACGAGGGAAAGTAGCATTGGTCGAAGGCTACGATGATGAAAGCAGACAATGGTGCACGATTATCGCCATTGAAGAAGGGTATCGAGTGACTGATGTCACCGATGACGATCTGTTTGAAGAGCAACCAGACTCAGAAGAGACAAGGGTGGAAGTGAGTCTCATCTTTTGGGTAAAAATTATCAAAAGAGAAGTGCTTCAGAGAATGGTGTTGGCGCTGATACGTCCAGAATATTTTTATGACGACATGGGCCAGGTGCCTGTCTCAGTATGGACTACGGGACCCTATGACGTGGGCCTCCTGAACGGGGTGGGAGAAGTGAAAATTAAACTGAAACCAGGAGCAATTTTACCGAGAGCTCGACAATATCCCATGTCCAGAGAGGCGGATGAAGGGATCGCAAAGACAATTTCTGCCATGATGGATCAGGGAATCTTAGTGACGTCCGAGTCGCCATGTAATACAGTGATTTATCCCATCAAGAAATCAAAGGGAGGGTCTTGGTGTTTAATCCAGAATTTGAGAGCATTAAACAATATTTTTGAAGCCGAGTTCCCTCTAGTCCCTAACCCATCTACAATCCTATGTAATATACCCATCGAGGCAAAATATTTCACGGTGATTGACAACCCTGTTGCACAGTGACTCACAAGACCTGACATCATTTACGTTCAGACAAATGCGTCTGAAAAGCACGAGGTTGCCACAGGAGTACTGTGAGTCCCCGTCCATTTTCAAAAGAGTCCTGCAGATGGACCTAAGCAATATTGCATTAAAAAGTGTCGACTTGCAGTATGTGGACGACATCTTAATCTGCAGCACCACAGAGGAGCAATGCAGGCGCGATTCTGTTCGGTTATTGACTGTACTGGCTGAGAAGGGTTATAAGGTTGACAAGGAAAAGTTACAATATTGTCAACAGGAGCTGCTATACATAGGCCAGCTGATCTCACATGAAGGCAAGAAGGTAACCCCAGAAAGGGCTGAAGCCTTCTTGAACACGGCTAAGCCACAAACGATAAAGCAAATGCAGAGCTTTCTAGGCCTGTGCAACTATGTTAGAACATGGGTTTTCGATTACAGCTCATATACCAAGCCTTTGCTTCAGGCTCTAAAGAAGGCCCAGGTGACAAAGGAAAAGATTGAATGGACTGAGGCGATGGAAAAAGGGTTTGCAGAACTCAAGAGAGCGATTTTTACGGCTCCAGTTCTCGGGATTCCTAATTATGCAGAGGAATTCTACCTGTTTTCACTCACAGATGGCAGCGTTATGACGGCAGTGCTTGCTCAAAAAACCTTGTTGGGGTACAAGCCCATGGCATATTACAGTGGGAACCTGGACCCAGTAATGAGAGGCCACTTCCCATGCGAACAAAGCTTAGCTGCCGCAAGTTTGCCATAAATAAGGCGACAACCATTGTAATAGGTTGTTCATGACGTTATACGTTGAGCACTCATTATTTGCCATTTTAGAGAAACCAAAGGGCACATTGACATCTCAGAGAGCTTCTGCATATGAAGTGATCATATCTAATCCATTGATCAAAATAGTTCAATGTAAAACAGTGAACCCAGCCACGTTCATAGCTGAGCCAGTCACTGAAGGAGAGCCGATACATGACTGTGCAAACTATGAAGAATTCTATGATGAAATCCCCAGGGTGAAAGAAAATGCCCTGGCGGGAGGGAAGATTGTTTTTATTGCCGAATCTTCAAGAATCGATCAAGAAGACGGACAAAGATATACAGGCGTTGCCGTAATGAAACACATAGCAAACGGAGAATTTCGAGTACTTGTCAGTGCACGAATACCAGCTCATTATTCAGCACAGGCTGCAGATATTGGCGTTGTGAATCACGCAGACCAGGAAGTAACGGTGTACAGTGACTCCGCCTATGTGACGTCCACGGTGCATGCAGGACTAGCATGCTGGAAAAGGAGGGGCTACCTCCGAACGGACGGCACGCCAGTGCAGCATGCAGCCTTATTGAACAGGCTGATTAAGGCACTACAGCTCCCAGTGGACATAGCGGTCGTGAAATGCACTGCCCACACGAAGGGAACAGACTTTGTGTCACACGGAAATCATGCAGCAGACACGGAAGCCAAGCATATGGCATCCAAAAGTGAGATGGTCATGGAAGTGGCAGTGGCGTGCACTCATGAGAGAATGATGGTGGCACAAACCACACTTGAAGCCTATAGCAATCAGGGGCCGACACAACTGATGGAGCTTCAAGGGGAGGCACCGCAGGACGAGAAGAACCTGTGAAAACGTCGAGGGTGTTCTTTAACCCCCCCCCCCTGACGGATTGTGGTGGCAAGACAGCACTGGTAAACGAGTAATGCCTGTAGCCCTACTACAAATAGCATTGGAACAGCTACACTACCCGATACACATGTCAAAAGAAAATCTAGCAGCAATGCTCACGGAAGACTGGTTTATACCGAATTTAGCTGAGCATGTTGCATTCTTTATGGTGAAATGCATAATCTGCCAGCAATTCATCGCTGGGCACACATTAAAAGTAGTGAGAGGAGTCATCACCCGGCCAAACGGGCCTTTTCAGCACTTACATATCGACTATGTCGACATGATTCATGTGTGTGACGGGTACAGATATTTAATCGTCGTGGTGTGTCCATTCTCTAGATGGGTAGAAGCAGGTCCATGTACACACCCAGACTCTACCTGTGCGGCCAAATTCCTAGTAAGGGAAGTGTTCCCTAGATGGGGGGTGTGTGAAGTAATGAGATCAGATAATAGGGCTCATTTTGTAAATGCAGTGTTTGAGCAGATTAGCTTGTTGCTTGGTATAAAGCACAAGTTCTCGTTGGCGTATCATCCAGAAGGTAATGGGATTTTGTGAGAGGCTCAACGGCTTGTTAAAGGAAAGGATAGCCAAGTTGAAGCTCACTCTAAAGAGGGGATGGTTGCACTGCCTTCCATTGGCATTACATGCTCTTCGGAACCAACCAGGCTCCGACCATCATGTTATGCCGCACGAGATAGTCACAGCAAGGAGAATGAATACTCCCCTAACCCCTCGAGACAGAGCTAGATGTGATGCCCAGTCAACCCAAGAGCTCCTGGGATCCGAAATGCAAAAGTACCTGAACTGCATGACATCCAGCCTTACTGTAATTTCAGACCAACTGCAATGACGACGAAAAGGGTGCAGCGCAGCACAAAACACAGCAGGAGACACTGCAACAGACCCAGTTCAGGGTCTACATGTTCCACTCATCTTTCCTGGAGATGCTGTGTTGGTAAAAAACCACTCAAGGAAGAAGTGGGACGAGCCAAGATTCAATTTTCCTTTCATCGTGGAGGACTGCATTCCATCAGCTGTGAAACTTGCAGGGCAGGAGAGCATGGATTTTTCTCAAGGACATTAAGCCCTATATCTGAGAAAGCCCTCTTGCTGCACCCCACCGAGAAGAAACTACAGACAACAGGGAAGAACCACAGCATATGCAGACAAGATCCATGACGAGGAAGAAGGACGTATGAGCAGTACAGCAAGACAGAGAACCCTTTTGCAAATTGTGGCTTAAATTGGACATTTCCTCTAAGCAAAAAGAGGACGAGGACAAAGACAAACAGACACTCTGTGCATCCTAGTTGCAGGGAGAAGAAGAAAATTGCGCGTGTAAGCCACAGCACGTTTGCTGACACGCACTTTGAACCAAGTCACACTTAAGCCTTATTGAGGAAAAGACTATAACAAACATTGATCAAGGACTTTTACATTGAGAACAAAATACAGTATCCTGAATCATCCAGTATCAATACTTTGTTCGACAGCACTTATGGTGTCCCCCAGTAGAGACATCACCAAGGACGTGCTCAACTACTTCCATTTAGTATTGGTGTCATATCCGTCGCTGGTAAGGAAGGTCACCAGTGTCACAGACTTTATACAAGATTCTGCCAACAAGAAGGTAATCTGGCAACTGCTTACTGTCATCGCTGAAGCCTTCATCGTACTACCATAGTACAGCGAAAAGGACACAAATACTTCCACCACAGACGATACTAGATGAACTCATCAATATGCTTTTCTTTCGCATAATCGAAGACTGTCCAGCTATTATTGGGAGAACAAATGATACTCTGACCTTCATTCGAGCAAACACTGAACATTTGAGCCAATTGCTGAACAAAATTAGCTATTTAGTCACACTCCACGCAGCCGGACAGTGCAAGCACTTTTCCCAACAAATGAAGAACCTACAATCCCGAACCCAGCAAGGCAGGGCAAATGTCCCTGTCACCCGAAGACAGCAGACTGGCACACAATGTCCTTTTTCGCCTAGTCACTGACTTTCCAGAGATAGTGGGGAGACCTATTGAAGTAGACGTCCTCACCTTCATCAGAGATCCAGCTAATGTCGCACAGATGGGTATGCTCCTCCATGGAATAATGTTGGAAGTGGAGTTTTCTAACTTTCAGAGAGAGTATCGAAGGAGGTTCTAGAGAAACTTTCTGCAGAGGGACAGTTCGAAGGAACAGATTCAAAACCCCTAATTGTTGTATTTGTTGAAACATTTTCCTTTTCTTCGCACTGACCAGCATCCAGCATGTCGTCAGGACTGAAGCACAGTAAAGGTGACTTACTGAAGTGTTAGTCTAATCTATTTTTCCACAGTCTAGCAAGGGAACTATATCCTGTATCAAGAGACAATTGTCACCCGCAAGAGGGGGGACACTTGTGAAGCACCATACACTTTATGATACAAACTGTTCACGAACAATATTGAATTGGGGAAACAATGACATTGACATTTGGTAAATGATTGAAATGGGGGCCCAGAACAGCAACCTGGTCCTCCCACAAGCAGATGGGCACTCTCGCATCACTGGAAGAAAATGCTGGCGCCTCACTTACCGCACCATTATGTACTTATGCATTGTGTTTATCATAATTTTGCTGTCTTTGACGATCAGAACTGCATTTTTTATTGGTGCACGGAGCGTTGCAATTTCAGTGTACCCAACCGATGATGTACGCATGAGTCCCACAAAAGCACCCAGACCCTATACAGTTATTCCAGTCCCAAGAAAATCTGATGGTAAAGTACATGTACTTGAAATGAACGTGATTGACAATGATATGCACACACTTGTGGTAACAAAGCAGCAGAAAAGCCGGAGACAGGGTCGGCGGCGAAACAAATGAAGACAAGGTACTAACAATTACACGCACATACATTGAATTCACATGAACCAGGCCAGATGGCAAGAGCAGCAGAACCGCAAACGAAAGTAACAGAGAAGATGAGACTGCCTACCGAAAAACTGGTCCCAGAAAATAATGAGAGGAACTGAGAATAATTGAGAGAAAGGACAACAAAAGCAGTCATATCAGAAGCCCTCAAGAAGACAGAAGCGGCTGCTGATAAACTCACTGCAAAGACACAAATGGTAATAGGTCTCTTATTCCCGTACATAACTAGAGCGAGGAAACTGCATGAGGAACTGAAAAATAAAACCACATAGACTGTATTGACAAACACCCAAATTCGAACACAAGGGACAAGTACCAGGCCTACGATGCAGCCATACACTGGGCCAGTGACAGGCTGGTGGCTGATAAAGGCACTTATAAAGGGCAGGAAAAGGATGCAAGATGAGAGGAAGAGAACTGCAAAACCTCGACCTACCTCATCGATGCAGATAAAGCGACCTGCACCATGGACCAGAATGCCCGAGAGTCCTCCAGCAAGGAAAAGCCACACAGACGCGTTTAGGGATGTAGTTATAGCAAACTACAGAAAGACACTAAGGATCAAGAGAAGCCTGCATGAAGATAACAATGAACTGACCGACTACCTGGACAGCACAGCACATCTAGGGAACAACATTTGTTACAAACACATGAAAGAAGTTGGAAGATGAAATTCAGAAGGAGAATGCTTTGTTTGCGCACTTCTACCGTACAGCATGGGGAAATCCAAGATCTTAGTGGCTGTCGAAATAGATGCCCCGACAGCACACTGTCTGTCACACGTAGCAATGTGCAGCACCAGAGGCCAGTTCATGGGGAGGGATGCCTCATTGATATGGGCAACCGAGACCGATTACCCCGATGAAGATGATTATGTTCAGGACATTAAGACGAGAAATAGAGCTCAAACTAGGAATCATGTGATCAGGTATGAAAAACCTGAAGTTAAAGGAGCAGGAATAAGATGGGAAATAAACCTGAGACTGAACGTCCAAGGACAAACTCCAGAAGAGGCTCAAATTTGGAAGAAAAGAGGCCAAATGCAGATTTGGGGAACAGTGTTTTCACCAGACGGATGGGAAGAAGGAGTGTGATCTGCCGAGCATAGATGGTCCTTGGAGCCTGCAAAGAAGCAATAGAAAACCCACAGAGGTTGTGCAAACCTCTATGGCCAAAACTCACAAAATTACTGACATGGATTGAAGACAGAGGAGGGCCCTTGCAGATAGCGCCACTGGAAAGCCCAAACTTGTGCTTCAGGAACAATGGCACAAGGAAGATGGGAGAGAATCAGAACTGCGGACAAATTTTTGAAGCTCCAGGAATGACTCACGGAACCGCAGTAATTATTGATCATTATTGGACGTGTAGATCCAAAGCAAACATAAGGCTGCCGAGAAACTGGGGAGGCATATGCACAATAGTGAATGTCCACGTTCCAGCACTAGTGATCCTGAAAAGTAAGCTGAATATTGACAGTTTCCCGAAAGCAGATGCTCACCTGAGGAAAAGGTGATCTGTGGAACTGATATCCCGAATGAAGAGAGAGAATTACTTTTCTGCCAAATCAGAGGAAGCATTTCATGCAATACCGTATGAACACAGGCTGTTCAGGTTCACCTCATCGGTGTTCACAACAATCCTCATGCCAAGATTCCAGGTTGGAGCAAACACTAAATGGTTGCGAATAACCACATGGGAGTTATTACAGACCATCAACAAGACCATAAAAGGATTCAATGCGATCAAGGAAGAGTTAAGAGCGATCCGACTGATGACTCTCCAGAACAGATATGTACTTGACATGATCACAGCGATAGATGGAGGAGTTTCTGCAAAAAATCGGAGAATCATGTTGCACATTTATACCTTCTCATGACGAAGAAAATGGAACTTTAACAGAAGCCATAGTTATGCTAACAAACCTGCAGAACCAGATGATCGATGAAGCTGACCAAGCTGATGATGTCAGCTGGTTTGGATCACTATTCTCATGGGTCCACAATAGATTGCAGATATATTCAAGTTCCTGGGAGCCCTGCTATTGATGATACTACTAGGATTTTGTGTTATCAAAACAAATATCTCGCAATGCCAGAAAACTGCAAAAAAAGCCATAGGGATAAAGATCATGATCGATGTCAAACCAGGATGGATGCCCAGAGACCTAACTGATGATGAAATAAGATACTTTGTGAAGGCCAGCAAATATGCGCCAGAAGGAACAAAGTTTATGTGTCCCAGGAAACAAAGAAAATATGAAGGAAAATGGATCTATTGTAGCCCAAACGGACAGTGCCAGCTAATGACCTGGAACAAAGACTAACAAGTAAAAACAGCAGGAAGTTTGAAAGGAGTGATAAAAATGTGGACTCCAAAGACACAGTCCTTCACACCATCATGTACACACCTAGAAGACGAAGAAATGGATACAGAAGAACCAAGTAAGACAAATCCAAAGGAGGAAGCAGAAGTGGTCGATAAACTGACCAGAGGGGGGGAGTGTAGAGGAGGTCCCAGATATGGCCTGCACTCCAGCCACCCATTTTGAAGTACCAAGAACGTACACGCCAAGATATGTGATGTATGATGAGCAAATAAACCAGCAGAGAGCTGCACTAGGGTTCTGACCAGTGCCCAAAAGAAGAGCAATGCCCATTGAAGTGCCAATAACCAGACAACCATGGGCAGTAAAGTATCCACTGAGACAACTGTACCAGCAGCTGACACGAAATGAAGACTACTTGCAAACGGTTCCAGAAGAGACCCAAAGGGCCATAATTGAAGGCGAATGGTGACGACCAAAGGGCCCGGTCAGACGAATAATGACGTAATGGACCTAGAAGAAGAGACGATGTCGAAATAATAAAGAAACTTAACTATAAAGCAGGATGAAAATATACAACTAGCTAACGCCTGTAAATAGGCTTGGAACGCAAGAAGCTGAGAAGACAGTGTTGCTTGCTATGCTTAGTAGAAGAATAGAGCGGCAAGCGCCAACTATATATCTACCTCAACGAAGAACATTACATGAGTGCGAGTCCACTTTATACAATAGCAGAATTAAAACCCAGGTTGCTAGGGGTGAAACAGGCCAGGATTCATATACTAGCACAAAGCCAGACGAAAGAGCGGAATCAAAACTCAGCAAGAGGCAGCTCGTGCTTGGGAAGTCGATGTCAAACCAAGTGAGGGGGCAGACAGTAACTTCGGAGAATCGAAACTTAAGAACAGAGCAGCCTGCACTGCGAAGGTCGAGATAAAAAAACCCTGGGAGTGTCATAAACCAATTTATTCAAGAAGAGGAGAATATACAAAGGAGACATTACGGCGAATCTGACAAGTAAAGCTAAACAAGGTAAATAGTCCAAAGTAAACCAAACCACAATTGGCCAAGAGAGAAAAGCTGTTCTGATATAAGGAACCTAAAAGGGAGTTCTGAAGATGAGCGAAAACTACAAACCACACTTGAGGAATTACAGAGACTGATGTAAGACACCGCAAGAGACTATTTGAGGATTTCCTTTTAGTGAAGAATCCTACAGACTGGTGCCCTCAGGAGAAAGGAGTCATCCTTCACCTATAAGTTAGTTTACATAGTAGTAGGGTCAGTTAGGGACGTTTTTGGACAGCTGAATTTTTCTTTTGAACATTCACGGCTGACGAATGAGCACCTTCGTAAGAAATACCGGCAAGGACCACCTATAGAGACAGGAAAAGTTAGGCCTTATCTACACAGTAGTTAAAAAATACAATTCCAATAAAGACACTAAAGGTTTTTGGAAGCATTCAAAGTAGGAATAATAAAAGCTTAAATGTAAGCATACAATTTCTTGAAAGAAGGTAAGTTTTCAACAACTTCCTAAAATCCAAAAGAGAATAAGCCTCACGAATATGAATTTTAAGAGAATTCCCAAAAATTGGGGCAGCAATTGAGAATGCTTGTTTTTTTGTTTGAGCTTTGTTTGCCTTTAGAATAAAAAGTGTCAGCTTATCTTTATTTTAGCAGTTCCCATTTTCTACCAAAAATTAAACATTTTCTGAAAGATAAGCAGGGTGGCCTAAACAAAGAGCTTTAAAAGCCAGGAAACCTAATTTAAAAAGAATGTGGGCCTGCGGGGAAGCCAATGTAAAAACCTTAAAATGGGCGTTACTGTATCTAATTTTCCGAGTCGAACAATCAGTTTAGCAGCGCTATGGAAAGTTATTTGAAGGGGTTTTAAGGCAGAAGCATGGATCCCCATGAGTAAGGTATTCCCTGCACCCACATGTGAAAGGACCAGGGATTTAACAAGGGTGGGAATGGGAAAAATGTTTGATGGGAAAAATGGTTTTATTTTGCCCAAAGTACTGAAAGTTGATAATGAGCCGTTTGTGCTTTCTTGTTTATATTTGTATTTATATTGTATTTATATTAGGAGAGCTCGGGGTCCAGAAGAAAACCTAAAGATTTTACAGCTGCCTTTGAATCTGGCTTTAACCTTTGAATGACTCATACGTACCCCATGATTAGTAATGTCATACCCTAGGAATTCCACTTCTTGATAGTGAAACACACATTTCTCCACTTTCACGAATAAGTGGTTTTCCCGCAACCTTTGTAGAACTCTGGAGACATGTTCTATATGCTCCCAGTATGAAGAGGAGTAAATCATGATATCATCCAAGAAAATGATGATGAATTGGTCTAGGAGATCACTGAAAATGTCATTCATGAAGAATTGAAAGGTTGCAGGGGCGTTACATAGCCCAAAGGGCATTACCAGGTATTCATAAAAACAATACAGTGTCTTCAAAACGGTTTTCCACTCATCGCCTTCTCGAATGCGTGCGAGGTTGTATGGCCCACGTAGGTCAAGTTTGGTCAAAATCGCTGAAGTACCTAGTTTTTTTTTAACATCTTTTTATTGGCATTTGTTAGACAGAATAGTAATCAATTGAAAACAAATTACAGGCGGATATATGGTTATGAGAAGAAGTCTCAATGGATGTTTCTAGGTCGGGTATAAAAGAATCCTCCATTCTTTGCACATTGTCCTTCCCATGGGCCCAACCAACCATCTGCCCGCCCACTCTCTTAGGTTGATTACATCATGTTCCGTCTCTTCCACCTCGTAAACTATTAATCCCCCAGAAACTAACCCCCCCTAACTGAGTAATTTAACTAATTTCTTTAATTAGACAAGCATTTTGCATATACACATTTCTACATCACCGGAGTGGACATCATGGTATAGCATAGCAATTGAAATTACTTATATTATTCAGTCTGCAGCATTTGACAGCCTATTGGAGTATTTAGACTGTGGCCTCATCGCTGTCTTGGGTAGATGATATATATGATCGGAGTGGGGCCCATATGTCCTTAGGTCTACACACCGTTGCCACGGTTCTAACGTACTGTTCTTCGTTCTCTTGGACATGTAATAAGTCTCTCAAACAAGTCTTGTGGTTTGGGGCTGTTTTGGCTTTCCAAGCCGTCAGTATGTTCCTCTTGGCAACTGCCCCCGCAACAGCCACAAAACGACGGGTCTTGACTGACACCTTGCCAATGTCGCCTAGCAAGTACTTAAGTGGAGTTGCTGGTATAGATAGTCTGACGATGTCGCTTACCGTTGTAGCAACTTCTTCCCAGAATGCTCTGACCGGGGGGCAATTCCAATGCATGTGTATGGAGTTCGCGGTGCTAGAGTTGCATTTGGGGCAGTTTGTATCCCGTGCTGGGTCGAATTTGGAAGCCTTGTGTGGTGTAATATGTAAGGGATTTAGGATCTTAAATTGTATTAATCTGAAGTTGGAATTAAGTGAGATTTAGTGTGCTGGCAGTATCTGGACCATTTGGCATCCTCAATCGCGATACCCAGGTCTCGTTCCTATTTTTGTTTCATACTGTTTTTGGAGGGGGTATATTCTTGGGCTGCCCTGTATAGGCTAGATATTGTACCCGTAAAGTGATCTTGCGTCATAGTTGCCGTTATGAATTGGTGAGACTCTGGGGCTTCTGGGAATGTGGGCCATTTCCTTTCACAAGCCACTTTTAGGCGGTAGTATTGTAGGGTTATGATGAGACCCTTACCTAGCTTTTCTTGCACTAACTGCAGTGTGGTGAACGTACACTCAGGGTAAAGGTCCCCAAGTCTCATTTCCTTATTGGGGTCCCATCTTTTCTGAAGTGCGGAGTCGAACGTGGGTTCTAACCCAGGGTAGTGTCACAAGGAGAGAAAAGGCCAATATGGGGTTTCACATTCCCACCCTAGCAAATAAGGAGGACCAGGCTCGTACCGTAGTGGCCACTGGGTCTATATTGGTAATGTTCCCTTTAGTTGTAGTAAACGGCATCGCCTGAATATTGGAGGGGCTACTGAAAACTTTTCGGCTCGCACATGGGCATGTGGTTCGGCTGTGGCAGACCAGTTTCGAGCATAATGAGCCTGAGCCGTGTGAAAATATAGTATATAGTCTGGGGCCGACAGGCCGCCGGTTTATTATCTTTCACACATCTTTTGCCAGCTGTGCCTAACCGATCGACCTACCCACACAAAGGCGATGGATAGTTTTTGCAGTTTTTGAAAGAATTCCCTTCCTGGCCATTTGGGGACACCGCAGAACAAGTAAAGTAGGTTAGGGACCAGAGTCATTTTGAGCAGGGCAACCCAGCCGTATAGAGATATTGGTAATGCACCCCAGATTTTGAGTTTGTGCTCTAAAGTGTGTAGGTATATTTCGTAATTGTTTGTGTATAGTATTTGTCTATCAGTGGACATTAGTATACCTAAGTAGCGTGCAGAGATGGGGGGCCACCTAAACCCATTTAAAGCCAGAGCCTGTGTGGTGGATGGAGTCAAAGGGATAATCTCTGACTTTGTTTGGTTTATCTTATAGTCAGAGTAAATTGAGAAATTGGATATTTCCTTCATGATAGGGGGCAGGTGAGTCGCAGGATGTCTGATGTATATCATTGTGTCATCGGCGTATAATGAAAGGAGCTGAGGAGAATCCCTGATACAGATACCCCTCCAAGTGTGTTCATGCCTTACCTTGGCCGCCTTACCTTCCATCGTGAGAACAAATATAAAGGGGGAGAGAGGGCAGCCCTGTCGGGTGCCTCTCTCTAGCGTGAAGGGGGATGACATTGTATCGTTTGTTCTCACTACTGCAGACGGCTGTTTATATAGCACCCGGATATATCCTTTGAATGTCGGGCCAAACCCCATTTTGGCTAGGATCAAAAACATATAATTCCATGAGACAGAGTCGAGCGCTTTTTCCGGGTCCAGGGTGACTGCGGCAGCTTTGGCTTTGGGATCAAGTTGTGATGTGATAGCGAAAAATCTCTGTAGGTTCAGTGCGGTTGAGCGTGTGGGGATAAATCCCGACTGATCTGTGTGGATTCATTTATTCATGTATGGGGTCAGGCGGTTTGCTATTGCTTTGGCGTAGATTTTGGTGTCGGTATTAATTAGGGATAGAGGGCGATAGGGTGAGGGGTCTTGGGGGACTTGTGCGGTTTAAGTAGGACTGAGATTACTGCCTCCCTCATGGTGGGTGGCAGTATTCCCCTCTAAAGTGAATCCTCCAAGACTTCGAGCAGTCTAGGGGCCATTTCGGACTTGTATGTTTTGTAAAAATCGACTGGAATCCCGTCCGATCCCGGTGCCCTGCCTGCACATAAATCGGCTATGGCTTGTTCAATTTCTTCAGGCGTCAACGGGAGGTCTAGTTGGAGCCTCTCCTCCTCATCTAAACTGGGCAACGGGATAGAGTCAATATAAACTTTGAGTTCCTCTGGATCGACAGTATATGCGTTTGCGTATAATGTGGAATAGAATTGTTTGAATACTTCATTGATTGCTTCGGGGGATGTCTGTATCAACCCTGTAGAGTCGTAGATGCTAGTGATCTGTCTGGCTCCCATCTCACCTCTGATCAGGGTCGCCATAGATTTGCTGGCTTTGTTCCCTTCCCCATATCTGCGTGCCCGTAGGGGTTGGGAGATGTAATATACTTCTCTATCTGCTAGGCCTTTGTATATTGTATATGTCCATTTGAGCCTGTATTTTCAGTAGATGTTCTCTCCCCTCATTAGCGGGCTGCTGTATTTCAAGGTCACGCAGTTCTCTTTCAGCCTGGATAAGTTCCCTTCTTATTTCCCTCAATATGCCATAGGATGTCCCCATCAGCTGGCCTCTCAGCCACACCTGAACGCCGCCCAGACCGATTGCAGGGATTGTACTGATCTTTCATTACGCAGGAAGAATTCCTCTATTTCGGTTCAGAGGGGTTCTACCGCTGTTTTATCTCTCAGCATACTAGGGGGCATGCGCCAGGTTCTGGTGGTTCGAGTCATACTCCTTTTTTTGTTTTTTGTTTTACTTTTATTTATTTAGCTTGGCAGCACAGGAACAGGTGAGCAACATACAAAGCAGGTTCAATATAGTAACAATATACATAATACAGGTACACAGAGTCAGCTTACAACTTGACTACACATTCGGGGGGTGCATACAAAATAGGTGCGGGACCGGAAATGCAGCAGTTCAGAGGGGAGATCGGCAAGGACGAGGGGAGGAAGCTGGAGATGTGGCATCTGATGAAGTATCCATAGAGGACATGTAGGGTCGAAACTTGTGCCAAATATCTCTGGGTCTAGAGTGAGTTGGCTGTAGTAGGGTCCAGGATTCTTCGGTGTCCGAGGCCCAAGTGACCGCCATGAGCCACTGCTCATGAGTGGGTGGTGTAGGCCGAAGCCAGCAAAGTAGAATGGACCGTACTGCGAGTAGCATACAGAGGCCGGCCAGTTTTTTGGAATCTCGGCGGAGTTCAGGGAAGTCATGGAAAAGACATCTCATTGGGGATGGGATGACAGGATGGTCAAAAATGGTTGACACGGTAGAACATACCAACCTCCAGAACTGGGTGAGGCGGGGACAGGACCAGATCATGTGAATATAGTCAGCGGTATCATAGCCACATCTGGGACATCTTGGGGGGTGGTCCTTAAGCATATGATGAAGTCTGTTCGGGGTGTAGTGATACTTGTGGAGCACCTTAAACTGAATCAATTTGAAGCGGGAGTTGAAGGATACCCTGTGTATGTGTGCGCACATGTGGGCCCAACACTCATCGGTCATTTCCAACCCAAAGTCATTTTCCCATGTATGTTTCAATTTAGTAAACACAGGGGTGGATCTAGTTTGAACCATGGTATAGAGTCTGGATACTTTACCCCCCGTGGGTGTGGGGGAGGTTAACTCCGTAATTGCGGGATCATCTGTTTGTATCGCTGGGAAAGTAGGGTATTTGTGTTTAAGGGTTTTCCCGAGGGCCGAATACTGGAGACATATAGACGGTCTCCGTCTCAAGGACAGTGGGAGGTCTGGCCATTCAATGAAGTTGCTCTGTTCAAAGATGCCTCGGCCCATCGGTGCACTATGGACGGTGGTACATGTGGGACCCCAGGGAGGAAGTTCCAAAGTGGGAGGTTACCATGGAAGGGGTGGGCGGCGCCAAGTAGTTTCCATGTTTTAGTTAGGGCAAGGGACGTGCAAGCCACCGGGTCAAGTGAGTCCAGGACTGTCGGCATAGGTTTAATAACCAAGAAACGAATGTCCCGGTCACTAACCGTCAGTTTTTCGAGTCTGACATGTGGAGTTGGGTCCAGTGTATTGAATCAATGTGATGTGAATTGGTTCTGCGCCACCAGCCAGAATCTGAAGAAGTCTGGAGCACCAAAGCCACCTCCTTCCATTGGGGTGGTCAAGGTCCTGAGTTTAAGACGGACTGCACCTGAGTGCCACAGAAAGGTGTTAATCGTGCGAGTCAATGTTTGTAAGAACTCTTCACCCGGCCATAGAGGGATGTTGGTGAACCTGTACAGAAGCTGGGGAAGCACTATCATCTTCAGTATCCCTATTCTGCCTGCAAGAGAAATCGATAGCCTACTCCAGCCCAGTGTCTTCGTTGCAAGGTTTGTAAGATATTTTTGATTGTTTTCCTCAAAGACCAATTTGTGGCGCCGAGCTATTTCTATTCCCAGATAAGTGAATTTTGACTGAGCCCATGCAAACCCCAGGGTATCAGGAGGGGGGGGCGTGTGCAGTCTGTAAGTGGGAAGAGAGTGGATTTAGAGCAATTCACTTTGAGACCAGAAATGTGTGCGAAGCGGATCACGTCCTCTAATATCGGAGCCAGGTTGGTGGAAGGGGAGCAGATGAAGAGAAGCGCATCATCGGCATACAAGGACACTATATCAGACTGGCCTGCAGTTCGTAAGCCTCTGTGTGCATGGGATTGTCGTAGCATGTCCGCAAATGGTTCCATCGCTACAGCGAAGATCGTGAGTCATACTCCTTAACATCAGACGCAAGAGGACCGGGGAATGATCTGACAATGTACGTGGAAGGATGTCACATTGCTCAACTTCAGTAATCAATCCGGGTAAGCATAGCCCGTAATCGATCCTTGAGCTGGAACCGTGAGCCCCGGAGTAATATGTGTATTCTTTCTCTTGTGGATGCAATTCGCGCCAAGTATCTACCAGTAATAGTGTGACCATTGCTTGCTTCAGTGTCAACGTCGCTTTAGTAAGCTGTTTGCAGTGTCCTGTGGAGCGTTCAAGGCCCAAGTCTAGTATTAGATTGAGGTCACCACCCCAGATCACTGTTGCAGTGCCTACAGGTGACAGCTGCTCTACAATCCGGAGATAAAACGGAGGGCTATCCAAGTTGGGACCATAAGTATTTACAAGAATAATATCTTGGTTATGTAGTCGCCCCCACAGAATCGCATACCGCCCCTCGTCGTCTGTAATAGATTTGGTCACTTGTAAGTGTAGTCTTTTGTGTACAATTGTGAGTACTCCTCTTGCCATTGTGGAGTAGTTTGTGGCAACTTTCACGGCTCCCCAGTTTCGCGCAAATGTGTCGGTGATCTTTGTCGTGGTTTGTGTTTCTTGTAGGAGGAGGATGTCCACCTTGTGTCGATTCGCATATGCCAATGTCTTCCTAGCCTTTATCTGGTGTCCGAGCCCCCTGATGTTCCAGGTGAGGAAGTTAACTGCTTGTCCCATAGTTGCCATTGGGGTCGATGTCATATGCTTGCCATGGCTTGTGCTTTGTTAATTGCGGTGTAATCCTGCTTGTATTTCTCCCGTCTATGCTTTTGATGTTTTCGTCCCTTCTGTGATGTGGCTCATTTCCCTCATCAATGTATAGCATCTTACAGCTTGCTGTGTGATGTGGATTGTCAATGTCATCTTGTGGACAACAGGCCCTGTAGCCTCCCCTTCACCCTTCCTCACTATCCCCCCAACTGGTCAGTGTAGGTCCCAAACTGAACTTCAACTGTTGAGAAAAAACAATCGGGCGGCCCTGATTGGTGAGTCTATACTCGACCAAACTGATCTGATGGCCGCTGTACCATTATTATATGAATCCGGGTGACTTAAGTTCAAGTGTTCGAATTGGACTGCAAGTTCTTGTCTTTCTGTGTTTGCGGGATATTGTGCTCAATGTACCTCATGGCTTCCTCCTGGGATTCGAAGAACTGCGCCCTCCCATCAAATTGAAGACCTAATTTAGCGGGAAACAGCATTGCATATCGAATGGAGCGCGCCCTAAGAGCTTTCTTGACCTGGTCGAAGGTACGTCGCGCAGCCTGTACGCCGTTGGAGAAATCGGGATATATGTGTAACCTGTTGGAATTATACAGTAATGTGCCTTTCTCTCTGGAGAGGCGGAGAATCATATCCCTGTCGCGGTAATTAAGAAGACGGGCAATGACTGTGCGCAGTGGCACCCCAGGCTTAGGAGGAGCGAGCAGAGCTTGATGGGCCTGTTCAATTAAGAATTGTTGCGAGAGCTGAGCCTCTGGGAAGACAGTGAGAATCACCTCCTCCACGTACACTTCCATTGGGGAGTTGATTTGCTTTTCTGCCAGCCCGACTATTCGCTGAAGTACCTAGTTGATCCAGGAGCACATTGATCAAAGGCAAGGGGTACTGGTTTTGACCGTTATGGCATTTAACGCCCTATAATCTATGCATGGTCTGAGGTCCCCCTCCTTTTTTGGAACAAAGAACAGAGGGGATGCAGCAGTTGACTGGGAAAGCCGTATGAACCCCATCTTCAATGCCTTGTCTATATAGTCCTTTAGGACAACGTCCTCTTGCCCTGTTAATGAGCAAACTCGACCAGTTGGTGCTTTGGCCCCGGGCAGCAGCTCTATCGGACAATCATATTGCCTATGTGGAGGCAGTTGTTCTGCCATACCCTTATCGAAAATGTCTGAAAATGAGGCATATTCCAGAGGGACCGGTTTTCCACTGGGAAGGGGTGCACCAATGGTTGAGACCCCTTCCATAGAAGCCAATAGGGATGTGGCTCTGGTTACCTCTTGACCTTGGAAGCAATGTTCATTGCAGAAAGCAGAGGGATATTGAATATGACCTGTAACCCAGTGAATAGATGGATTGTGCAACGTCAACCATGACAGGCCTAAAATAAGTTTGTACTGAGGTGCGGATATCACATCAAATACTACATCTTCAGTATGTCCATTAGACAAGATTAATCACACTGGGATGGTTTCCTCGGTTAACTTACTGGAATATAATGCAGAACCATCGACTGTGTTAACAGTTTCAGAGACTGGTTTTACCACTGTGTTGGTAGCATTTGTCTTTTCAAAAGAAATATCAATATAGTTGTTGGTGGCCCCAGAGTCCAACATTGCTGTGGTGTGGATACAAGTGTTACCATAGCATAAATCCACTGGAATGGAAATTGGAGAGGTAAGACCTGACAGGAGTTCGAGATCGGACCCGGCATAGGGACTCCTGCTATTGCCGAGCCTTGGCGTTTCCCGAACGCTTGGCGGGTTTTTTGGGACAATTAACCAATAAGTGGTTGGCTGAGCCGCAATAAATACACAGGTTATTCTTTCGGCGGTTCTCTCTCTCTGCAGAGGACAACCGTCCATGAATAGCCCCAATCTGCATAGGTTCCGGATCGGTAGACGAAACCGTAGGAAGGTCTGAGCGAGCCAAAGGCGGCATAGGCATGGTGGGTCTTTTTTCACCCTTCCTTGCCGATCTCTGTGCATCCATCTGAAGGATGAGATCCAGAAGTTCTGTGAACCACAAGGGGGCCACGGGGACTGTAGATAAGGGATCTTTTAGTTCTTCTGACAACCCTTTATAGAAAACAGCCGCTTTCTTGTCTTCTGGCCATTGAGTTTCAGCAACCAGCTGATTGAACTTGGCAAGATAAGTTAACAGTGACTGATTACCTTGTTGCAAATTCAACAACTCCAAATCTATTGTTTGGGTTGTATAACGCATATCAAACACTTTACTCATGGCTGATAGCAGAGCATCACAGTCGTAGAGCAAAGGACTATTGGATTCCAATAAAGGATTAGCCCATGCTGCTGCAGTACCTCCCAAATGTGGCAACACAAATGCAGCTTTTGTAGTCAGATCGGGAAAAGTGTTGGGACGACAGAGAAAATGTAACTGCCACTGGTTAACAAACGTGCGATAAGCTTTAGGATCTCCAGTGAATCTTTCTGGGGGAGCCAGAGGAACTGAGTGGGTATAACCACTTGCACGGCTTCCCGTGGCGGAGTAGGCAGATTAGAACCGGATGCGACACCTGCGGGAGCTTCCACCCCCTGAGGAGATGCACGTACCGCATCCTGCAGCACATTCATACGATGGCGCAGGCTTTCTTGGCCAGTAACCATTTCATTCTGTAGATCAGCGATCAGCTGTGTCAACACAGTCAAAGGGTCTGCACCTTCTGTTTCCATGGCTTCTGATTCTGTCATGAACAGAGTCCTGGATAGGTAAACCCCCACCTGTACTTGCAAAGGATACAGGAGGTCAGGTCAGACCTGAACAAAGGATACGTGGTGAGATGAGTCCCGCCTGCTGTATCCCGTGTCTGTCCGCTGATGGAGTACCACAAGGAAGGCTAGTAGATCAATATTAGACTTTCCAATTGATAAAACTCTCTGTCTGACAATGATTAAACGGATAGAGTGAGTGATCAATGGAAATGGAGAGGGACACGAACAACCACCAATCTGTAGGAATTAAAGAGAACTATAAGTATGCATTCTGGGATGTAATAATCCAAGATACCCCTTCTGGTCCCAAACTAACCTGTTGGCGAAGGCCCAAAAGCTTCCACGTAGAACACCAGATAACCCAATGGAAAAACAACGTCTAGGAATGGGTAGGTTAGTGGGGAAGCTAATCCTGAACGGCACAAGGGTCGCGCTAGTGCCGGGTTGGTGCACACCTGGATAGCGTCCCAAATGTTCTGTGCACTAATGGTATCCAATATAACAATGTTCGGAAGAAAACAAAACCCAGTTCCTTCTTGGGATGTGAAAAAGAAAGTTCCAATGCCCTTGAGTACTTGAACAATAAGTCCTAAACTTAAATGATGCAGGTATAACCCAAAATACTGCGTGTAGAAAAAATGGGAGCAAATTCCAGTAACTTATGAATGGCAGATTAGGTAAGCAGAACGGATAGAGTTCCAATTGTAAGGGATAACAGGAGCAGCGGTTGGGAAGAGCCTGCGAACGCTTACTTGGTAATTCTCGCTTGAAGATTGAGTCAAGAGAAAGCGTTCCAGACACCCGGTGCGGCAATCAGGTCACCGCCGGGATAATGAACGCTGCTATGGACGTCCTGCTTGAAGAGGCAGCAGGAGGCAGGAATCCAGCAGAGACGATCCAAATGGAAGGTAAGGAGTACGTCCGGAGCGCTGGAAATGCAGGAAGGCTCAACGAGCCGGGGCTTCTCAGCGTACAACTAAGTACGCGCGGCCGAGTCACATGGTCGGAACACGTGGCCTCTAGCGACGAATCCCATGCCGCTGCCGCCTACCAGGAAACGAATGGAAGAGCTTCCACTGCCTATAGAATGGTCTAGCCGTTCTGTGAGCAAGTCGTGCACTTCGTGGAATGATGTTTACTGGAGCTGCACGGCCTCCGCTGGAAAGAGAAGCAGTAGGTGTGACAAGTAGCGCCAAGAGGCAGGCACCAACTCCATCAGTAATGAAGAAAATGTTGTCCAACACTTGAATTGTCATTGACTCAGTTTGCGATTAGCTCTGAAGCTAAGCTGAAATGGTTGGAGTAAATTCACCTAATGAATGTAGTCATTCAGTTGTAATGCTACAAATGTTTCCAGTATTTTCCAGAAAAATGGTACATTTGAGACAGGGCCATAGAATTTTATATCCTCTGGATCAATATTACTCTCTATCAGTAGCAGAGTTATACCCGTTTTTAAAACGTCAGGCGAGATGCCCTCTTTTAGAGAGGAAACTGTGATGTGAAAAGGCACATCTAATGCTTTTATGGATAGCTGTTTAATAATATTTGCTGGCAGTATGTTGTCAGCATAGAAGGTTGGCTTCAGAGTGTTAACTATATTTTTAAACAAGGCAGCGGTAAGAAGACGAATGTTATCTGAAGTTAAGTTTAATGATTTCCTGACTGCAATACTATAATCATGTAATGGCTGATCCTTAATCTCCATACACATTGGATCCAACTAATTTGCAAAGAACTGATTGAATTTCTCACAGAATTCCACAGCTAGATCTCCAAGTGTATCATACATTGAAACGTTTTTGCCTAACCTTTTTATTTTCTACGGGAATGGCCATGTCTAAATCCTTCTGCAAAACCTCCTAATAGCCCTTTAACAGACCACTGGTCGCAAGAGAAAGATTTTGCAGTTGTGTTCTTCCAAACTAGGTAAGGAGCATGAAGTTAGGTTACAAATGTTTCTAGTGGGTCGTTTTTCTTGACCACTATATGAAATGGCAGGAGTCAATATGTAAAAAGAAATTAAGAAATAATCTAACCTGTCAAATAGGATTGGGATAATGACAATCCACAACGGTGGAGTCAGCAATAATTGAATCTAATACATTTCCGTTTTATGAGCTGGTAATGAAACATGTTGAGTTAACCTTCAATTCTGAATGGTTTCAGATTAAGGGCCTCATCACGAGTTGGGTGCTAACCCCGACGGTATTGCTGCTGAGCTATTAGCCCTACCGCCAAACACCCCAATGCTATTAGCGCCGGATCACGGGTTTGGCGGAACGGTAAGTCCCCATTCCCCATTGGGCTCATTCAGGAATTTCCCCATTCCCCATTGGGCCCAATGGGGAATGTTCAGCGCTATTACCGCCGGCGCTGTTACCACTGGCGGTAATAGCACAGAAAATCAGCAAAATCAATGCAGATTTGCCCCCAGCTCAGAGCTGGGGGTAAATCCGCCAAGCATGTGATTTGGTGGACCCATACATGTGGGCGTAATAGCATTACGGCTGCATTTAAGGGTTACCACCAAAATTGTTATGAGGCTGATCGTATTAAAAATGGTCTGTATAAGACCATTAGGTACAACACATATCATGCCAATCATCGCAGAAGCCGTCTGCCTGGTCATGAACATTCATTCTCTTCAGGGAAGAAACATTCCACTAGTTTCCTGTGTAAAGTCTACTGAATGCACTTCTGGTATCTTAAAATTTACAGAGACCGGATTAAAAGATGGTTTCTTCTTTCCCCTAGCAAGTTTTTTATTCATTCATTACACAAAGCTGCTTGAAAAGTAAGCATATCCTTCTCTTTGGATGGGGTTTGATTTGTCTGGTAAACCTCCATAAATGCCTTATAATGAGAATCCATATTAATGAGTTACATAAAGTGGTTCCTCTAGCTTTTTTGAGCGGGAAACCACGATAATCCATGTATTCCTCCATTCTTTCGGCACGCGTTCTTTCTGTGGTGATGCCTTTTAGCACCATTCATTATTTCCACGCTACGAGTAGTTTTTATGGCACATGTCTTTTAGGCACCATGAGTTCTTTCAGTACCAATTCAGGGAGTGCAGTGTACCTTTTCAGTGCACCACCAGCTTTTTTGAGAACTGATTTTTTGGGGACGATATTTTCACAGCCCATTTTGTTTGCTTAACACAAAAAAGGGGTGATGGCTGGAAGGTTTAGAATTAATCCAAGCCTCTGGGATTGCTTTTGATTTTGCTTAAGTCATCTTGAGTGGTACAGGTATGCCCATACCTGTGTCCCGAGCCTGCTGCACCGAGAGACCCCAACCTACACCACACTGATGACACCCAATGGGGCCGAAACATGTCTGGGGAGCTTGTGGTCTCATGCAGAAGGAAAGAGACCTAGCAGTTTGGGCTGGACCGCCCCTTTTGGGGTAGGACCAAGTCTGAATTGCATTTGGCCTTTCCCTTTCTGTAATGGTTTGGCAGGCGGACAACAATGGTTTGTGGGGGGTTCTATGTGTTAGTATCCCCGCAAAAATATCGCCATATAAGAATGCAACATATTTTTGCAGCGATATTAACCAAATTAAACCTGCGGGGGACACGCCCGCAACCACCATATTATTTTAAAGGAAGCGGGGGACACCCCCGAAACCACCACTCCATTTACCTCAAAAATTATCCCCACTAATAATATCAGCAATGGCCATTCCCGACGACAGTATATATGGCAATATTATTGGTGGTGATATTACCTGATACCCTGTAGGGTTGCCTAGAGATATGCCAGTGGTTTTGAGTAATTCAAAACCTTCCAGCCATCATCTTTTGTTTTTGTTTAAGGCACCCAGAGGAGGACGGGTATGACCAGACATGGGTCTCGAGCCTGATGGGCTTAAAGACCCAAGCCACAACGAGCTGAAACATGTCTGCAGTTGCATGTGGTCTTGTGCAGAAGGGGATGTTATGCTTTTCAATATTTAAACTTCGCCCGTCACCAATGTACTGCTCATATGGCACCTGACCTTCTCCGAGTGGTGGCTTATTGTGGCCCTGCCAGGGTATCACCAGATTTTGGTCCGTGGCAAAAAGGGTTTGTGGGAAAGGAAAAGGGAGCCTAGGCAATGGATGTGACACTTGAGTGGGGGAAAACACTTTTGATAAAGGGAATTGAAAGTGGTTGTGGTAATATGGATATGTGCTTTTTTATCTGGGATTAGATATCAGTATGAGGGAAAATGTCTGAAATATACAGCTAAGTTTAAAGCAGGGCTTTACGGTGATGGCAACATCTCGATCAGACGATGCTAGATGTAGTTAGTGTGTGGTTGCATGACGGGCTTGAGATGTGCTTAAGGGGACCCTAGTAGTTTGTAAGTTTTTCCCCAGATTCGTTTGTAAGAGACATCCTGTAACCTAGGATGAGGATGTAACCTAGCAGTTTGGGCTGGACTGCCCCTTTGTGGTGGGACCAAGCCTTACATGCATATGGTCTTTCCCATTCTGTAACGGCTTTGCAGGCTGAAAAACGACGGTCTGAAGGGTAATCCAGAACTATGCCAGTGTTTATTAATGATTCAAAACCTTTTGTTTTCACTGTTGGTTTAATGCTATTTAGGTTTGGGGCCTGTGGCGCTGAGATAACATATTTTATTCTGACGCCTGCTGAGTCAGTGTGCTCTGTTAATTTTGCAAACTATTTTTATTGCTTATTACCATCAGGTGTCCTTTAACACACCTATTACGGTATGTCACTATGTGTGTAGGAGTCTTTCCTTGGCCCACAGTGGGTTGCACTTCATGGGGTTGAGGACCTTCACTGTATAGGTGTCTTTATTATGCGTGCCTTCCATAGGGGTAAGACGGACATTACATCAAGAAAAGTCTGTCTCTAACTCCGAGGCCATTTTGGCCACTATTTTTCTTCCACCTTGGTGAGCTCTTCTGGTGGCACCAATGTTTTAGCTCTACTGGCCTCCACTGTCTAAGCTGCCCAGCACTTTCCTTTGTCTACAGTGCCTTTGGTCTATATCTCTTATAGTCAAATCAAAAGACAGTGGTTTTCAAACACAGGAACCTGCGATGATCACAGGTTCGATACAACTTAAATGGAATTATTTTCAATCAACTTCCACTGAAAGCACACAGAAAGGGAAATTATCACAAAACAATTGCATAATTATTTTCATATGACGGAACTGGCACAATCACTGAAAAAATTCTCACTTGATCATTGATATGATATGGCATTTGTAACGTGCCTATACAAAAGGGTTTCAAGGCGCGACGATGCAAGGGGGGGGGAACAGAGGGAGGACAAAGACAACGATCTTACTAGGCCAAGTGACTTTGAGATCGCAGAAGTCCAGCGCTGTACATGGGATCAAAAATAACCAAGTGTGGCAAGCAGGTGACAGGTGCAAAGGTAAGTGCAGACAGCAGGTGTCCAAAAGCGCAGGTAGGGGGAGTGTAGGGTTACAGATACAGACCCAAGTGCAAGAGTTACCGGGAGGCAGTGCGGGTGTGCAACTGGGCGGGCAGGGACCTTGACCCGAACTCAGAGGGTAGCCAGGTGACCAGTGCAGTATCAGACAGAAAAATCAGCAGTGGAGAGGAAAAGAGAAGGCAGAAGCAAAGAGGAAGGTCTTGAGGTGCTTCCAGAACTGGAGAAGGTTCTCCTCAGGTTTCAGAGAGGCAGGGAGGCTGTTCCAGAGGGAGGCCCCAGCCGAAGAAAAAGATCTATCACCAACTCGTTGCTTGGAGAAGCGATGGACCCTGAGGGAGTTGGAGGTGGAAGAGCGAAGAGCTTGAGTAGGAAGGTATTTACGAAGAGAGAGTTGGAGGTATTGTGGACCCAGGCCCCGGAAAGGCTTTGTGGACAATGCAGAGGGTCTTGAACTTAATACTTGCAACCATTGGGAGCCAATGCAGATATTTCAGTGCTGGAAGGATACAATCCCTGGGCTTGAGGCCAAGGACAAGTCTTGCAGTCCTGATCTGGATCAACTGTAGAGGGCGGAGAGTAGAAGCAGGCAGATTTAGAAAGAGTCTGTTGCAGTAGTGCAGCCTAAAGAGAACCAGAGCTCTTGAGACAGTGAGCTTCTGGGGGAAGGAGAGGAAAGTAAGAATACCTCTGAGGAGGTGCAGTTGATAGTATGACTTTTTAGAGACGTCAGAGATGGGAAGAGAAAAGGAGAGTGTGGAGTCCAAGATGACCCCCAAGGTTCGTAGCGTCACTGGTGGGAGCTGGAAGAGGGCCAATGGAGGCCGGCCAGAGAATGACAGGAAAGGAGGATGAAGGTGTGCTGATGATGAGAATCTCACATGTACTGGCATTAAGGCAGAGTTCGTTGGTGGCACACCACTCATGGATAGCAGAATGAGTCAGAGATGAGAGAAGAAGAAGAGGTGGCAGAGTGGAGCCTGAAATCGAGCTGAGTGTCATCCGCATAGCACTGAAAGTTGGAGCAGAGAGCGGCAATGCAGTGGGCAAAAGCCTCAAAGTAGGACTATATGCAGAGAGTGTCGACTTGATGTAGGACAATGTGAGGTAGCAGGTGCACAACATACACGGATCATTATTTACTGAAAATGCTCCTGTCAATAGTGAACTACTCCGGACCAACCACTAGATGGTGGTCTATGCAAAGCATGTATATCTAAAACTGTTTCACAAGTGCAAAGTAAATCTCACTATAAAGAACATGGATAGTCCTCACACAAAATGACCTGCGCCACACACTATACTTAACATGAAGTTGTCAATTTATTGATTCAGTATTTGACATTATTTCAATGACTTTTGCCCTATAAAATAACACGTGTTTCGATACTGCATGTGTCCTTTTCAAATCAGGGCTAATATGGTACTACTGTAGATTAGCTTTCATGGTCAGTCCAGTAGAATTGGTGATCATATGGGTTAAATCCCTTTGCAAAATGTCGGGCTCAGTCTCTCTGCGTCGGCTTTCCAAAGTCACTGAGTTTCCATGTTCTTTGCTTCTACATAAGAGGTTGGGGCTTGACCTCTTTTTTCTGTCCCTGCAACACCGGAGAAATCCTAACTACTTAGGGCGCAGAGCCTAGTCAAGCTGGCACACCAAATAACCCCACCTTCAATGCAGTAAATCTCACTGTAGGCCAGAGGTCTTCAATCTGTGGGGTGGTGGGCGCGGCCACATGCCTGGGGGGGGAGGGCGCGCGATGCCGGACGGCAAAAACGAGAATTTGTTTTTCTCCTGCACTGAACTGAGCATGTGCAATGGGGAGCCACTGGCCCCCATGCACATGCTCAGCCAGTGTGACGTGGTGGGGGTGTGGCCACGAAACAGGAAATAAATGTCCAGGCTGCGTTGATATATCCTGATTTGCCTGCTGTTTCTTCCCATCTTTGCTACACTATGGTAAGTGATCACCGGTCCCCCCTGCGCCCCTCTCCCTCTGCCCCTCCCCCACATTGGAGAGCATGGGGGAGAGGAGGCGAGTGCGGACCAAAACCGAATTGCCGGTGTTGTATCCCTAACGCGCCTCCCCA
The DNA here is from genome assembly GCF_040938575.1 of Ambystoma mexicanum. Lineage (NCBI taxonomy): Eukaryota > Metazoa > Chordata > Amphibia > Caudata > Ambystomatidae > Ambystoma > Ambystoma mexicanum. The sequence continues at coordinate 399,436,917 of NC_090926.1, read as the reverse complement.
TGGCAGATTGCTAGGCTCCAGCAATCTGCCGTTGGGAAGCCGCGTTATGAATACAACACTGGTCCCCCCTGCGCCCCTCTCCCTCTGCGCCCCCCATATTGGGGGGCACAGGAGCGAGGAGGTGAGCGGGGACCGAAACCTAATTGCTGGTGTTGTATTCCTAACGGGGCTCCCCCACGGCAGATTGCTGGGCTCCAGCAAACTGCCTTGGGGGAGCCGCGTTATGAATACAACACCGCCCCCCGTCTCTCTCCACCCCCCTGATTGGGGGGGGGAGAGGAGGCGAGATAGTGAAATGACCAAAATAATAGTTTTAAAATGGTGCAATTTCTTTCATGATACTTCTTTCCAAAAGTGTGGGTATTTCTGCCCTTGTAGAAAAAAAAGTTGTCATCAGTGATCCCAGTGTTCATTTCCAGTTGCTGTCAGCATAACAGGAGCATTTATATGGTGATTCAGCAGTTTGACAAGTATATAACATCTTCATAAATATAACCTGTGATAAAACACAAAGGGTGGGCACAAAAATGACAGGGTATTTGTGTGGTTGTCTGACAAAAAAAGATTCACGTTTGAAGGCAAACTAGTGAATGCAAGTTTAGGCTGCACTTTCGAGTCTGGAAATTACTTTTTTTTCCTGTGAAAATGATAAATGCCCATTTGGGGAACAATAGTGTGTTCAGCATGTAGAAAGCCTGCTTTTAACAGTGATGCCCCCACCCACCTCTGCTCCAACGCCTTCCATCTCCCCCCAGACTTCTCCACCCTGCTGCGGCAGAACGTGCACCAGAAGACCTTCACCTCCCCGCACTTTGACGGGTCTTTCCAGCCCTTCATCCGATCTTTGCATTTCCCAGGTGGGTGTCAGTGCCGATCGAGAGTGGGTAGGAAGGGCGTCTTGGGGACAGGGGTGTCAGTGCCATGGGAGGGCAGTGGTGTGAATCAGGGATTGCAAACCTATTTCTGGGGCGGTTCCTTTCTTTGATGCCTTTCTCCCAAGAGCTGGTTTCAGCCCCTGCTCATCTAATCTTAATTTTGAAGTCTCAGGTAGACCCATGTATCCTTGACTACTGCTCATTTTCATTGCAGCAGCATTGCTTCAAGCGTCAGTCTATCAACCTAACCACCTGTGTCCCAGCAAGAAAAATCCAGTGAAGCACTTGTCCCAGTCACCCAGATAAGGATTTATTTTCCCTATGGGCAATCGGATGATTAGATGTGCTGAAGGTTTAGATCAACCCTGTGCAAGGTTTTGCCTGCGACCTAGTCTGGGACCACAAATCAAAAAGAAATTTGAGCTAGGACTGCATGATCTGAATGGGAAGTCTTCTGAGATTTGTATCAATGTTTTTAATCCAACCAGTTTCTGACCCATTTTTGCGTGGGGCTTTCCTACCCACCCCCCAAGCTTTTCCCCAAGCTTTTCAGACGGTTACTCTAGAATGTTTGCGATTTTTTTTAATCTCTTGCATTTTTTTTTACCCACCGATTATTTATGACCCATTTTTGCATGGGGTGTCTCCCACCAACCCCAACCTTTTCACATGGTTCATTTGAACTCTTTGCATGTGGTGTTTGCCATTTTAATTTTTTTGGGATGCATTTTTTTATTTTTGAAAACAGTTTGCAATGTTTCGACAGATTCAGGCTCCTTTTTTAGATGGATCGTTTCATAGTGCCCAAAGATGATAGGGATCTCAAACGAAAAGCAGGAGAGGTGGAAACAGACAAAAGAAATGCAAAAACATGGAAATATGATGACTCTTATTTGCACTTTAGGTTCACATGGATCGCAGTTGCTGGGCAAGTGAAGTCGCAGTGTGTGATTTGTGGCACTACATTAGCAAATGACAGCCTGAAGCCAACAAAGTTAAGGCGGCATTTGGAAACCAAACATGCCCATTTATCAAAAAAGACCAGGAATTTCTTTGTACGGCAGTTGCAAGATATAAAAAAGCAAAAAAAGACCGTTAAAAATATGGCCTCAGTCCCTGCAAATGCTTTGAAAGCGTCTACCACATTGCGTACTTTCTGGGCAAAAACAAAAAGCCTTTTACAGATGCAGAGAAAGTGATTCACCCAAAAATTCTCGCTGTCAACCGGGTTATGCTTGGTGATGGTGCAGCAGAGAAATGCTAAAGTATCTCTATGTCAGACAACAATTTGCTGCCGCATTGCAGATCTGTCCTCTGATATCAGTACAGAATTGATATTGCGCTTGAAACACAGCCAGTTCGTCCTACAGTTGGATGAGGCCACTGACATTTCAAAAGAAGCTCACTTGATTGCTTATGTGAGGTACTGCCATGGAAAATAAATGTTGGAGGATTTCTTATTTTGTAAGCCAATTCAGGGAAGAGCAACTGCACCTGAACTCTTCAAATTGTTAACAACTTCCTAAGTTCCCACTGCCTAAAGTGGGAGGCGTGTGTTGGTATTTGCACGGATGGTGCTCCTTCAATGTGTGGTGCTAGAGCTGGGTTAAAAGCAAAAGTGTTGGCAGTAGCTCCACATATTGTGTGGACACACTGCATGATACACCGGGAGGTTTTGGCTGTGCGCAATTTGGGGCATGAATTCACAGAGGTGCTGACTTCTGTTGTAAAGATTGTAAATTTTATTAAGATGCACCCCACAAGAGCCCGTCTGTTTGCCACATTATGTGCAGAAATGGGAGCTGATCATGATGCTTTGTTGTTTCACACGGAGGTCAGGTGGCTATCCAGGGGAAAGGTTTTAAATCGCATTCATGAACTCAGGAATTAAGTGAGACACTTTCTCCTGGGTTTAGACCAGACGAAAGCAGAGCCTCTGTGTGAGTCACGCTGGCTTGTACTGTTAGCTTACTATGGCGACATCTTCAGAAAACTACATTTTCTAAACCTCTCCCTGCAAGGCACAGAAACCACATCATTTGCTATGAATGCAAAAATGTCAGCATTCAAGAAGAAGCTGGAGCTTTGGAGGAGGAGGGTTGATGTTGGCATTACTGATGAGTTTCCACTATTAGCAGATGCTCTTGAGGAGACGGAGTATGATCTTTCATGTGTTGCTGAACTAATAGGAAACCATTTAAATGCTCTCAGAACCAGTCTCGAAAATTACTTTCCAGAGGACAATTGTATCCTGAATGACTGGATGGTTCAGCCTTTCCTATCAGACATAGGAGCCCATCTCCCAATACAATTCCAGGAGGAACTAATGGAGCTCCAAAGTGACCTCCTGCTGGAGAGCCAATTCAGAAAATGTACTTTGGATGGATTTTGGTAACATGTGTCTGCAGAGTTTTCAACTTTATCCAAATGTGCAGTCAATGTACTGTTACCTTTCAGCACCTCATACCTATGCGAGATTGGATTCTCAGCACTTGCAGCCCTAAAGACTAAATATCGGTCAAAGCTGGAGGTGGAAGAAAACCTACGGTTGGCAATTGCAAAAATCAAACCCAATATTGACAGGCTGGCTGCTGAAAGGCAGGCCCACCCTTCACACTAGTTCTTCAATATGCCACTGCCCAACTTGCAAGTGACAGCATTGATAGTAAGTTGTTGAACTTAAGAAACAAATTGTCACAGCACTGGCATGGCAAATGTTACTGTAGGACAGCAATATTGGCTGTTTTCGTTTGTGGGAAATAAATATCCAACAATATTTTTAGTCGAGTCCTCTGTATTCTAGCAAAATCATCTGAATGCTTTGGGTTCACAAATATTTGTCTTCTAATGTGATTTGACTCATTGCAAGCAATGATTTTGAACAGGGCTCAAGTCGAGGGTACACACGGGGGACGGAGTCCACCCACTTTATTCAGAGGGTGGACTCAGTCCCCCCCAGCTAAAATGGGAAACATTAAATGTCAACTTTGAATTTATAAATGAAAGCCAACCTCAGGGATCAAACCCCAGTGGCCAGGTTTGCAGGCCAGACACTTCACCACTGCATTATATAACCTGATGAAAAATAAATAAACAACTAAATATGAAATTTCCGATGTCGGTAATGCAAGTCCCAGGAAAAATATTTGTATTGGTTCTTGGAGTATAAATTATGAACACTGTTTAACTTTTTCAAAAACACTATTAGAAGAAAATATCCTCTGTTGATTTTATGAAAGGCAAATGCCATTCGTCCTGTTCAATTTGGGTGGTTGTGCAAAGCCAATTTAATTAAATGTGCATATTTCACCTTGATATGCTCATTTCTAGCAATCCATTGCGTTTGTTGATGAGTCCCCCCACTTAAATTTTTAGGACTTGACCCCTGATTTTGAAACAGTCTAGTGTTTGGCACACACTCCTGCATTAGGGGCACCATTCTACGCCAGTGCGCGATAACCGTTCGCAACCAAGTACAATTTTGTAGTCCATGTGTATAGGGGGCCCAAGCCAGAGACATTTTTCTTAGGGAGGGCTCGGGGTCAAAAAGTTTGAAGACCACTTCTGTAGGCGATGCACACAGATTTTTGGAACGTCAGGATGGGGAGCTCGGGAGGGAACATCTCAGAGGACAGAGATGAGACGCAAACCATGTGGCAGGGGGGTTTAGAGGTGTAGAAAGGACCACTTTAGAGGTAAGGGGGATTTGAAATTGGACACTTCACAGGTAAGGAAAGATTAGGAGGTGAAGGTCACCAGAGAGAGAAAGGGAGTTAAAGAGTTTTGGCCATGAATTTCTCCAACGGAAGAGACCTGCATTAAATGCAATCTCAGAATATTTCAAGCAATACGTTAACCAAAACTGTGTAGTTGTCTGGCTACATACTACACACAGAACCTACGTTTGCTGTTCCAGATGCAAACATTTAAATACTGCCGAGCAGTTTCAATGGAAAAATTATGAACATTCACCAGAACCCCAGAAATGGATTTGTCTATGGATGGCGAACAAAATATTAAAATGCAAGGATGCATCTTTGCCTCTCTCCTCTCTGAAAACTACAGCTTCCAAAGGCACTTCAGTGGAGCGTGCACCTGGGAAGCTTTTGAAGGACGCTGTGTTAATGCATTTAGTATTGTATTTGTATCATGTTTTTCGATTGATTAGGCTTCTCTTGTTTCAGTAAGGATGCTTTCCTAACACGGTTTCGCTCCGCATTCTTAGAAATTGGGTCCAGGCAAGGCTGGGAGGAGGCCCCATGACAGGGCATTGAGCGCTGTTTGTCCCTGCAGGTCTCGTCAGGCCCGATGACTGGGGTTGGCAGGCTTGGTCCTGCTGCCCATCTCTGCCGGGCATCTCAGCGAAGCTACTTTCTCGGCTCTTCAGCATTCAGAGAATAATTTAATATCCAGTGACAAGAAAATCATTACTTCAGAGCAGCGCCCTTCTCAGCCCTCATTACTGCATAGGCAACTCTCAAAGCAGACGCGTGGCCCAGCCCTTGGGAGGCTGCCTTCCACGCCTGATGATAACACCCGAGCCAATAGTCAAACCTTTGAAACAGAAAAGAAAGTGGGGAACATAAGGAACATACTGTTTGTGCCACCTCTATCAGAAAATACAGGTTCAATTGTCCAAAAAACACAGGATTAGAGTGTGCGTCGGATAAGTACCTTGCCTAAAGGATTAGGCTTCGCAGGGTGTCCATTAGGAACTTCAGTGGCCATACTGATTGACCGAGCAATGTATTGTGTGTCTATTAATGTACAAACAAAACAAACACACGTGATACATACAGAGCAGTCACCGAAAGAAATACTCTATCGGGTGGGTACACAAAGAACTAGGGTTTCAGGTAGTAGGGTGTGTGTGAATCAGCAAGAGAGGTCCTTCAGAAAGGGGCTACTTACTCATACCTCAGGAGAATGCTCTTAAGAGCCTTAGTGAATTTCAGGAGGTCACTTTGAGCTTTTAGTTCAAATACCCTTAAGTTCTTTTTTTTTTTTTTTGCAAATGTAATGCACCAGGACCCCTAGAAGCATAAGAGCACTGGACAAGCATCAATAACAAAATGCTACAAATAAAACACTGATTGGCGCAAAATGATATGCAGATATCGTTCCCAACATGTCAAAGCTTGGCATTGTGATATGTGAAATTAATGAGTTGCTTCTTGTTGTCCTGAGCTGGTTCTTCGCCCTTGATGGCCAGGATCAGAAGATGAGGACACTTCATCAAACAAACAAACAAACAAGCCTAAACATGAGCCACTGCGTAAAACTATACATAGAAACTACAAGGCACTTACCACAGACAAACTATCTGAATGTATGGTCTCTCTCATGCATAAAACTAGTGAATTAGACCATCCAGATATACTTGTGGAGGAATATAGCACACAAATGACAAACTTGTTGGATGATGTTGCTCCAATGAAGTCTAAAACCATTCGGAAACCTGTTTGTCAGCAAAAATGGTTTACACCAGAGATGACTAAATTAAAGGCCAGCAAAAGACACGCAGAGAGCACCTGGCTCAAAGATCAAAACTTAAATAATAAGGCCACCTGGAAACTACATGAAAAAGTATATAAAGCAACAATCATGGAATCCAAGCGGACCTATTATAACGACCAAATTAAATGACACAAGGGAGCTTTTTCGTCTCTTTAGGTCCTGGGAAAAACCAGAAGTTTTAAATCACACCATTACACCCAGTGAAGAGGACTGTGTCAGAACACAGAAAGCCTTTGCTAATAAACTGTTATGTGCCCAAGATAAAATTAGGAGAGAACTACAGAACCAAACTCCAGGTATAAACTCCTTCATCTCAATCATTTGACTGATCATACATCACCCAAAAATGAAGAGTTGAAATCAACCCAAATAGGATTTAAATTTCCAGAGATTTCAGTCACCGAGATTCAAGGTATTATGAGAGCCATGAACCAGACCAGTTGTCCGGGGGATCTCATCCCTTCAAAGATAATCCTGGACCACTTGGGCATTTTTGCTCCATTTTTATGCAGATTCGTTAATACCTCTTTTAGGCACAGCACTGTCCCACATGCCATTAAAACAGTGGCTGTCACGCCCTTTTAAAAAAGGCAGGCTTAGATCCCAAAGACGCTACCAATTTCCAGCCTATTACGAACACTCTATTCTTCTTCAAGCTGGTCGATAAGGTAGCCACAACCCACCTTCAACTCCACATTGAAAATACAGGTCGGTTACATGAAAGACAATCAGGCTTCCGTCGCTTTCATGGTACAGAGAGCGCTCCGGTGGACCTCCAAACCCACATGCTGACTTTAGTGGAGAGAAGTAGACCGGGCCTGTTAATATTGTTAGATCTTAGCACAGCTTTCGATCTTTTAGATCATAAGATATTACTGAAGAGACTGCTAGATACGGGTGGGCTGGCTACCGAGACAATAAACTGTGTCAGATCCTTTCTGAAGGGTAGAATATATAGGGTACATTGGGGAGACATGTTCTCTGAAGTGGAAATCATTATATGCTGCGTCCCTCAGGGAGCATGCCTGTCACCTCTGCTCTTCAACATTTATATAGTTCCTCTTTGTAGAGAATTGGAAAAGTTGGGCTTCTTCTTTACAAATTACGCCGACGACTTCCAGCTGTCAATGGAGCTATCAGGAGACCGGTACAAATTAAATGAGGTCTACAGAGTTATAAAGAACTGGATGACTACAAATTGGCTATGCCTAAACACTGGGAAAACGGAACTTATGATTTACGGGTCCAAGAAATCCAGAGAGACCATAGTTCTTACTTTTTCCAGCTTCTTGGTTGCGGATAGCCTCATTGAAGTGGTTGATAAGGTGAAGACTCGGGGTGCATACCTGGAGGCCTCTTTGGACGCAGGGGCTCAAGTAGATGCCATTGAAAAGAATACCCAATACCACTTGCGAGTACTGAGACAGGTCACCCCACTAATTTCTAAAAATAATCGAGCCAAACTAGTCAGGGCCGTTATTTTTCCACGCCTGGATTACTGCAATGCCCTATTGGGGGGTGCTAGCAGAGAAGATATTCTCAGACTGCAGAAAATCCAGAACACATAATTTACGGCATGAAAAGATATGAACCCACTTCTTTTGCCAGAAAGGAGTTACACTGGCTACCTATATCAGCCAGGATCTCCTTTAAAATGCTGACCCTGTGTCACAAATGCGTCTATGGGACAACTCTGAGCTACCTAAAGGATAAGATCACTATATACCAGCCCACAAAAAATCTTCGCTCTACCTCCACCCAACTCTTACAGGTGGCAAGGACTAAGAGAGCTCGTGGAAATGGACGTTCCTTCTCAGTGCTTGTGTCAAAGGCATGGAACAATCTACCTCTGGTGCTCAGAGAAGAAAACAACCACTTGGCTTTTCGAAAGCTTTTGAAAACGGTCCTCTTCATCTAATCTTCGGTCGTCCTGACTGATCCTTTTCTGCTTGTGAAGGAGCGCTTAGATGCCTTAGGGCTTTGGCGCTATAGAAATGTCATAACATAACATTCAAATTACAAATGTCACTTTGTGGTCATTTTGCTAACAGGTACGCACCACATGTGTTGGCGATTACAAGGGAACTTGGGATGAAATCAGTAACTTTCGAGACAGAAATTCAGTAGTAAATATTACATGTTTCATAAGGTTCCATCAAAAAGGACATTGTTATTTAATATCAATGAACCACAACGAAACGTGGGCTATACTCGTGGACCAAATGTACAGCTCTTTGGAGCATCCAACACAGCTTTGATTCAAATATGAAGCAGCTCGAAATGTATGAACTGTACTCTAGATATTGTACTCACCTATCATTTGGACCCATTTTGGCAGGGAAGACTTGTGTGGGAAAGTAAAGAGGAAGGTTTGCAGAGGGTTACTGTCACAAAATGGCTACTGCTCTGTGGGAGAACACTGGGTAGTAGTGGCTAAGGCGCCTCCTCAGCCCCACAAGACTTTTAAAGCAACAGTGTTCCAATCGTAAAAGGTGAAACAGGCCCAGCCTGACAGGTATACCTCCATTGCCTTTTTTGGTAACGTGGGTTGAGGGCAGGCTATGCTCGTCAGGAGGGGTGTGAGCTAACCAAACTGCACACAAATAATACAAACACTATGGCACACACCTGAAAGGGAAAACACGGGGAAAATTAGATTTAAATAACAGTGACTCTGGGTTGGAATACAGGGGTGCACAAGCAAGGATTTCTGCAGCAGAATGGCATGTTTATGAAGATATATTTCATAAGGCTGAGAAGGGGGCTTCAAAAGCTGACCGTGGGGACATGTCTACTTAAATAACTTTAGTTAGTGACTTTCAAGGCTCAACAGTGTGAAACAAAGGCTTTTCAACATTGAACTGCGAGTCTGGGTGCTTTCGGCGACATGGGCCTTGTACCCGTCTACAGTAACCTGGACTTGTCAAAAGGTGGAAGGACCCCACTCAGATGGTTGAAGCCGAGAGGGTCCCAATTCCTGTCCCTCAACTTGTGCCAAAATGTTTGTGTGCAGTCCACACCTAACTAAGACCATGCCTCTGTTACAAGATGCTCGCCACTCTTTCTGTTTCCCTTCTAGAAACACAGCGTCCAACCCAAAGAAGCCACTGAGAGAATACCAAGGAGAACCTCAGCCCAAGAACCACACCCTGCAGCCCCAGAAACTACTGCAAGCTGTCAGTGCTGCCAACCACCCAGAAACACAACACTAGCACTGAGAGAGCACTTCAGTGCCACGGACAATCAGCGCTGCAAAGATCAACATGCAGACAAGAGAGAGCTGCCAAGAAAAGCCACGAGCCACCGCAGCAGACAACAGCTACCCGATGCTGCCTGGAAGCACTGACAAGCGCATACACATTTCCAAGACCACCAGGGAATGAAGAGAGAACAACTCCCTCTCCCCACAAGAACTTGACCATAATCTCCAGCGCTGCAATCATGAACGGGAACATTACCCGCCCTGGGCCACCATTGTGTCAGTTCAGAGGCGAAGCCACATGGAAGAAGTGAGTGGGGCTTAGCCCCTTTCTTGTAATGTTTGGCAGAATCAAACCCTCCTGAGTGGAGAAGGCCTGGCCAGATTGGCTGGGCAAAGTTAACCAATCACCAAAGGGGGTTGGATATTAGAAGAGCCCACAGGAAGGGTGAGCTATTCAGTGAGGTCATTGGAAGAGGAGGACCAACAGACCAGTAGGAGGGAGAAGCGGCGGAGTGTGATGGTGAATTGTGTAAAAGGTGAGGTGTTGGTTGCTGAGTGGAAGTGGTACTGCAATATGAAGTGTGGGTGAATCTGTGGCAATTGCTTGTAGAATATCTGGTGTAAGGAGGAAGTGTGCAGTGTATGCTACAGATTTGAAAGAGGGTGTACAGGGTAGGAGTACTGGCTTGGAGGGAGGAGTAAGGGTATAGAGAAAGGAGCGTTAACAACTTAGGGTACAGGTAAGGCCTACGTGGTGTGAAGAGACAGAGGATTAGTGGAAGAAGTAAGATGGAAGGGTGAAGTAGGGAGAGTAGATAGGAGATGGGGAGTCGGCATGTTAGAGAAAGCTCGTCCAGCGGTGTAATTGCAAGGCACTAACCTAATTCCCTAAAGCACACTATGAACTGGATAGCGCAGGGACAGTTAGGAAGTTCCAGAGGGAGTTTAGATTTAATTACCATATTTAGAACTAGCAAGCTTTTAAACAGTAGAATTTAGCATTTGAGCCGCTTAAATCGGGGATTCTGGATGCCTGGGCTAGGGAGGATGGTCACAACCAGACCAGAGAGTGAGGGACGACCCTTGGGCTCATTGAAAAATTTATAACGATCCTTACATCTCCTCAGTGTGTTTGGAGTGATTTTTGTGGCATATCCTTGGCATTGTGCTTTCGTAACATAAACGACTTTATTTAGAAAAATGTATCACTTTGGTTTTGGCGTGGCAAATATTGTTGCATTGTCTTTAATCACAATGGCTAGGTAAATAGTATCCCTAAAAGGATTGCAGAACTACCTTTCAAGCAACATCGCCGTCAACACCCTTACATTCCCAGGTAATGAAAAGCAATAGCCATTAGAATTGTAGTGGGCAGCTTTGCTGAACAGCCCGGCACCTCATCACTCATTCTGAGGGTTTGATTCGTGCAAGAATCTGATATGTTCTACCCACCATGAGAGTAGTGAAAGCATGGGCTGACGCTCCACACTGTGCCATGATTAAAGCATGTTTGAATGTAGGCGGAAAAACTCACCCTTTCTCATAAAATAATCCTTCCCATCAGCATTGGGGTAATCTTACCATACCATTCTTTTTGCGGGCCACCGCTGCACACCCCCGATCCCTTCTGCCCCCACGGTGCGCGCTGCGCATGTTTCCATGATTTTAAAGCCCTGCTCTCTGCACTGGGGAAAACCGCATATCCTGCCCTTTGTAAAAAAAGAAAAAACGGTGTGCTAAAGTTGCTTGCGAACAGAATGCCTTCGTAAAATGACTTGGTACCTCCTATCAAGCTGTGTTTAATAGTGCGCACACAATTATGTGATAAGTGCAATCCACCCTGTAGCATGGCACCTTTTGTACAGCGTGTCAGTATTATAATTTGCATTCCCTTCTGGAGCAATTTGCAGTCAAATCCCCTGAAGGTGTCTACCATGCTATTTCAGAGAAGCAGAAAATATGGCATCCTCTCCCCGATAGCAGGCTACGCCAGCAGTCAGCAACTGAACCTTGTCTGCTGTCATTTGCTTCAGACCAGTAGTTTGGCGCCATGTTGACAGAGTCCTGGTCTGTGCCAGTGCTGAGAGGAATTCCACCTACCCAAACCGATCCCCTGCAGTCGTTGGGAGCCACCAACTTCTGGAGAAGCCACTTGGATGAGTCAGTGCATCAAAGCGTAGAACAATCTCAGAGGAGATGGCCAATGTTGACTGCCCTCGTCCTCCCATGCCAGAGCCCCATACGCTCCTGGTAGAGTTAATACTATCTAAAACAAGCTTAGCAATGCAGATCAAGACGATGCACCGGATGAGCACTGCCCATTTTTGTCTGTGCTACTGAGAGAATTGCAAGATCTCAGCGTATAGAAATGCACTGCGATCCTTTGCATATGCCTTGGGATTCTGTAGGCCACATACTGGGAACACCTGTTTGCTATCCAGCCAGTTCATCCAGGAGCAGAGTTGGAGTTGTGTGGTACTAGGAAGTTGCAACAGTCAATACACTGCAGCTCCCCACGGCCATCGGCAGCTATCTTAATGTGACAAATCAACTTCCGGGGCACCAGAGGTCCAGGGATGAATATCGGTTTCTAAACCACCAATCAACCACACATCTTTAGTACACCAGAAGAGATACGAACAGATTGGAAACACAAGTAAATTATAAACCTCCTTGTGTAATTTTGGTAATGTGGACGGAGTGGCAGGCTTATCTCTGCAAGGTTGTGGATCGTTGGTTAGTTGAAACACAGCGAAAATACAATTATTATACAATGATAAAAGGGACTGTCCAGTCAAGGTTGTATAAACATATCTACTTTATTATTATTACAATAGACAGTTCTAGCACACTACAAAATACAAGCCACCATGTAAAGAAAAACAGAGGACAGACAGTTTCATGAAGGAAAGGGATGCACTCTGGATACTGACATGAGGGTAGTCGGTAAAGCAATTAACTGTTCAAGGCTATTTGGTTTCAGCACCAAGGGAGCAAGGGGTCACAATTGTCAGTAGGGGCCTTCGGAGAAGGACCAAGGGAACAGAACCACAATGCACCTGGTGCTTGAGATGATCTTGATGCTCGATAGCGTTGAGTCGGTTCCAGGACACTTTGCAGCTCCTGCAACAAAGGTCAAGACGGGAGACAGCTGCGGGTAACAGGCAGCAGATAGTTCGGCAAGTGAGGCTGGACAGATGGCTGCAGGCTGGCCATCACGCCAGCTCAGGGTCAAGAATCGTTGTCTCTGTGCTTGTTGGTGGATCTGGAACGCTGGTCGAATTGTCTTGGATGGCTTTAGTGGCTGCAGCGTGACAACAGTCAGTGATGCAGCAGGTCATGTTTCAAGGGCTCGACTGCCTCGAAAATGTCCTTAAAAGATTGAAACTGGTTGATGCTTGTCGTGGCACTCCTCCTAGCTTCTGCGCTGGGCTTGTGGCGTCCTTTAAGGCGGACTGCCGAAAGCTGAGGAGAGTGTTTGTAGGCAACAGCCTTGTCCTTTGGTCGGGGACTCTATGGCACTTCCCACCTACGAGGCTTGCTGGTAGAATCTAGCAGGACACGGTGTGTGCTGGCTGGATACCGGTTCTGTAGCTGCTGGTTGGTTCCTCTGAGTTTGGTATCTTCCTCTGTTCCTTGGGAGATGTTTAGGGCAGGGATCGTGCTTCCCTCTTGGAAATCCTGGCCTTCCTTCACTGGCGGAAGCTGTAAGGCAGACTATAACTTCAGCCAGGGACCAAACGAGTCCTTCTTGTTACTCCTTGCAAAGTCTTCAGATGATCTGCCAAAAGAGGGGCTCAACCATCTTTTAAAGCCCAATAGGCACCAGTGATTGGTGCAGGCTAAGCCTACCTTAATGAACCAATCCTGTGTCCCCGCCACCAATCTTCTGCTAAGAGTGAGGTCATAACCGGAGTGCTTTGCAACAGGAAAGGTAAGGGGTGACAACATGTCCCCACCCCTCTTCCTGTCTGATTTGGATCAAAGTGTCTCTCTGGTTAATTGAGCTCTCTGTGGCTACTGATAAAAGCACAGGTCTCCCTTGAAGTTTGTGGCAAGAACAGACTTTCTGTCTCCATCAAATAACATACTTCTTCCCTCTAAAAGGGGGTCCCCTTGCATGGGTTGCCTACTGTAAACAGTTGTCCCAGACATTGTATTCACGGCCCTTCATACATAGGGGTGGGAGATAGCTTCAAGCTGGCACATTCCATATCAAAGAGGTGTTGGGGTTTCCTGCCCTTTGTTAGTTCTGTAACCAGGCCTCTTTGCAGGCCTGCTTCAATTAACTCATCACTATGCACGGCCACCATACAGAACTACAATGGGCAGGGCTGAACCATACAGCCTTTGATATTTAATTAGGCTGTCCATGGCAGGAGGAAGGTGTTGCCTTCCTCCTTCCTAAAATGCTTTCATGTACTCCTGGCTGTCACATTCCAGCGAAATGGGACAGGGAGGACTGCGCCTGTAGGCTGTGTCCCCTCAGAGTACACTTGACTCTGTTGTTGTGCGGTGAGCATAGGAAAATGTGTGCGGATTAGCCCCACACATTTTCCGAGGTTGATCTCCCATCATTCCATTTCTTACTAAATTTAAAAAAAGCCAAGGCGGTTCTGACAATTCGTCCATCCGCACTCCCCGTGCGGCTGGTCAAATTCCTCGCACTTACCGTAACAGGAGGTGCTGTGACAAAGGCAAGACCAGGGTCTAGGAGAACCTGACCTGCCAACACTACAAGAGTGCACAGGGACACTAACCGTCTAAGACAGTGAGTGATTTTTTTTTGTAACCTGTCTTGAGGAAACTAAAGAACGTTAATTTCTAGACGAGAACCTGAACTTTCTGACTCGGGAGCGTTTGTCTGCCTAGGTCATGGGGATACACAACATTTTTGTATCCATCCCAGCACAGTTTATGATCTTAGAACATCCCTCCCTGCCAGGGATTGTGGCGTTAATTTCCACTGCTTGAAAAAGGATGATGTGCTTGGCAAAGTAATGGATAGCATAACCAGGCCTTGGTCTGACAGGATTTTAGGAAGAATCACACTGACCTCTACCAACGTGAGTGCATCTCGTGTAAGAAATATTTAATCTAGTTTAGCCAAGGAACTATGGGCTCCAAAGTAGTAGGTGTATGCCTTAGGTTCTGGGTGTTGCAAGCAACATACATTTATTAAATCGTTGTAAACTAATATAGTTCTAACAGTTTGTGCAGAGTTACTCATAAGCCTAAGCATCCCCTTCGAGCGGTTCAAATTGGGATGACTGACTGTGCTACAACCCCCCACACAAACGGACGTAGTATGTGCATCAAAGATGAAGAAGTCTGGTGTCTACATTTGGTGCATACATATTTAAAACCTGGATTTCATGATTCCCAAATGTTCTGGACAGAAACACATAACAACCCTCAGCATCTATATATATGTATAATAATTGCCATTACCCTACCATAATTAGAGTACAATGACAAAAAACGTATTTAGCCCTTCTGCTAAATAGTTCAATGTTCTGCGTTAGTAAATGCGTCTCCTGATGACATAGTATGTTAATCCCCTGCTGTTTACCATAAGTCAGAACCATCTGTTTTTTAACGTTTCTTCAAGCCGCGTATATTCCATGTTATCAATCACATGACGTGGAATCAGTCAAAGGAAAGCAGCACGATTTGGACCAATTCATTTTTAAGCCAAAGAATCTGCCACATGTTCTGCTTGAGCGAGAGAGACCAGGTTGGTGACATACAGCAAAATAGCCCCCGTACAAGGATAGGATTGCTCTGTGGGCCCACCCTCCTGCATGCCCGACCCCTATTAGGATGGCACACAAACATCACGGCTGCCAACGCTTCCATTGAAGGAGCAACAAGGAGGAGGAACAACAGGGAGCCCTGACTAGTACACACCCCAAGGAGAAGCCCACAGTTCAGCACCAAGTCGCAAACACCCTGACCCTGGGATCGGTGAAGAGGACGAACATATGGTCCAGACAAAGGACTCCTAAAGCCCATCCTATCCATGGATATCCTCAGGACACCGTATTGAATGTTTCCTCGTGCCCAGAAAAGCAGCCACAGTGACCGTGCAAGGGTTCAACTGGGAAGGGACTGAGAACAAGTGCAGAACATTCAAAGTTGTTTGATTTGTATTTGTCTAGAATAAGCCCAGACTGATCAGGCTGTACAACTCCTCAGTTTAGCCACAACAATCTTGGCAAAAATGTTCGTCTTTATATTGTTCGGCTGCAAGGGCCTATAGGAAATGCAAGCTTTGGGACCTGATCTGGTTTAGCAACAGAGTGTTAATTACCTTTCAGTGATTCTGGAACACCTGCAAAGTTTGTGCAGGAGATAGGTGCATCCTTTTATAATTTACTCTCGGGGGGATAGCTCAGGGGCAACGTGCTCGCCTTGGAAGCAAGACGACACGGTGCAACAGAGGTTCGATCCCCGTATCTGCGCAATAACCTATCATATCATATATAAAACTCTGAGACAAAGTCCTCGCACCAAAGGACCTGAGCGGTCTGTAATGTGTTGATGTATCTTGCACCTTGAAAGGGGCCTTGATCTCCCCACATCTAAGGACCTTTAAGGCACACTTAAGTATGAAGACAGGTCAGTCCCCAGGCTGTGATGTTGTTCATGTTTAAATTTTTTTAAAATTCCACAAACAACCTTATGATATCGGCAGGCGTGGCACGAGATGCCACCTATAAATCAAGTGCTGCCAGAATGCGAGTCCCATCCCTGTTTCTGCATAGAAGCCAAACAAGAGATCTATCTGGCAGCCCACCCTTGCAGCATATTCCTTTGCAGTAACGGGGGATTGGAGCCATTTGATTGTATGGTCTGCCATAGACTGGAAGATATCCAACTTCAGTTTGATAAAATATAACAGGGCTAGGTCAACCCTCGCGCTTGAGTGTGCTGCAGCAGCTGCAGGAAGTTCTCCAAGTAGCATAGTTCCCATCTAATCAATTTAAGAATACCTCTTTGGCCCCCGCTGCAAATAACCCTTATGAAAACAATACATGTCTCACAATGCTCAAAATGTTTTTGGAATTCACTCTTAACAATAACGTCTTTATATTTAATGGTCATTATTATTCTCAAGTCAGAGGAGTGGCTATGGGAGCAAAATGTGCACCTTCTCTTGCCAAACTATTTATGGCTCAAATGGAAGAAGTATATTCGACCTTGCATTCAACCAGCTGTCATCAGACATCCACCCTACAAAACATTCCTAGGGGTTAATTCTACAGAGCCCGTAGAAATTGTAGTAGAGATGAAGACTTTGAATTGGAATGCAAACTTGTATCAGAAAGATTCAAGGAAAGAGGTTATTCAGAAAGTACTATTAGAGACAGCTTTACCGGATACTCTAAAATGGACAGATCCATTATGCTTGAACCAAAGAAATACAAATCTAATTCACACAATAGCGTTGACTTCATTACTAAATACTCAAGTGACTCCACTTCCCTTTACAGGTTAATGCTCACACATTGGAACAGTCTCCTTTTAGACAAAGATATTAAGCCTTTTCTGGCAGAGAAACCCAAATTCGTTTACACTAGAGCAGCAACCATACGAGACAAGATTAGCCCTTCATTTTTCAAACCTTAACGTGACACAATTGATATTAACACCACATGGCTAAATGCAGTTAAACGATTTCACAAATGTGGAAACCAAACCATACAGCTGAACACATACATCCAAACGGGCATGTATTTCAGATTCGTGACCATATCAATTGTAGGAGCACACATGTTGTGTATGCCCTAAGATGTGTTTGTAATAAGTACTATGTAGGATCCACCATTAGCCAATTACGTTTTAGGATTCTGGAACATATCGCCAGCCTGAGTAGTCAGGACCCGAAACTTCCCTTGGCCATCCATTGGCAAACCAAACACCAGAACAGCAATAAGGAAGACATACGTTTTATTGGTCTATTGAAAGTCAAGAAAGGAGCGAGAGGTGGTGATATTGTATTGAAACTCAGACAAATGGAAGCTAAATGTATCTGTTTATTACGCTTTAGACAAGACGGTCTGAACACAGATAATGAAATGTATGTATTTTTGTAATTCAAGCACTCTGTAGACAATACTATCAGGCACATGTACACATGTGTATCATCAACACATGTGATATGTTATCAGTTGACAGTTGACTTATTAATAATTATTATGGGGCAACAAACTTTGGTTTAGATGACTGTATCCATAGCACTGATCTTTGATGTTTTCAAGTCACTGTCCCTGTGATAATTTGGCAACTGACCATTGGAATTTGCCAATCAGACCAACACACATAACATTTCACAGCGCATTCAAGAATTCCTCACAAGAGAGTGCAATATTGACACAATGGGTGTCCACCACAAATGTATCTCATTGAATTGTATGAGACATCTGCACTTCCTAAATTACACAAATCGAAATATTATCTACAATCTATTTTTCATACGATTTCAATAAATTACACAAATCGAAATATTATCTACAATCTATTTTTCATACGATTTCAATAAACACATCATAGGGTCATTGATATTTATTATATAAATCACCAATCAACCTGAATCTCTTTCATTTACTTTTTCAATTCATTTATTTAAGTATAGCTCTTCATTTAAACTGCTTAACACATCGAGTGAACAATTCTCAGCGCTATTTGCTAGCGCAACGCGCATGGGCAGTAAAGTAGTGGTCCTCATCCTACCTAATATGTGTATGAAAACAGTGACTCCTGTCAGAGCATGCATAGTGCTTTTTAAAGAGATTACCATTCACACGCGTGCAATCAGTGGCCTCTTTTCTGAACATGCGCGCACAATCATTTTGTTTCAACCAATTACAACTTGTTCTCAGTCAGTCAGTACAGATAAAAATGGTTAGAACGAATGTTCGCGCTTTCTATGCATTTTGTTATACGAGGGATCGAGCCCTTAGAATAGGTAAGCACTCTTTATTCGTTTGTTGCATGAATTTCGGTTTTGATGTACCTGTCGCAATAGTAATTTCCACGCATGTAACTTTAGTCAACTTATCCCTTTTTATATATTTCTGTTAGATCAACTCAAATAGCAAGCCCAACGACAAAACGGCTACATTTAAAGTCGCCGCATTGCAGATACAGTCTCAACATCTAAAAACATTTCTTTGGCCATCTGATATTAGCAGTGGTGAGTTATTTTTCTTAAATAACAATGGACTTTGCATTGGTTTTCGAAATAATCTTATTGACTATGCAGAATACTAACATTTGAGTTTTACACTGACTCTCTAAACGGGTACCTTATTAATAGTGCATTAAATTTAAAACAATTTTTTGCAGTCATACTTCAAGTAGAATCAGATACTCGAATAAAATAAGAAGATAGGTGAGATGAGCTCTGTTTTTTCAATTCAACAATTTTACACTCTTCACGTAGAAACGAATGGGTTTGCTCACTCCGTCTTCACCGGTGTAAGGATATCTTTTTGAACGCATTTAACTATCTTCAACACGGTATATATCACGGAAAATTTCCTTTCTCTGGGTGACACAGCATTGAAGGACATGTACACATATACTAACTAGTCACTCTATTGACTACTAGTGCTCAGTCATTTATCCTTGGTTTACACTATGACATGTGACTTGACTGACTACACCAATGTTGATAGCATTAGACAAGTAATACCGTCACCAAATGCTTAAGTGAATCTACAATAAGTTATTCAATCTTTTAAATGTAACCCCTCATTCAATGTTAATTTTTGTTTTCTGTTCTCCCTCCTTATCCTTTGACCACGACTGCTATTGGGTTATGTGATTTCTGATATGTTATTACAATTATTACACAATGAATTTGTTTGATGTTGTCAGCCTTGGGAACGACGCAATAGTCGAAACACATGTCGGCTGATGTTGCAACACAATAATGAATCACAATTTGATTATTTATCTTTTTTGTTAAGAGACAAGTTACAGGGGAGAGCGCATTGCACATCACAACGACAAACAGTTGTTCTAATTATCTGGTGGTAGTGGGTACACCGATTTAACCAGGTTACTCACCATAGTGACCACCTTACTCCTAGTCTATAGTCCCCTTTGCTCCATACTTATGGGACATTCCTCCATCCTGTGGGACGGGACCGGAGCAATTTTTTAAAAGCATCCAAAATTTTGAAAAACGTTTAGTCCTTCCTCTCTTTCTACGCGGGGCCTGGCACGCGGCCATATCCCCGCCCATCTTGGCTCCGCCCCGCGCATCGCCCATCAGTCCTTTTCTATCGCCAGGTCAGAGACCTTTAGCAATAACAGAGGAACCTTATTAGAGGGGACGTAGGGAGGGCGTATGGAGGAAACGGGACTATGGACTAGGAGTAAGGTAGTCACTACGGTGAGTAACCTGGTTATACTCCTACGTCCCGTCCCCTTTCATCCATACGTATGGGAGATTCCCAAGCAATCCTTACAGGAACTATGGGTGGATGGAAAAACCCCTTACTGAAAAAGGTTCTTCAGCACAGCCTAACCAAACTGAGCATCAGATCTAGAGCTCAGGTCTAGACAATAATGCTTACAAAAAGCCGATGGGGGGGGCCCAAGCAGCCGCCTTTGCGATGGTCTCCCAGGGGACATATTTTTTAAAGGCAACTGCGGCTGCCTTGCCCCGCACCAGGTGTGCATGAATACCTTTAGGAGGCTTCAGTCCTTGAAAGGTGTAAGACTCTGTGATGCAGGCATCGATCCATCGGGAGATAGTCGCCTTAGAGGCCTGCTTACCTTGTGGATTACCAAAAGTCACCAACAGTTGAGAAGAGCTCCTAAATTCGGATGTTCTGTCCATATAGAACTTAAGAGCCCTTCTAACATCCAGGCAATGCAGAACCCTTTCCGCCTCTGAGTGGGGTTCGGAAAAAAGACCGGCAGGGAGATTGACTGGTTCAGATGGAAATTAGAGACCACCTTCGGGAGGAAAGCAGGGTTTGTCCGTAGGACCACCTTATCCTTGTGAAAAACCAAGTAGGGATGCTGCACCGACAAAGCCTGGAGTAACGGCAACCAAAAAGGACACCTACCACGACAGGTGCTTGAGGTCCACCGTGGCCATTGGTTTGAAAGGTTTATGGCACAATGCCGACAGGACCACATTTAGATCCCACAACGGCTGCAGACTACGAATCGGAAGATAAAGGTGCTTCAAGCCTGCAAAATGTCTCTTAACCACTGGATTAGACAGAGAGTAAGAGCATTGGTCCGTAGATAGGTAGGCGAAAACTGCCGAAAGATAAGTTCTGCATGACAGAACATGAATTCCCGACTCTGCTAGGTGGGATACAAAGGACAGTACTGTGTCAATTGTAGCCGCCCTTGGGTCCAGCTGCTTGTTTAAACACCAATGACGTGATGGTGCACATCATCCGACAGAGCAGGATCCTGCTGAACCGTGTCAGGCACTGCCTTGTCCACGGGGGACAATGGAGGCAAGGGCAGAAGGGTCGGGAGGCACCGTAGGCAAGGGCGGTGCCGGAGGAGCCACCGGGGGAGTGGGTGGAACTGGAGGCGCAGGCGGGCATATCTCCCTAAAAAGACCCTTGAAATACTCTCTCATGGGGTCGGTACGCATAAGAGTCTGAAATTTGCCGAAAAAGGCATCCTCCGGAGACGGTTTTGGAGCTGCCGGAGGATGCCTCTCATGAAGAGGATAATTCCAGGGACGGAGAGGGGAGGGTTGCCACACAGGCCCATCCCCGAAGTGTCCACAAAAATCAAGGGTGCCGAACACATAGGGAACGAGATATGGTGCAGAAGGGGCATCCGAGCGTTCCAGTCGTAAACTGGACGAAACGGATGCGCACAAGGAATTTTATGTTCACCCGCAGAACCAACTCCTACACGTGAGGCCGATGGCGTAGTTGTAGGGGAAGCGCCCAAAATGGCCACCGTGGTTGTGGCGGGAACGGTCACCATTTTGCCATCACCTAAGGGGAACTGTGGCACGTGTGGAAGTGAGCCAGGGCCCTCCGTTGCTTGGTCAGGGGTCTTAATTTTAGCCTTTACATAAGGAACCTCAGCTGAGCCGGTACTATGAGGCCTGGAATGTTTCTGCGTCATACCAATAGCCAAACTAGCCGTCACAGGAAGGACCTCGGCACTGCCGGTAAAGGAGGAACTTTCACTCCTTGCCCCCTCAACAGTTCTGGCGTCGCCACAAGAGCGGGAACAGTGAGAAACAACTTTCACCGGTAAGGCCTTGTCAGGCCTCTCAGAAATGTTCGTTACTTTAGCCTCTGTACGAGGGACCTCGGACCCAGGTCCGGTAACAGCATTACTAGCGCGGGCCTCGAACATCCGTTCGGTAACACCAAGCCCAACCATGGCCTCAGGGCGCACCCCGGTACTTTTGAGGGAAGCCGATAAAGAGGCCTCAGAGCAAGCTCCGGTACCCCACGACTCAGTAGAACTGGGTCTACAAGCAGCCCCCACAGGAGGGGCCTCTGAGCATACTGCGGTATCTTCAGGCCCCTTACGGAGACCCTTGGAGAAAACTCTGGTACAATTATTAGGCCCAGAAGGCACCTCGGGGCAACCCCCGGTGATAGAGCGGTTGACGCTCCTCCCGGCCTGGAAAGAGCCCGGAAAGGTGTCTACCGGCCGGGGTGCTCTAAAAAGTAAAGAACTTACCGGCCGTTTCTTCTTTTCGTCGATAAAGGATTGAAAATGCGAAGGAGGAGTACATCGAAACACCTCCCACCGCTCCAACCGACGTTGAAGTGCCCCGACCGAAAGGGAATCGCAATAAAAACAGGAGTCCCAACGGTGATCCGGACCCAAACACTCTAAACAAAGAGGATGGGGATCCGCCCTCGCGAAGCGTCGGTGACACGATGAACAATCTGGAAAGTCTAGTTTGAACGACAGACAGACTAGTACACGATCACTAGCGAGAGCCAGAGAGGAGGAAAAAATTGGAAGAAGATCTTCCGCGGATGCAAGTGCGTCCAGTCCCGAACGAGTGGAGTAAAGGACTGATGGCCGATGTGCGGGGTGCAGCCGAGATGGGCAGGGCTACAGCCGCGTGCTGGGCCCGCGTAGAAAGAGAGGAAGGACTAAAATGTTTGCATATTTTGGATGCTTTTAGAAACTGCTCCGGTCCCGTCCTACAGGACGGAGAAATGTCCCATAAGTATGGAGGAAAGGGAACGGCATGTAGGAGTATTGTGAATTGTGCATTGCAGCTGGGTCCATGTTCAGTAATCTTGCGTGGACACAAGTGCACAGCCTAGACCCTCACTTGCGATTTGAATGTTGTTAGTATCCAGAAGCAGTTGTAATAGAAAATGTGTCCTTGTCTTGGCTTCCACAATGCACGCTTATTTGCATAAAGTGTTCCTGTCATCTAATCACAGGAAAGAACATCCCAGGAGTCTGAAAGAAGTAAGGATCACTGTGTACCTAGGGATTCCTCCTTAAAAAGCCATATTTATTTATTTTATTTATTTTTTGCATCTGTAAAGCACCCAGAAGCCCGGGGGCATCGGGGTGCTGTTTCAAGAAAATGACTTAGTTACAGTGCAGGATGCAATAGACAGATCACAATTAAGTCATCATTGAGCTTTATTCTCAAGGCCATATTTAACAAAGGTGCATTTATTCCAGCACAAACAACCCTGGCTCTTGCTGCGGTTCAGAGTCATCTTTGTGGCACAAGGCAATAGGCATCTATTGGCATTATATGGAACATATGTTGTAGATTGAGCTTCAGATTGTGGCAGCAAGATAGTCTTTTGCTGCCAACTGCTTAATGACACAGACTCTCCTGCTGTATCATTGACTTTATTTATTCTATCTATAATGTAAATGTGCTTTCCGGTGCCTCGTTCCACTTCCAAATGGCGAGCAAATCTCATGGGCACATTTTCCTGCCCAACCGCAGATTCACGGTCGAAAAGAGTGACTAATGATAGACTATAAAATGACTGACACATACTGGCAATACATTATATGGGGCGGAATAGTTGAAGGCGAGAGATATCGTCTTGAAACGATTCTCAACCAATCGGGAAGTAATGACAAACATGCCCAATAACATTCTTATTGCAAGAATGCAGAAAATAATTAAGCATTTGGGTTAGAGGAGGCAGCGTAGTAGTTTCTGCCCAATGAAAAGCGTGAGATTTCCTGGCCTCACTTGTATTTCATTTGTAAATTAATTTCCTTGATTACCTGAGCCTCCCCTTTTTCGTTTCTTTTCAATGTTAACTAGGTTTTACAGGCCATCTTAAGATGGACGCCATGCTCCTTTGACCCCAGCCTTTGCTCTGATTGGATCCATGTGGTATGCTGACTATGCTTAGAACTGCTCTTAAGCAGCAGCCACCTCCATCCTGGAGGTGTCTTCCTTACAGACTCCCTCATGAGTGCATACTGGTTCCTTTTATACACATTTATATCTACCTTTTAGTTTCATTATTTCTTGCTTTAATTGTGTTTACTTTTCTTATCAAGAGTTAATTGTAGTGCTTCTAAAAGCACACGGTTGCCTGGCCTCTCTTCTGTTTAATGTATTCATTTCCTTGTATGCCACAGCTGCTTCCTTGGGCACTGTGCCTTTCTTTAGTTAAGTTTACATTTTAAATAAGCTTTACAGTTCATCTCAAACTGCACCGTCTTTCTGATTAGACCATGTGAAATCTGTTGACCAGTTCGCCCCCTCTAAATATGTGCTACCTCTGGAAGGGCAGCAGGTGAACTGATCAAGTGTTGAGCCTTGTCACAGGCAACCCCATCTGTCCTCATAGATGCATGGATCCATAACAAGGAGCGGCTGTCCCTGCCTATTCTCAAGTATAGACGGTTACTCTGCTGTAACGGAATGTTTTAGCCTGTTGTGCCCTCAATTGCCCACCCCCCCACCCAGCTCCTTTGGAGCGTTTCTGCATTTGAGCCCTCCTCAACTGCAAGTTGTAACTTCGTTTGATTCTGTTTGCCAGAGAAGCCTCATACTCCCCCCACCACCCTTTCCAACCCCCACTCAGATAACTCTGAAGGCTCTGTTCATTGTGGGCTGACTGTCCCTTTATCCAGGCAGCTTCATACCCCATTGACAACCTCAAAATAATATGTCTCACCCAGCTCCGCTCTCACACATTCTTTACACTTTGCACCCTTTTGAGAACATCTCACCTTGCCACCATCAACCAAATCTTATCTCCCTTCCATCTCTTCTAGCCCAGATCTCATGGACTAAATCTGCATCACCTAGGGATGCGGATCCTGCCTCATCAGAGGTCCTGGCTCCCCCTCCTCAACCTTCTCAATACAAATCTCAGCTAAGGCTCTACCCTCCAACCCCCTTAAATCGGCTGTTGTCTCTCAGTTCCTCAAGCAGCCTTCACCCGACCCACTTGTGCCATCTAACTTCCACCATATCTCCCTTCTGCCTGCTCCTTCCAAGATCCTGTAAGCAGATGTATCCATGCAGCTTCAAGCCTTCTTCAAACAATACCAACTCCTTCACTCACTTTAGGCAGGCTTTTGCCTGGGTAGGTGCAGTGAGTCAGTGCTGGTTGCAGCAGATAACCATCTCCGCACAATCACTGATAATGGGACAGCTGCAGGCATAGTCCTTTAAGACCGTTCTGCAGCCTTGTATGCCTTATCCTGAGCTTCTAGCTAACCATCTCCATTTCAAAAGCATCAGAAGCTCAGCTCTTCACTGGCTTCATTCTTTTCTTTCAGACTACGCAAAGTGGTCTCACTCCCTTCACTTCCTCTGTCCACCCGCTAATTTGTGGTGTATCGCAGGACTCGCTTTCCAACTTACTGTTCAACCTCACTCATCAACTCTCATTTTACTATGTGAAAGAAATGCAACTACTAATTCAACAATGACACAAACTTCTCACCGATATGCTTTCAAAATGGTATTTGCCAATTTCTCCTCCTGGATGAACACTCTCTGAAACTCTGAGAAAACAGAGGTCATGGTCTTTGGAGCCCTCCCCCAACACTGTGGTCACCTATCATGTGGCCCTTCTCTCTTCCAATGTGTGCCTGCATTTAGAAATCTAGGATTCAAACTTGATGACCAACTCTCCTTATCCCCACAAATCAGCTGGACTCAGAGTGCTTTGTCAGATCCTTACTTACCTCACTCCCCCTGCAAGAACAACCTTTATCAGCACAATCATGTTCGATTATTTCAGCTCTGTTTCATCCCGTTCTTATGTTTATCTGCTTGAGAATTCTATTTAGGTTTCTTAGTATAGCTCATTCATGCGTCTATCAAACTAGCCCAGCATTCACAAAATCCCTTTACAAAGAAATACAACCCGTTGTGTTCCCGCTGCTCCTCTCGGTGGCAGAATTCCTGCCTCTATAACTGCAGGACGATTCTTTGCTGTGCTTGCTGGCCAAGATTTGAACACGCTTCCATGCCACTTTTGTTCTGTTTCTCATCCGTCTTCTCCTAGTCATCACAAACGCCATATTTTCTGTGCTTTCTACTCTTTGCCCACTATCTCTCTGCGAGTTGAACCCAGTGCCAAGAGACCTTCCAGTGCATGGTATTCTAAAAGTTGCTATCACATAACTTAGCATGTCTATATCCTCCATAATATACAATAAGATATTTTCACCCAAACAATGAAAAACAAATGAGATCTATGCATGCTCCCAAATCTTAAAATGTTTGCATATAGCATATAATCGTGTGCTTTGGGCTTATTGAGGAGCCCAGAATCCCAAAGCACAGGACTGGACTCTTCATGCATTTCCAAACACAAGCTCTTGAGCAGTGTGGGGCTGTTTTGAAAGGTAACTGAATCATCGCACCTGTAAAATCAGAAGACTATTTTTAACTGCAAGTGCATTGAACTGTAGAAAAAGAGTCGTTTGTTTCACAAATGATGCTTCAGCGCAGGATAATCTAATCAGGCGGTAAAAAGCCCAGACTTGCGGACTCCAGGGGAGTGGTTCAGATAGTTTCCTCTGAATTAGCGATGACTAGCTAGCAAGATAAAACCTCTCAGATCACATTAGACACCAGGAAGATATGCAGTCCAATGCACGCCTAGTAAATATTTAATTGCAGTGCCCCTTCCTCACCCGGTGATAAATGTCACTGCAAGAAAATTCAATAAATTTGACATTTTGGATAGCTAAGCAGTTTTAATTTTCTGAATCACATGATCCCAAAAAGACAAAGAATTGCTAATGACTAACAATATATGGTTATGGAATATTTATTCTGTATTTTGTTATTTCCACTTTGATTGCAAGATCTCCATTCGTTTTTAGCTTGCTGTGTGCATACAGTTATTAGTTTTTCTTTAGTCAGTGGGCAGGTTTCACCTATGGGTTTACTGTGTGAGGTCTACTGGAACCCGATATTGCCAATTTTGACTTCCTGCCAAAACAATTTGGTTATTTAGCCTATGTACTCCTTGAATCTTCAACACCTCTTGGCAGGTCCCAGGCTGTAACAGATGCAGACTTGGAAAGCTGCTTTGGGGTTTGCTGCCTTTTCTCCTGACGCAGCATGTTTTGCAAAATCCTACATGCTATGTAGCCTGTCAGTTAGCTCTGGCTCAGTCTTGGCTGTGTAGCGCTGCATTCCCGAGACCCTCTTTGGCTTTCAATCACCAATATTGTCAAATGTCTCATTACGTGCCTTCTGAGTTTCTGCAGTTCTAGATTCCTTGCCTTTTTCATTGCTAATGAGGACTTTAGCTTGCTGAGAATTCACTCTAGTGCCCCATTCATTTTGCTCAGTGTGCAGCCTTTGAAAGATGTCTTCCAGAAAAAGCAGGAGCAATGTAGCTTCTCTGGCGACAAACAAGCTCTGTAACTTTAGGGTGAAAATTCAGCAACTTCTACTACAAAATCATTTTTGTCTGCGATATATCCTCAACAGAAACTAGCGAATGAGCTAGCTGAGGGAGGGATGGGTTTAAGAAGCCAATGTGTGCAGTGCAGCCTCTCCATATGTCCTCTGCCATAATGTCAGTGTGGACTACAGGGGTAGTGTGAGAAGAACAAGTTACTCTCTTACCTGGTAACGTTCTTTCAATGGGATGGTCCGACGACGTATTCCATATCTATGACAGTAATCACCACAGCTGTGCTGCTTCGGAAAATATTCGGTGTCTGCGTCCTGCGTCGATGACGTCGATACACCGCCCTCGAGGACCTCCTCCGATGTCACTGGATGTTATAAGTAGGACGCACGACGCCCGTAGCCTCAGTTGTAGTTTTTTCCCAGAACGTGTGCCACCAGTCTTCTGCCAGTCTGACACACAAAGCCTTGCGGAAACGTAAGCTGCAATCGCATAAGAAATTCTGTAGCGGGGAAGGTAGGGAGGGAGCGATATGGAATACGTCGTCGGACCATGCCATCGAAAGAACGTTACCAGGTAAGAGAGTAACTTGTTCTTCACGGGATTGGGTCCTCCGACGTATTCCATATCTAGGACAGACTCCCAAAGCAGTACCAATGCAAGGAGGTGGGAAGAGAATTTAGAAAACAGAAATTTAGCATGCCCAATCAAATTGCGGAGTAAAGGACTGCCTTGCCAAAGGCCAGATCCTGCCCCCGGATGGAATCGAGGGAATAGGGACGTACAAAAGTATGTACCGAAGCCCAGGTGACTGCATCACATATATTACGAATAGGAACACCCCTTTGCAGGGCAGTAGAGGCAGCCATACCCCTGGTAGAATGGGCCCATAAGGCGACCAGTGGGCCCTTACCCGCCAAGCGGTAACACTCAGAGATAGTCAAAATAATCCAGCGAGGCAAAGTCTGTTTCGTCACAGCTTGTCCCAAACGCTTTGCAGCGTAACCAATGAAGAGCTGATTGTCCACTCTGACCCGGGACATGCGTGAAATATAAAAGCTTAACGCTCTCCTAGGATCAAGCCTATGGAGCCTCTCCTCTTCCTTACCAGGATGTGGAGGAGGATAAAATGCCGGAAGAACAACCTTGTGGCCTAAATGAAATTCCGACACCACCTTCGGAAGAAAAGAAGGACAAACTCTAAGGACAACCCTGTCCTTATGAAACACAGTGAAGTGTGGCTTAATGGAAAGTGTCTGTAACTCACTCACTGCGAGCGGAAGGGACCGCAACTAAAAATACAGTTTTAAGAGTTAACAGTCTCAAAGGGCATGAATGCAAAGGCTCAAATGGAGCACCCATCAGAAACTTGAGAACAAGGTTCAAATCTCAACTGGGCACCTGGAAAGGTGACGGAGGGAACACATTAGTGAGCCCTTTCAAAAACTGAGAAATGAAAGGAATTTTAAAATAGGAACACTCTTCAGACAAGCACTTAAATATGGGCAGCGCCGCCAGGTAACCTTTAATGGTACCCACTTGAAGGCCCCTGTGGGCCAAGGAAAGCAAAAAAGACAGAACCATGGGAATTTCACATGCAAAAGGATCCACATTCTTAACCCTGCACCAGTCGCAGAACTTTCTCCAACGGCAACTGTACAGGGACTTTGTTGCAGGCCTTCTGGCCGAAAGCAACACCTCCATCACATCTTCAGGGAGGTCCCAATCATTATACCTCAACCTTTCAGAAACCAAGCGTGAAGGTTGAGGGATCTGACCTCTGGATGGAGAACCTGAACCCCCACCCGTGAGAGCAGATCGTCTCGGTATGGAAGACGACGTAGAGGGCAGATGGACAAGTCGAGAAGGTCCGGGTACCACGTCCTCCAGGCCCACGCCGGAGCAATGAGGATCATCCGGGAACCAAACCTCTGTAACCTCCGCAGTACTTGCGGGATGACGGGGACTGGAGGAAACGCGTACAGCAGCGGGAATGACCACTCCACCACGAACGCGTCTCCTAAGGCTTCATTTGGAGGAAATTCCCGCGAGCAGAACCTCTCGCACTTCCGATTGACACTGGAGGCGAAAAGATCCACTTGAGGGGTCCCCCAAAGGGCAAAGATCTCCAGGGGAATCTCCTGAGCCAACTCACACTCGTGGGAAATCGCGCTCTGCCTGCTCAGAGCGTCCGCAGTCTCGTTTTCGTCTCCGGCCAGATGAACTGCCGAGATCGAAACTTCCTGCTGGATTGCCCAGAACCAGAGCTGCATCGCCTCCCTGCACATAGGAAGTGACCCTGCCCCCCTTTTTGTTGAGGTAGTGCATGGCCATCGTGTTGTTCGTCAGGATCAGGACATTCTTTCCTCGCACAGTCGGCAGAAAAGCCTTCCGGGCTAGCCTGACGGCCCTCAGCTCCAACAGATTGATATGGAGTCTGGACTCCGACGGAGACCAACGACCGGTGACTGTCAACTCGTTGGGATGAGCTCCCCATCCCGTGAGGTATGTGTCCGTCATGATCGTCACCTCCGGCCAGGGCAGCCAAAATGGAGCCCCCCTCATCAGATTGCCTTCGTCGGCCCACCACAGAAGGTCCTGGCCGACCGAAGACAGCACCTGAACAGGGTCCGACATCCTGCCGGAGGACTGAGACCACTGGAGCTTGAGTGCCCATTGCAAAGATCTCATCCGCAACCTGGCCTCTGGCACCAAAAGAATGCAGGATGCCATGAGGCCGAGCAGTCTCAAGAACTCGAACGCTGGGAGAGTCTGGGCAAGTTGAAACTTGTGCACCATCTGCTGAATGTGATGAGCCCTCACCTGGGGAGGAAAACACTGCCCCAGGGTCGTGTCAAGCACTGCTCCGATGTACTGGAGCCTCTGAGTTTGTGTCAAATGGGACTTCTTTAAGTTGAGGGAGAAGCCCAGCTTGTGGAGGGAGTAGCAGGTGACTGACAGATGATCCAGGACTTGCTCGGGAGAGTGCGCCCTGATCAACCAATCGTCCAGGTAGGGGTAGACGTGAATTCCCCCTTTCCTGAGGTGCGCTGCCACCACTACCATGAGCTTGGTGAAGACCCTCAGGCGGAGGTCAATCCGAACGGCAGGACCCGAAACTGAAAGTGCGAGTCGCCAACCGCGAACCTCGGGTACTTCTTGTGCTTTGGATGGATCGGCACATGAAAATACGCGTCTTTGAGGTCGAGAGACACCAACCAGTCCTGAAGTTGAAGGGCCTGGAGGACTTGAGCGAGAGTAACCATCTTGAACTTGTCCTTCCTGAGGAGTTTGTTCAAACCGCGCAAGTCCATGATGGGTCTCAATCCCCCGTCTTTCTTGGAAATCAAAAAATAAGGGAAATACCATCCCTTGTTCCTCTCCGCCACAGGCACCAATTCTATGGCGCTTTTCTCCAGCAGGGATTGAATTTCCTGCGCAAGGAGCGGATCCGGACTCTTCAAAGAGAGATTCCCCGGTGGATTGTCTTGAGGCCTCTGCCGGAAAGGAAGACAGTAGCCGTGGGTTATGATCTCCAGAACCCACACATCTGAAGTAATGGCGCGCCACTCTGCAAGATGCTGCGCCAGTCTTCCCCCAACCGGCAAACCATGGTACATGGCCTCATGACTGAGCTGAAGCGGCTGCGGCGTTGCCTGAGGGCAAAGAGGCAACAGCCCGAGCGGCCTTGGCACCTCAAGTACCTTGTTTTCCACCTCTGGCACTCCTATGGTGGCCCCTTTGACTGGCAGCTCTTCTCGCTTTACCAAAGGAGGAGTAATAACGAAAGGAACCTCCCCTCCATTGCTGTCCCCTAGGACAAAAAGGCAGAGGTTGTCGAACTGCAGCACCCAACGACTTCGCTGCAGCCTTAGAGGTCTGCAACCTCTCAAGGCTCTTGTCAGCCTTGCTGCCAAAAAGATGTTCCCCGTCAAAGGGCATGTTGAGGAGCCGGGCCTGCACATCAGGAGCAAACTCCGACTTCCGCAACCACGCAAACCTACATATCACGGTGCTCGCTGCCATGGACAGGCTGACGCAATCTGCCATGTCCAAACCCGACTGAACAGCCTCACACATGGCATCCTTGCCATCCTGAACCATGGCAAGGAAACCATCCCGTCCGTCCCCTTCGGGAATATGTTCAGCAGCCAAGGAAACACAGTTCCACAGAGTGTGCGTGAAACGTGACAAGGCACATATGGAGTTGGCTGCCTGAAGCGCCATACCCCCTGCAGAAAACACTTTCTTCCTACAGCCTTCAAAACACTTGTTGTCCCTATCAGGAGGGATGGTAGGGTACAATGCCTGCTTTGCCGGGGCCGTAGCCGCCTGCACCACAAAACTCTCAGGAGTAGGGTGCTTGGACAAGTAGCAGGGGCCACTACTGGCTGGGCGGTATTTTCACGGCAAAGACTTGCCCACTGCCGGGAGACACTCCGGAGCAGTTCAAGCCGCCGCCACCCTCCTCTGTAGAGCTATATGAAACGGCAGTACCGGGTCAGTTGGTGGACCAATGTCGAGGATATCCGTAAGGTCATCCTGAACAAACTCCCCCGGGGGAGCAGACCATCCCAAGTACTCGGTGACCATTGACATAAGGCGCCGGTACGAAGAATCGGCATGAGTGCCAGGCTAAGGCCTACAAAACTCCACCTCCGGAGAGGTGTCCAGCCCACTAGCATCATGCAGGGACTGCCTCAAGTCCTCAAACTGGCTATGGCCTGAGAGAATCTCGTCTGGCACCGTGCCAGGCACCATGCCATCATCAGAGCCCTCATCCACCTCTGAAATGAACTTCAGATGGCGGTAAGAAGGCACAGAACTGGAACCAAAGCCATGCTTGGCTAGAGCCTTTCTAAGTGGTTCCCTGAGCCACGGAGTACCCCCGTCAACATAGCCTCGAAAGGTGTCGAGTGCATCAGCGTCGACGCCGAGCGCGGCGGCGACAGCATCGACGGCGCCGACACAGACCTCGAGGCCGGGGCCCCAAGCGTGTCCCTCGACGGCCGGGACGCCGATGGCGTCGATGACTTCTTCGAAGGCAACCCCTCGAAAGAGTCCGACGACGACCTCAGCGCCACTGGCGTCAACATCTTCCGAGAAGACACCACAGGTTCACACGGTCTCGAGCGCGTCGAGGACCGGGACCTGGACCGGGCATGACGAGAACGATTCCCCTTGTCCGAGCGGGACCTCTCCTGCGAATCGTGACGACCACCCGAGCCTGAAGGCGTGCAAGCGGTGTCTCTCGGCTGATCACGACCGACCCCACTCGGAGGCGCGGTCTCAGAAGTCTAGGTGGAGAGCACAGGGCAGAGGCTGTCTCTCCCTGTATGTAAGTAGATATAAGGGAGATTCCGGAGACAATGCTAGCAAATAACAGATTAAAGTTACATACCAAGCTGTTAGTTGAAACAGGAATTCACAGGAACTGCAGGAGCAGGCTGTAAACAAAGAGACAGAGAAAAGGCAAAGACAAGCAAGTACACTGGGCAACACGGATTGATCAGAAATAAGGGTGTACTGGAATATGATAAGGGGTCTCCAGGGATTAAGGAAAGCCCTTGGGATAGGTACAAGCAGATTACTCTTAACAACAATCATACAGCAACATCATGACTTGGGCGTGCCGAGGAAACTGTTGTACTCAGTGCAAGGGTAAAGCTGAAAGACAATATACTGAGGCAGGTACGACTTCAAAGGACTACTTGAAGGCAACAGAAGTCTTCCCTTATCTGATCTGAACGGAGACCAACCCAGGGTCACACTGTAAAACGGATTCAAGTGGAGACACTACAGTGGACCAAGATGTATACAAGTAGCAAGCAGTGTTGGAAGAAATAACCAGGTACAGGATAGGAAAGGATATTAGAAGTTGGAACAGGCAGGAAGCAAGGCAAGGAGCCCAGAGGAACAGAGCAGAAGGCAGAGGAGTGTGGTAAGGCTGCCAGGCAAGGAGGCCCAGAGGAGAATGGCAGAAGGTAGTGGCGTGCGGTAGAGCCGTCAGGCGGGAGCCCAAAGGAGAAGGGCGTAAGGCAGCGAGTGTGACAGAGCCATCAGGTAGAAGCCCAGAGGAGCAGGGCGGAAGACAGCGGAGTGCAGCAGAGCCGTCAGGTAGGAGCCCAGAGGAACAGGGTGGAAGGCAGCGGAGTGCGGCAGAGCCGCCAGGTGGGAGCCCAGAGGAGCAGGGCGGAAGGCAGCGGAGTGCGGCCGAGCCGTCAGGTGGGAGCCCAGAGGAGCAGGGCAAAAGGCTGCAGCAGAATGGAGAGGGAGCTGCAAGCATCAACAGGAACAGCAAACCAAAAGGCCAAAAACTGGTAACAGGAGCACCAGTACAAACTCCCAGAGAAAGCAGTTGACTGACCCCTGCTTCTGTTCAGAGTGAGTTTATAAACGC
Source organism: Ambystoma mexicanum (assembly GCF_040938575.1). NCBI lineage: Eukaryota > Metazoa > Chordata > Amphibia > Caudata > Ambystomatidae > Ambystoma > Ambystoma mexicanum. The sequence goes on along the minus strand of NC_090926.1, from coordinate 399,403,074 downwards.
CCTCCCAGCCAGCAGGCCAGCAGGGTGGAGCTGATTGCAGACTCTGGCAGCTGTGTTCAATTAAGTCCAGCCCTGGCTTCAGTAGCAGCAGTTGATTCTAATCAAGTGCTCTACAGCTCTCTGCAGCCGAGCCTGCAGTAGCCTGGAACAGGTGAATGCAATCAGGCCCTCTGCAGCTCTTAGTAGCTTGCTGCAAACAAATGTATTTAATATGCCTCCTCCAGCCCTCTGCCTTTTGGACAGCCTACATGTCCCAGAAGGCATCTGCTGGTTTAATCCAAAATCCGGAATGGAACATGCAATTAGATTAGTCCAGAACTGCAGTGGTAAAACAAGGAAATAAAGGATTAGGCGCATGTAAATGTGCTGGGAGGCAGGCGAGCAGAATCGTGACACACGGACGGACCAGTGCCCTGCGATTCGAGAATCGGCAACATTTTCTTCCCGAAGGAAGCCCACTCCTCCGGCGTCGCATGCTTGGTGGGGTAAGCGACCCGCCGACGGGCGGAGTTCTCGGATGAGGACGGGGAAGGCGACCAATGACGACACTTCCGGGAGTGCCCCAAAGAGGCAGAGGAGTGGCGAGACCGACTCCGGGACCGAGACCCACTGGACTTCCGACGACGACACGGAGAGTCACCCCTCGAGTCGTCTGTCGAAAGCCCTGCAGACCTCGACTTACGGGGCTTGGACACCTTACCTACCGATAAATTCTTCTTGCGCTCCTGCAAGGCTTTAGACGTAAGCGACTGGCAGTCAACACAGTCATCCGTGTCATGGGCCTCCCCGAGGCACCAGAGGCAGGCGTCGTGCGAGTCCGTAACCGACATCTTGGACCCACAGTCCCCGCACTTCATAAAGCCCGGACGTGGTGTGGAAGACGAGGTAGACATCTTCACGAAGAAAGTACTTCACAAATACCAAACAGGTTCGAAGAACCGAGAAACAACAGAAACTCCAAAGAGTCGAGGCGCGCCGAGATTCCCGAAGGGAACACATTCGCGGAAAAAACGGAACTGACGCTACGGGCGTCGTGCGTCCTACTTATAACATCCAGTGACGTTGGCCGTCGGAGGAGGTCCTCGAGGGCGGCGTATCGACGTCATCGACACAGGACGGTGACGCTGAAGATTTTCCGAAGCAGCACAGCTGTGGTGATTACTGTCATAGATATGGAATACGTCGGAAGAGCCAATCCCCTCGAAACCTAGGTGTATTCTCCCATGTAGACCCTGAGAATCCTCTATTCAGGTGGCCTGGGGAAGGCTGTCACTATCAAATCCCTAATCTGGGGGTGGATGAGCAAGGGAGGATCACCTGGGTAGGGGAATCTGGGAATGCCCCAGGCGAGGCGTGGTATTCTGACGGGCGATAGAAGAGGAGGAGGAAGTCCCGGGCACCTTCATAGGATATGTGGATTTCCGTCACCCTAATCCAGGTCCAATTTTCCCTAAATCCAATCCCGTCATCAATGACCCAAGGGGAGGAAGAAAAGAGTCAATTGCCCAAGGTGGGGAAGGAAGAGAAACCAACTAAAACCATACTAGGAGTCTGATGTTAATATCCATTTATCCACTACCAATTTGACCACAGATAATACCATCAAAACCCAGGCTTGTATAATCAACCATCAGGAATATGGAAGTGGGCAACCATACCCTTGAGGGAAACCAGGTTAAAGGATTTCCCTATGTCCATTGTCGATTCCCTGATATAATAGTGAGAAATGGATTTAACCTCCAAATCTCTTCCATCACCCCCCCAGCCACCAATTTCCAACCAATACTGGGACGAGGTGGAGGCAACTAAGAGCAGGAAAGATTACTGTGAAGAACTCATGGTGACAACAGTAAAGACAGACACAAGTGATCACAGTTCAAGGGTGTTTATTAAACTGTATGCAAGTTGGAAAAACGCTGAATATAAACCTAAATGTAAGATGGAAGCAAGCGTCGACCATCAAATACAAATAAGGCAGCCGTAGTGGCGCTGTGTCAAAATAAAAAGGGCCTATGCTAAGAACCCTATTGCCAAACGGTACAACTAATACGTCAAGGGTGTGGTTTTCAAGAAAAGAAAGAAGTGTCCACAAATAATATCCCAGGATGCGATAGCATGGATCTCCCTTCCCCACTTTTTGAACATGTGGTAAAATGGGATCTTGGAGCACAGCACAGTTCTCAAGCTTTCTCCAGCACGAGATGACAGTTCCGGCTTACACTTCTCAAATGCCTCGACGGCCAAGTCTATTTTCAACAAAAAGTCTTTCGCCTTCGAGGGTCAGAAAATTAACAAAAATACACAAAGTTCTTTCTCACGGTTTCTTTGGGGTGATGGATTCACCCCAGCATCCCCCTCTTCTGGGCGCTGACCCTTCTTTACTTTCTACCTCCCGTCTCTGGATTTACTATGGCTTTAGCTTTGCTCACAAATCTTAATGTCTTTTTAAACAGTTCCAATGGCCATCCTTCTGCCGGGTTGACTCTTGTCAACTTCACATTTGCTTGCCTTCTTTCTGGATTATTTTCCCTTGCATTCTTATATGGCGGATTCGTGTCTCTTGCTTTCACACCGATGTAGATCAAAGTTTTTCGATTGTACAGGGATTTTACTAGACCTCCTGTATGACCACTTTGACCTCTTTCGGCGACTCTCCTACGGCCTTCTGGTACCTGTAGTTTCACTCTGATGGGGATCGACCAGAGTCTCTTCAGTTAGCACCCACATGTTGTCGGTTTTCCCTCTGCATCTGGTCTCCCCTTAACACACTTTACAGTTCTTTACACAGTTCATTAAACTTGGTTCAAACTTGCCACTTTGTGCTTCTGATTCAAAACAGCCCGTTTCTTATTGGTACCCCCCTCGACTCACTGGCTATGATGAACCACTTGGCTTTCGGCTTCACTGGAGCCAAGGCCGGTACCACGGTTGCAGGAGTTTCCCTTGCTCCTGCTTATCGGCATTGCCCCACGTACCATTGACATCTGCTGCATGACACTTGAGCTATTGTTTGTGGTCTTATGTACTCCTCCACGAAGGGTCAGCGGGCTAGGGATGAAAAGGGCAAAGTCGGTTCTCTCCTCGCTACCCTCTCAATTCCTTCTGCCTTTCTCCTTCTCTTGAACTGCCGGGCCTGTTTAACCATCTCATTGTGCTGTCTGCCTTGCTCGCCTTGCTCGTACTGTGCTCTCCTGCTCCACCTTTTATCCATGTGGGGAAGGGAAAGGGTCATCGGGTGTGTGTGGTTCTGATCAATTTCCTTTTCCTGACACTTCTGTTGGGACATGCCAGGTAAACAAACGGCTCTGGTGTTAGTCCGTTCAATGGTATATGATGTGAAAGTGTTCATGTCGGAAAGGGGTCAGTGGTTTTGAATGTTCCACTCCCTGAGGACTCCCCATCTAGGTGATCCTCCCTCACTGGTCAGCCTCCAGGCACTGGATCCCATAGTGATGGCTGTGTCCTGGCCACCTGGATGACAGATTCCCAGGGACTAGCTAGGGAGACACCTTCAGGTTTCTCACATTACCCATAGGGATAACATGGGGGAAAGTAAGGGAAACCTACCATAGAAAGAACTCAAGTTGCCCCACTAATAAAGTCAGGCAGGGTCAGGCATTTAATAAGGACCATTCACACCTGGCCAATTGACTGTTGTTGCCACTATAAAAGGTGTGGTCTTGAACAGGTGAATGAGCGAGCTGGGGATGGTGTTTGGACCAGAGAAGCCCTGGAGCAGTGAGCAGCAGGATCTACGGCCCAGAGGAGAACGGCATGCTGAGACGCTGGCCCTGTGTTTCTGAGGGGCTACAGCGTGGCTAGTGAGCCGTGACTCCAAAGAGCCAGAGCAAAGTATCCTGGCGGATGCTATTGGTGGTCAGAACATTGCTCATTCCCTTGGGACCTGTGCCGGCACCAAGGGTATCTGAGGGGCTGGTGGTGAGACCCTGACCTCAGGCCTGCATATCCCAAAGGGACCACTCATCACTACGTTGCTGCCAAGGTGAGTCTCGTGAAAGTAAGGGAGAGACTCTGGAGCATGCAGCTGATTGAAACAGAGCGGGCGGAAGAAAATGCATAAAGCGGCAAGGAGCAGAAAGAGGAAAGAAATGAAAAGAAACCAGTGCAGCAATATAGACTGAAACAGGAATGAAGAGATAAAGATAAAGTAAAATAGAGACAGAAAGTGAAAGAACTTTAAATAAAGAGGGCGCAAGCGACCCAAAGCGAGAGAAGGGTGAAAGCGACCCGGTAGAAAGGTGGAAAGAGTGCAGGCGTGCATGGGGAAACTGGAAAAGGTACCAGTGGGCAAAGAAAAGGTAAAGAGAGTGCAATTGTGCATGAGAAAGCTGGAGAAATTGCCATGGGGCACAAAAAGGAAAACGAAGGTGCAAGTTTGCACAGAGAAAGTTAAAGAAGGTGAGGGAGGTGCAAGTGCGCATGAGAAGAAAGAAAGGTGCCAGTGGGAATGAGAAAGAAGTCAAGAAAACAGAGGGGTTAAAGCTCAGAGTGGTCGTGCTTGGGAGGAGTAAAGAACCTGTTGTTTTTGAAAGTCTCTGATGCTACCCCTTTTGAAGAACTTAAAATAATTGTATTTGAAAAAAAGTACATCCTAAGAAATTGAACTTGTATTTGAAATTTGGAAGAGGTGCCTAAGCTTGTCGGAGGGAACCCTGAGAGGCCTAACAGCTGAACTTGTTTTGAAACGTAACAGGGGCCTAAGCTTGGGGAAGGGAACGCTGAGAGACCTAACAGCTGTACTGGAATTTGAAATGTAAGCGGGGCCTGAGCTTGGGGAAGGGAACCCTGAGAGGCCTAAAATCTGAATTTGTATATGAACTTGGAAGAGGCGTAGACTTGGGGAAGGGAACCGTAAGAGGAATGTCGAAATGGAATCTTATTTGGCGTTATTGAAAGAGCTGAAGCTTGGGGAAAGGAACCCCAAGGCATTATGAACATTGACATTGTTTTAACTATCAAGGTCCTTTGAACAGTCCTTTTTGAGTAAGCTCTATCTTTTGAAGCTGACCAACCTAAAAACTGGTGAGAAGACCACCTGAAACCAACCCTGGTGTCCTATTTTTGTTGTACTACTAACGTTCTACTTTTTATAAGAATTCCTAACACATTTTTGTTAAAGAGTTAGGGCAAACATAGGTTTAGACACAGGTGGATTTGTATTTTGGACTTGAAGAATTCGACAGTCCATAGAAACATCAGTTAAGAGAACCATCCCTTTAGTGTTAGGGTGTTAGGCATTGCACCAGCCCAAGAACTTTAGTAAAATAAAGGTTTTGAAATATTTATCTTTGAGTCTGTGTCTCTCTTGATACCATGCCTGTGTCACAGTAGCCAGGGATACTTTGCTTGGTTGAGGCTAGTGGGGAAAAGTGGCTTTTCCAGAGAGGCCCGGCTACTAATCTTCCCAGGACACAATGCTTGGATAGGTCAAAGTGGCAGCAACATTTGAACTACAATAATAGCAGGGATGAAAAGCAGGGTCAAGATTTCCAGGATTGTTAAAGCATGATACCCAGAGCAACCCCCTTGCAGCATTTTAGATATAAAAATCCTCTAAGTCTAGTGTGATTTACCATCATCTCTAGATCTGTGGATTGCTTCCCAACTCTGATGTCAACATACTGCACACCTTACCCAGCTGCTGCCTGAAGCCCAATTGTGTTCTTCTCCAGAATTTCCTCTGTTGGCCCTCATGCTTTTATTTGTACAAGTGCACATACAGCGTGGGGTGGCCTTCTTCCAGTTGCTCCACGGCATACCATGATCTTCTGTTTCCTGAAATCGCCCTGCTATCTGCACTTCGACTTGCTGCGATTCTCACACCCTATTCAACTGTGCAAGCATGCCAGTGGCAGTGCTTCTAGAGCTTTATGCACACAGTCCTCCTGCTGTCATCTCCAAGCTACTCCTTGCCATACTTGCACACACAACAGTTTGCAGTGGTGCCAAAAGCATCCCCCTCCCACTGCCACCTTTTGCAGGTCATTTTCTTCATGCATGAGTGCAGGTCAGGCTTCTCCCAAAGCTCAGTACACAAAGGTTGCATGTGTCCACCACCAAACTGCTCGCACTATACCTCTGCTGCCAGATGCCTCAGACCCTCCTGCCATCCCTGCAAGGTGCAACTATGTATATCACCCCAATCCCAGTGGACAGGGTATGGCTTTCCATTTAATATAACACTGTGGGTGCGCTCGCAGAGGATGCAGATTAGGGGCGCTCACTCTCCTTGTGCTCAACCACACTTTTCTTTATTTTCCCGGAATAACCTCCAACTCTGGAACGCCATTGCCCTTCCTGTCATTTATGCTCATACACCAGCTCCCTTCTATCTTCTTCTTCATTCTCTCCTACTCTCCTCTCATCTATAATTATTACCTCCTGTATCCCTACCCTAAATTATTAAGGCATTCTTAGTGTATATTGCTTTCTTTTAAATATATAAATGTTTAACACTTTGGTGAAAGGGCTTTATAAATCCCAGAAAATTAGCCTTTAAGCATGACCGAAGAGGGATTAAGATTGGTAGGGACAGCCACGGGTAAGTAAGCCTTATTGAGAGGTAACAGGGAGGTTGGGCAGCAGCTAGTGAGGACTCATTGCACTGTCAAATACTCCAAAATTGGACCAGACAAGTCTTCACTTTTTCAAATAATGTTAGGAAGTAGAGTCTGCTGAAGATTCTTATTGTGCTTGTAGTAAGTCAAAAGAGAGAAAGATGTTTGGTGACATCCGGCCAAAAACTGGGAGCTAGCAATTTTGGTTGATGTTATGTAATCTTTGGAGTGACTGGTAAAGTTATGGATTTGAGAACCCACAGGAAGAAGACAGTGATCCCCAATTCAGCCAGCATTGGAAATAAAACAAAGCATCTGCAAGACATCTTACTAGCCTTCTGCTGGTAAGAGAATTTGAGTAGAATGATCTCCCATGAAGTATTTTTTTGATATCTTTTTGTCAGGGTTGCAGTTCGATATTGGTTGTAGAGAAGGATAGGCAGAAAACTTGTTTTCAGTACTGTGGATCAGTCTGCCCGATCTGCCTTTCTGCTAACATTGCAGAAGTTGGAATTCCCATGTGCATAAGAGTGTGAAAAATGACAGGCAATCCGAGAGGCACAGCATGTAACTAAGAAGAGCTCATTTGAGCAATAAAAACATCCCCTTTACTAGTCAATGTGTCCTTTATTATTGATATTTTGATTTTTGTTAGCTATTTGGAAGCCCAAATAGACCAATTCATTAACTTTAAGATTTTTCATATTTATATTACATTGATGTCCATCAAATTTCATGTGTCTTTTAAAACTGATAAACATTTGTGGTGGATCGGAGATAGGACATGGACGACTTGACATGTTTGCAAAACACTTTAGGTTTTAATAAAGAAAAAAGAACAACATCTCTCACCTAGCCCCATTGTTCGTCCATGTCTAAGAACTCAAAATAAAAGGTGCTCATCAGTGTACCTTACATAAACTGGGTGTGTCCTCTTTCCAAAACCTAAGCTACCTACCTGACCATACAACTATTAAAGGAAAACAAATTCAAATAATAACTGCTTGCTGGTGCATGCCCCCTTCCTAACAAAACGTCTATGGAGATTGCCTCTCTCTGTTTTCCATGTTCTCTGTTGCTTCCACACTTTCAACGAATCACAAAGTTTCTTGTATAAACACAATAGAAATATGTTTCTCTTGTCTTTCTCAGACCTGCCTTCTCATTTATAATCTCAATGAGTCAAAGTTTCCCAAGATTTCCTGACAGCAAATAAGTCAAACATCTGTGCCCCTGCATCCAAGTCTGGGCAATCTTTCCAAGTTTCTTTCCGGTATGCAAGACTTGACTTGCAACGTACTTCAGTTGTTCAAAGATTATTTTTGGTTCCCCCCTTCAGGCCTGGTCCACACTGAGTGGAGCAACTTTATGTGGTCTCACATGGACAGCTGGATTCAGATTCAAGTGACTGACGTGTTTCTAACACCGGTCTGTGTCTTTGGTTTTCTATATGGTCTGGGCCTCTGTCTGTTCTAGGAAGACTACGTCCTGCATATAATCCCTCCTCTGGACTTCTCCTCGTCTTGGTTCTACCCAGCACTACAGTATATCCTTCTCGTTTCCTTCTTCTTAGTGATTCCTCTATCTCTTGTTTTCAAATATCCCCAGGGTCAGGCTGGACAGGAGTGGCCTTCTCTTGGATCCAATTGCAAATGACAAAGGCCTACAGCAAGGTTGCCCCCTAGCACCTGAGTTGTTCAATTTGTTTATTTCCGATGTAAATGAAGCCAACACCGAATTAGCTAGCAAACCCTTTGGTAGACTGCTCTATGTGGATGATGTTGTACTAATGGATCAAACACTGATAGGCTTACAACATCAGCTTGACACTTTGCAAGATTACGTGGGGGAAAATGGACTCAAAATCAACCCCAAAATATCTCAGATCATGTCTCAACAGAAAGTGTGGGGGCAAGCAGAGAAAAAACAAGACTTGTGGTATCTAAGCGGTGAAAAAGTAACCAAGGTTATATCCATCACCTACTTGGGTGAGTATTTGAACACCAGCAGTAGCGACATCCCGAGAGAAATCACATTAAGAAGCAAAGGCAAAAATCTTGCTGCACAGGGAAAGCTTCTTCCCAACACATTTTGTGGCTTCTCTTTGGCGCCCTTGGTCTCATTCTACTGTATGAAGGCGATACCAATCCTTACGTACAGAGCAGACGTATACTTTGCACTGCCGGCAGAGACCTGGCAGAAAATAGAAGGGTTGTTCTGGACGAGAGTCCTGGGCCTACCAAAAAGTACCCCCATCCAAGCAATCAGGATAGAACTTGGTCTAACATCTCTGTATACGATAGTGGTGTGGAAATTCCTTTCCTTGTACCGCAAGTGCATATTGCCAAACCACCCCCGGGATGCTTCTCTGTGTTAAAAAAAAGCCTTGCATGAGAACACCGAAAGAACTCTGGACGAATGGAGGAGCATCTGCCAGGCAACCCTAGTAGGCTTGGGAGAATCAGAAAAATGCCTGATCAGCAACACAAAGGGAACCAAATGGATGTTATACATGCAAGACTGGAGTAACACACAGGGGCTCGTAGGGGCTTTCCATACAAACTTTATGGAAAGCCCCTACGAGAGTCTATGAAATTCATTATGTTACTGAAGTATCTGCTGAAGCTCCCCAATCGTCACTTTAGAGCTCCGTTTATGTGCTTTCATCTGAAGCTGTTCCCAACAAGAGACATTTTGAGTCCAACAGCACATGACAGTGGGTTTGATACATCATGCAGGCTGTGCCTATCCAAAGACTCAAAGGAAACTTTGAGACACTTGGTATTATTCTTCCCAGTCGTAAGAGGCACAAGGACCGTCATCCTGGGTAGTCTAATCAAGGAATGCGAGTCGATGACGGCTGACGACTGGTGGCTTGTGTTCACGCAGGGAGAACAGATTTCTGTGGCTCTGGCTATGGTCAGGCCTTGTGTTCACGCAGGGAGAACAGATTTCTGTGGCTCTGGCTATGGTCAGGCTGCTGAAGGAGATTTTCAGTAGGATCAAAGGGAGCAACCCCAAGCTTGGGGTGATGCCTATTGGTTAACTGACATTGGCTACTGTTTAAAAAAGATCCTTGTTATGAAGGGCAGAGGTCGGGAAAATGTGTTTGTTTTGAAAGGTTTTGTACATTTGACAGGTATAAGGTTTTCTTTGCTGTAAAAGCAAACACATAAATACATTTACAAAAAGAAAATATCCCCTTTTGTTGTGCAGGATTCTCCTACCCCTTTATGGGAGTTCATTTCTCTTCTTTATTAGAGCCCACGTAGCCGGGTTGCTACTTCAATGGCTTTGTTACCCTTCCTGTATGGCCATGGAGCTCAACCACCCTCCGTCCCTCTCCTTATCGCCTTTCACGTACCTACTGTTCTGCGGTCTCCTTCCAAGGAGCAGGTGGTTGGCTCTGTATGGGGCAGAATCATCTGTTGCTGGATGCTGGTTACAGGCTCCCTCTTACAGGTGCCTGTACAGCGGCTGCCTTCTCTCCGGCGACCTCCTTTCCGACAGGCCGATCTCCCGCGTGAGTCACGGTTCGGTTTCTTGATAGGAGGGACCTTGGGTTTCAGGCTTCCCAGGACACTGGTCTCAGAATTGGGGCGCATGCTCTCCACCCACCACATAACTGCTGTGGTTCTAATGCCAGGCTGCGTCAGCTCCATACTGCAGGAGTGACATCTGATTTGCGCTGCCTCCTCTGGGCTGGCGGGCTTCACGTCAGTTTCTCTCTCTCCAAGTAAGGGTTGTTTCCTTTATATGACAATCCCAAAATTGAGGGATAGTGTCCGATTGGCCCTGGGGCTTCTTTAAGGAAGGGTCAGTAGGCAAGCCAAGCATGTGTGAACATCTCATTTAGTACTTTCTCCCGTTTCTATGTCTGCAGAGAAAACTTGGAACATTGGGGTTGAGGCAGATGGTATTCGTTTTTTCAATTGGGGTCCTTGTCCCCTAATGGGGAATCACCCCCAGTGAGATGTCGCTTGTCTAAACCCAAAGGAAGGGTTTTGCGTGGTGGGCTCACCTACCTCGTCTTACAGGGGGTGGGTCCCCCTTGGGGAGAAGTGACAAATTACCTGGATTCATCGCACCTTGTTTTTTGTAGGCTTTAGGAATGCATCATCCAGGAAGTCTTTAGGTTTTGTTTGGGCAGTGAAGGTGATAAGGGTGTTGGTGTCAATGGGGTGGAATGTGTCCCATGTAATGGAATGTTTGAGTAGGGGGTGTGAGTGGGAGAGCTGAGGCAAGGACTGTTCTCATGATGTGTATTTTGGAGTTGAAGTAGTTCATGAGGCAGTTTCATAGTGCTGTGGATGGCAGTGCAGAAGGTGTGGAAAGTGGTTTTGAGAGGTACTTGATGATGTTGAATAGATTCTGGGTATGATTGGTGTCGGACTAAAGTTCTTGGAAGTAATGGGTGGCTTTGGCATTACGTATGGCAGTTTTATATTTGTTGAGTCAGTGTCTGAGGGGTGTCTTTGTAGAGGGGCATGTTTTTTATTTTGTATGGCTCTTTATAGTTGTCTGGCTTCCTGCTTGATAAGACAGGAGGGAACGTTCTTTGGATTCCACTTCAAACAGTTCCCTTGTACATTAGACACCAGATTAGAAGCATGGCTTGTGTTAGTTAAATCAGAGCCATAGAAGGAAATGTCATTTTAATTAATTGAGCGTTATCACTAAGCTCTGATTTTTCAATGTTCATTGAAATACACTGTGCACAGGCCTCCAGATAAGGTGGGTACCAGGCCTTTTTACGCATGAAAATCTTGCAAATCCGACAGCTTTATTATTTTCCTGGGTACATGTACACACAGGTTTAGAGCAGAGGGCAGTGCAAAGGTCAGGTTACTTGACAACAACCAGAAGGCTTCTTTTGATGTTTATCTACATAGATGTAATTGCAAGCCACCTCTGAAACAGAATGTATTTCTCTGAAGCCTTTCAAAAAAATAAACTGCACACTGTGATAAAATGAATGGTTTCTTTCCATTTAGCTTCAGAAGCACTGTGCATGTTTTCCTAGAATGTTGGGATTGTATAACTAATAAGATAGAAAACTATAGTTGCAATTGAGATTTCATATTTTTGTTAACAAGTCATGCTTTTTTTCCAGTGAAAGCAAACCAGTATTGCACAATTGTATTTTTCAAAGTTCGGGTGCTGTGTGCATAATCATGCGGAGGCAGATCATTTTTACACTTCTAATTTAATTTACACTCTAATTATAAAAACAGTGTGTAAAATGATGACTGCACAGTCTAGTTTACATCCATTCAACCTTGCAGTCAAGGGGGTACATTGCTATAAATAGTCAGTGGCAGCAGAGTCTTTGCTCAAGGGTGAGCGATTGTCATTACACTGATCACAGGTGTTCTAGCCTCTCAAATCTTCAGGACTACAATTAAAACATCCAAAACCTGACTCTCAAGGAAGTGCAAGCGCTGTTCAAAAACAAACAAATGAAAGTTACATTGGTAACTCAGAAACTCAGCAAAACCTGTCCCTGTGATAATCCAGATAGCTATTTAACTTTATGTAGCGCTTCATGAATGGCTCGTCACTCGTTGGTGCAATCTGTGCGTGATCTGTAGGTTGCGGGTTCGAATCCCGGCAAGTCCAACTCAGCCTTTCTGTCAAACTCTGAAGTAACTCCCTTCCCCTCCTCCTCACCTGAGAGATCCGTGGAACCGTCTTGGTACCCTGTTTTCTTCTTCAGTCTCTCTTGCCTCTCTGTGTTTATCTTCTTCCTGGTCTTTTTATCGTGCAAAAAGGGACAAGCTCCCTGGGATGCCACGCTGTCGGTATATGAGATAACCGGACAGGGGGGACTCCCGGAAGCCGGTTCCGGAGCAGGGAAAAAGCCTCTCGGCAGAAAAAAACCTGCTAGTTGGTTCCGCTGTGTGCAGGCAGGACCGGTAGGAAACGTGTGTAGTTGACTGAGTCTGGATGAAACGACTTGGCGTGAAGGAGATACTGGAGCTGATCCAAGGATTGAAGCAAACAGGGCGATTGCGAGGTAAGTACGCCCAGAGAGGGGGGGGACCCAGAACGGGAAGCAAGAGAAGAGAATGGGAACCAACCGGGAAAGACAGGAGGGGGACCAGAAACCGGGGAAAACAGGTTGGAAATACTGAGACGCGAGCAGCTTCGGGAGAGAGAGAGAGAAGACACGGGGGGAAACAGAAGTAGGAAACCGAAGCGAAGAAAGACACACACTCGGGAGCGTTACCTTCGCGGAGCGTAGAAGGTGCAACGCGAGGAGGAAAGGACCGGACCAGCATTACTAGATGCTGCGGCCATCTTGGGGAACAACTAGACCGGTGAATCCGAACGGCCGCCGATGTAATGGAACCGCTAATGGCGCTTCCAGATGTCCCACAAACGCCGCCATGCGGAATGCATGAAACTTTCATCCTTTCGAGGTCGATAAAGAGTACCGACTTTGGTTTGGTGGTAATTGTGATAAATATGTTCTATGCACAGCGCTTTGCCAAAAGAGCTATATAAATAACCATTTGACCACTAGATTAGATATAGAATTTAGCATGGATTCCTTGCCTCTCTACATTGTTGTATCATAACACTGGCATACCATTAGGTAGTAATAGCTCCCGGGAATTAGGACTTTCATTAAACATCAAAAGACAATTCTGCTATCGAATCTCAAAACACACAATACAATTCATCTTTGCTTTACTATATAATTGGCTACGTTTTTGTGATTTCAACATTTAAATATATACAGAAGAGATCAAATGGCCAGAAATAATGAAAGGTGTATTCTGTCACAATGCAGAAAGCTGCTGCATAGTAGTGATTTCCATACAGTTTTTGCACACGTCGGCTGGATGTCGCATACATTTTACTCTCTTGCAAAGGAGAAAAGTCATTTTTACTTTCTTAAAATCACATTTACTCTCAAAGTTTAAAAATAGAGAGTAAAATACTCCCACCTCGAAAATCTTATCTGGAGCACTGTAAAGTGTACACAAACATAAAATCTATCATGGAGTGAGATATTCCTCAAAACCAGGTTCACTGGGTACATCACTGTTCAAATTCCCATTCAGTTTCTCTAGGTTCCAGTTAATAAAGAATTCAGCCCAGGTAGCCCTCTAGAAAGGTTAGCTATCAAAAGTATCTTTGGGGTGTCTATGCCCATTCCATAACTCGAATTTATTGACCATTCTAATATCAAATCGGTGTAGTTTTTGATAATGATTTGTCACACTCATAAAATCCACTGGTCAGAGAACTGACAGATCCCCATTGTCTCATACAGTGAAAATAGATTGCCCTTGCAACAATGTTACTACTTCCAAATGTTCGATCATGAAATGTATTTCCAAACACTGGATACCATGGAGAATAAAAACAAATGATGGACCTCTGTGCCCTTGTCGTTAATGGCCTACATTTTCTTAGCTAAAATGGTGGTGGACCTATACTTTTTATGATCCTTTATAGAATATTCTGCTTAGCTGAGCCAATAAGAAACAAGAATTTCCAAGAAATTCTACGCACTATTGCCCTGTATTTACTTGGAAATACTTATGTCTTACGAGGTGAGGCAAATTCAGACGTGCACACAACCTGGTTAGCATGGCGAGCCCTTGAAAGAATCATAAACAAGCAGTTTCTACATTCGCTGACAAACACAATAATGGACAGTCAAGGTATTGAGGTGACATTCGACAAATGCAGACAGACCAACAGACAGTCCATACTGAAACATGGGGTCTTGTTTGTGAACAGCATTTTTATAATATTCTAGACTAATCCACAACCTGACACATTCCAACCGTACTTGAAGAACCTTTAATTATGATACCCAATGCATTGAAATCAGTCTCCTTCCCACCTTACCAAATATATAATGTCCAAAATGCATAGCATAGCATCTTCTGCAAAACAAATTCCTTGGACTTTACATAGGAATGATGTACAGTTACCCCAGATTCTCCTATTTCTGATGAGGCTGCAAACGACTAAGACAATTTCTCTTAATTATAGGCACAGACTACCCCACTTCAATTTCTTTCAGCAGTAATTCAACATTCATAAACTATTGCATTTTCATATTCCTACTGTTAGTGCTGCATACCCTGGTTACGCACTTCCACAAACTGATACCATTCACCTAGCATGGATGTGTCCTAAAATTAGGCCTTTCTGGGAAAAGGTGGTTTCCACCGTAAACACTATAACCAAGTAGAGTATTGATCTGGACATCCAGATTTGGCTCTGTGTGCTCTTTAAGCAGAAAAACGGATTTGTAGCAGAGTTCTAAGCATTGCCTCAGGGATAAACTACAAGCAGATTGGTGAGAGCCTGGTGAAAGGCAACTTCCTCTACCCCAACATGCTTCTTCCGTAACGCCTGATGCCTGGCTGTGAAATGTAACAATCTTGAATGAGAGACAAGAAGCTTATGGGAATACTACTCCTGCCAGTCTGTAAGCAGAGAGACATATGTTAAGACAAGGGCCTCATCACGAGTTGGGTGCTAAACCCCGGAGGTATTATCACCAGGGCTATTAGCGCTACCACCAAACCCCCCGGTGCTATTAGCTCTGGATCACGGGTTTGGCGGAACGGTAAGTCCCCATTCCCCATTGGGGCCATTCAGGAATTTCCCATTCCCCATTGGGACCAATGGGGAATGTTCGGTGCTATTACTACCAGCGGTAATAGCGCCATAATTTGGCAAAATCGCAGTGGATTTGCCCCCAGCTCAGAGCTGGGAGTAAATCCGCTAAGCCCCTGATTTGGCAGACCCTTAAATGCGGTGGTAATAGCGTTTCCACCGCATTTAAGGGTTACCGCCAAACTCGTGATGAGGCAGACTATCTAAACTCAAAAGCTCCTGATGATCAAGCCGCAACTAATCTTGTGCGTCCAGGTATTACACTCTGGGTGAATATGTTGATGAATTAATAGTTGGCACTGGGAATATGTGTAGAATGCAACTGGCTCTGAATGACAATGTTTGTATGGCTGTATACGGATTATTACTCACTGTCAATCCAACCATTGTATATCGGGAATGGGGGACTTGATTGATACGATGCCTGCCTGTTACCCAACTATGAGGTATTCAAATAGTGTGAGTTTAAACCTTTCTCTTGGTAATCAAATGGATAACAACGTTTTTTTTGTTTTTTTTTTTTTAAATCCAATGTTATTTCTTGGTTGTGATGCTGATGCCACAGATTTAACTTTTTTGTGGACACTGGTAAAAAGCGTCTTTTCGGAGTGGTAACTCTGAAATATTTTTATTTTTGTAGTTGTTGCAATTGCATCTTCAAGGCTGATGGTGCAGCAAATACATCTTAGGGCCAAAGGAATCTTCATTGGAGATGGTGGCGACAAGCGGATCTACCTGATCATATCAAATTACAAAAAGCTTGAATTACAAAATACTGAGGCCCACTTTGCAACATGAGCTTTTTGTTTTATTTTTATTTGTCCCCCACTTTTTTTCCCCCCGATATGCGGGGGACAACCCTGCAACCCAAAAATACAGAACTAGCATGGACGTCATTTCACCAAAATGCCAGGGGCAGCGGAAGTGACATCACATGACCCTTGACTTACCTGATGACGTCACAGGTAGTGATGTCATTTGACCCCACCTCGAAGTGATATTGCAGGAAGTGAAGGAATACAACCTTTCACCCGTTGACAAAACAGGAAGTGGCATCACATAGCATTGTACACTAATAAAAATATGGTTACGATATCACTATAATGTGATGTACATTTCATACAAGAATGGATCGCCATATGGATCATTAAGATCAGTGTGTATAAGCCCATATTACCAAATTACTGTGAATGCAAGCAGACGTTCATGACCAAATGGTAATGATGTGTTATTACATAGCACTTACGCTTAAGCGCTTTATATAGAAAAAATATAAACTCAATATCACCCAACCTGTGTTGGTACTCATTTATTGACCTCAGAAGGATGAAAGGCTGAGTTGAGGCGTTTAAGAACAGACTAAATCAGTGATGCACCCCCTGAAGTCTGCCTCAAATCTTTAATGAGTCTAGCAATTGTATAGAATTGCAGAAAGACACGGAGCTAATCGCAGAGGTAGGAGCAGTCTGTGCAGTCGCTATCTCTACGAGCTCCAGTTTCCTGCTACCTGTTCGGAAGTCTGCCTTCCAGTTCTACTGTTTTGCTGTGGGTGGATCCCTCAAAAATCCCATCCCAGGCCGCACAGCGGCCGCAGAGCTAGTCGCAGAGGTAGGAGCAGTCTGTGCAGTCGCTACCTCTACAAGCTCCAGTTTCCTGCTACCTGTTCGGAAGTCTGCCTTCCAGTTCTACTGTTTTGCTGAGGGTGGATCCCTCAAAAACCCATCCCAGGCCGCGGAGCGGCCGCAGAGCTAGTCGCAGAGGTAGGAGCAGTCTATGCAGTCCATGTCAGGACTTGCCAGACATGCCCCCCACCTCTGTGACCAAAACACCGACAAAGCAGCAAGGTGAAGGCGAAGGAGCGAAAAGAACCCTCAGAAGCTCCAAACGGCATCTGAGCAGAATGGACTCTGAGTCTAGTCACCCCCCCCCCCAAAGGAGCCGCTTGCAGTTGGCCCCGTCAAAACTTTACAAACAGCCCCCGTCACTGTGCGAAAGCGAGAGGGCTACACTGGCTACCTGCATGCAAGCGTGTCTGGAGAACGCTGCAGTGCCTGTTAAGGACACCCATCCTCCGATGCCGAACCTCGCAGATAACACGGCTCCCACCAACGTGTCACTTCAAAACTGGGAAACCTCGCCGGAGACCAGCGGTGCCGTGGAAATTTCTCCCCCTAAACCGGACTCCCAGCTGGCCCGGGCGCCTTCAACTCCAGGGGCTGGAGGGCCCTCAGGGGCAGATTCCCCTGTAGCCTCTGTGTCCAACGAGGAAAACACAGAGTCGTGCATTGGCTTGGGCTCGGGTGAGCAGTCTCAAGACGTCGCCCCAGCTCTGCCAATGGATACAATCAAGGAAAACTCCACCAAAATTCTGGTGACCCCGCAGCTATATGGGAAGCGCCCGGATACATCAACAGACTTAACGGAGCCTCCCCCGCCTACCTGCTCTTCGCCTCGCAGTAATCAGGATTGCGAGGGCAGCTGTCAACCCGGAGAGCCTCGGACAGCAAGCGCAGATAATCACTACGCGACTCCCATAAGAGGCAAGGAGAATCACGGGAAAGGATGCGTCCGCAAGGCAGACTCGCTAATTGAGGAAGCTTCACTGCCAGCTGACGATGTCTCTACGAGTCCAGCCGCCTCCGTCTTCCCTCACCCCATTCACGCCTCGTAAGAACCACAGAGTCCTCGGGATGTGCAACAGAACCATTGGAACGAAGAACCGAGTCCACATGATCAAGAGCCAAACCCAGCAATTTCCCACCCTAATAAGAATCCACTAATTGGTGTGCCGATTTCCGGCGTGGGAGACCCGAAGAACCAATGCCCAAGCAAAAGAAATCTAATCCAAAGGAGGGGGAGGATCACAAAAAAAGCACAAATAAACACACAAAAAAAGACATTTGCGAAACTGGCCCAACTGAATTCCCTGAAAGACTGTTTCATACAACAGGGAAAGAGAAACCGTGACCAATTGGATGAGCTTTCGGACGCCGAGATTCTGGAGGCCACAAAGGAGCCTCCCCCGGCCATAAAAATCAGAAAAACAAGCAACATCACTGACCTGCCAACTGAACTGGCCACAGCACCAAAGAACCCGGCAGCGCAAACTGCTAAGCACCAGGAGAACAAAGACTTAAACAAGAATCCCCGAGTAGTGCTAGAAGATCAGGCCAGCGCAACCAGAACCAGCGCCGCTCAACCTCAGAACTTGTCTCCCAACAGTCTTGTGGGAGCAAATGAATCAACCAAACCTGTCCAGAACCAGGCAACAACGGCATCAGTGAGATCTCTGAGGGAAACCCATCCGTTAATTGGAAATGCTACGGAACAATTAACGACCATTGATAGGCCCCCTCGCCTAGCCTTTGAGGCTCCCCTTACCCTCCA
Source organism: Ambystoma mexicanum (assembly GCF_040938575.1). Taxonomy (NCBI): domain Eukaryota; kingdom Metazoa; phylum Chordata; class Amphibia; order Caudata; family Ambystomatidae; genus Ambystoma; species Ambystoma mexicanum. The sequence goes on along the minus strand of NC_090926.1, from coordinate 399,384,463 downwards.
TCCTGCTACGAATCAACAAAAACCGAAGTCCTCCGGAAACACCTATCATCAGGGTGAGGGTATAGAAGGCGACCACCTACCAGCACCATCGGGCAAGCCCGAGCGACATTCCATAATTCTACCGTTTACCCCTCGAGAAGCCAACCTATCCTCCCCACCGAGTACAGCCCAGAGACATCAGAGCCTGGGTAGCCAATGGCCGCCCATGCACAAAGATACCCCAATGAAAAAAAACGATATGACAACCATCATGTCAGCACTAACTATCACGCTGGCCCCATTCTGCAAGTTATAAGAGGCCTTAAATGATAATCAAAGAGACCAAACAACCCTAATAGCGATAATGCACACAAAATTAATCTACTTAGAAGGATACATCCAAGCGATGGAAAAAAAGCAAGTCAGTCTCCCGACTCTCACCACCAATTTTCTGCCCACAAACAATGAGCCAGATGAACTACGAAACAATATGGAACAAGACCACACAAAAAAAAGAAATTTCACAACGAAATCCCAAAGTACTTAAACAGACCAGAAAAAAAAGCAATCGGCAACAAAAAAGAAATTACATTGGGAAAACTTCTGCATTTTCAACTCCCCAAGTGGCGCCAAGTCTCCTAAAAGCGCAAACCTGCCGGAAGTCTTTTTCTTCAAGGAAAGCTCGCTGAGAAAAGGCTGCATCGACATCAAGGACACGACAAGCGCACTCAATAAGAAACAATTGGTGGGAGCACAGCACGGTGAAAAAAGTACAACGGAACACGTCCACAAAGCCCAAGGATCGCCTACAAATAAACAATCATTTCTGCAATTAAACAATTCATTGGGTCGGCCAAGGCAGCAGGAAGTCCAGACCAGCACAAGACAGCCGCCAGACAACGCAAACAAACAGAAGCTCAGGAAGGAAAAGGAGACACCAGAGACAGACACAACGACGTCAAAATCCAGCGCACCTCTGCCGAACCTAAGCACGAAATCTCCTAGAACAGAACATTTCCTTGCAGATACATCTTCAATGAACATCTCACAGCACCTGAACAATACAGTATTAGGCGAAGAGGGCAGAACACAAAGGACATCCTCGACTGCCAAGCCCCCACAAAGAACTCAGACATCAACAGAGCAATTACCAAAATCACACACTGGAGAGCGGTGAAGACACCCGCAGAGAGCAGTTCTGCGTAGCAAAAGGAGGCTGGAAGAGCTGGAGTACAGCAGAGCTAATAGAGCTCCATCAAAAGCACCTTCCAACCACCGCCATCGGTGTGAAAACGGCCCGACCTCCAAGTACAAAAGCGCAGAAAATGAACCAGATGCTGGGATGACACGCAGACACAGCAATCCTGGACTTCCGCATAGGGACCGTACCGAAAAGAACCAAAGGACAGAACCCCACGAAAACCGGGGCAGGCAATCCCGTTCATCAAGATCGGCACATGGCCCCTTGACCTTGACACTAACATCAAGGGACAAGGATGAAATGGTGCTGAATCGAAGAACTGTGAGGTATATCTTCAGCAAAACCTCGACACTGAAATACCTGAAAACAGAAGATTACGTGAGGATCGAACCATACCATAGGGGGACAGCAGCGAAAGCTTACATACACATAAAAGCCTCGGCCCTCCCGTCCTCAATAAACAAATCTCTAGATGACCTAACCTTACGAGGTTTCCATCTGTCAATATTGATTAAACCCATACCAGACTCTGCAGTCTCTGATCATAGGCTAAAACACTCGCCAAGAAGGTCTTACTATTAGTCCACAACAGAAGACTCATACAAAGCCAAAAGAACGCTGAGGGACAAAGTAAAACCAGCAGCCCCAAGGCAACCGGACCACAGCAGAATCCCCTACATGACGGAGCCTGGTCTAAAAAGAGACAGAATGCCAAGACTAGAGTTAGGGAGGGACAACAACAGTTTGAAAACCCAACAAACTCAACCTAACAGAACTCAGAGCACAACAAGTGCTCCACCGTCTACAGCGACCTGCAAGAGGGCGGACAGGTCAGCAGACAAGTCTCAATCTGGAAGGAAGGAAACTGCTGTCATCGCCTTTGAAACAACTATGGGCGTGGCTACCGAAAAAGATGTCAATCCGAAGCAACAAATAGCAATTTGCTACGGACGGAATTGCGGCACAACCGTCGGAGAAGCTTGAAAAACCAGTCCTCTCGTCAACGGTATTAACTTTTGGATCCTGGAACACGCGGGGGTTCAGACATCTGATGCAAAGAGGCGACGTTAATCTAAACGACTACGACATCCTGGCTCTCTAAGAAACTTGGCTATAAGAAACCCCTTACCTTGACGGGTTCACTATAGTGGACTCTCCAGCAAAAAGAAATGAACTGGGCCGCCCATCAGCAGGAATCCTACTCGCGGTCCAATCAGGAAGAGGAATTACCATCGAACGGACCCTGTCAGCTTCCTGGACTCATCTTGCAGCACTCACAAGCTGGACCTTGCCAGATCCCAAACAAAATGGAACTGACAAGAATCTACTGATCGCAATCATTGTAGTTTACTGGAACCCCAAATCATAACGGATGACGCCCTCCTTCATTCCATTGAAGCAATAATCGACAAGCTGTACACTGAACCAGAAGTGACCGCCCTCATAATATGCGGAGACCGAAATGCCAGATGCCCTGCGACACTGAGAGACACAAAACACAGTATCACTCCAGCAGAAAACCGAGGCAAACGATGGCTGGAGTTGATGGAGTCGAGAGGATGCTCAAACTTTGACCAAGCATTCCCAAACCCAAATCGTTGTCCAACATGGGAGAGCGACACCTCAAGTGCCACCATCGACTATATCTTTGCGAGTGACCACATGCTAAAGCTGGCAACCTCGTTCGAAGTCATAAAAACGGTCGAAAGCGACCAGAACTTGCTTAAAGCAAGCAACTTGGACTACGTCCATCCGGGAAGCAAAGTGGACAGAAACGCAAATGGAGTGCAACCAACAAGGGTCTCGATTTAAAACTAACGGGCACAGAATAAAAGAACTAACAGCTAGGTACCATAACAGTCCGGGCCCCAATACAATTCAAGAACACTCAGAACTGGACTATCAGCCTCTACTGAGCCCTTACAAAGCAAGAACAACGAAAAATCCTCCTTGAACGATCAGTCTGCGCACCAGTATGACAAACAACTGGTGGCGAAAAGAGCAGTAATAAGACGCCTAAAAAGAAAGGAAGAATCGAAAACTCAAAAGAAGCGCACTTGGAATGGCGCAAGAGACAACTCTGTATAAAGCTTGGCTAAGAAACCAACGTATGTCCCTTTACCAAAAAGACTCGGAAGCAATGCAAAAATGGGGGGCAAAAACGCTAGAGCTTTCTGGACACTGATCAAATCCTCGGGTGCACACATCAAGCCAAGCCAGACCAACACTGTGAGTGAAACCTGCTGGACAGCCCACTTCAATGAAGTCTTCGGAGGCCCTTCTGAAACAACAGAACGTAGGAAACCCGAGACATGCGAAGAGTGGGTAGATGTAGCGGACAGAGAGACCATCTAAACTGTAATCCGCAAACTAAAAAACTCATGGGCCCAGGGACCAGACGGGGTGACCAACGTCGACCTGAAAACCTCCCCAAAGAATGGTCCACCTTCATCTTCATGGTCTTTAAAACATGTGCCACCTGCCGACTGCTGCCGAGATCATGGACTACAGCTGCGATCGTCCCAATCTTCAAAAAAGGCGACAGGACAAACGCCCAAAATTACCAGGCAATTGCACTTTTGGACACGATCGGGAAAGTGTTTGCCTCACTCCTGCTACGCGAATTTCAAACCTGGTTCAAAACGGCGACTCTCAACGACCCGTTTCAAGCAGGATTCCGAAAAAACTCTGGGACTACTGTTAACATCATGCTTCTAAGCACCCTCAAAAGCAAATCACAGGAGGGATCCTCATGGCTGTACCTCGCATTCATCGACCTCTCACAGGCATTCGACATGGTGGACAGCATTACTGTGGGAAAAACGTCTACCTGCCAATGGCCCCAAAAAGATACTGAACCCAATAAAGGCTCTCCACTCGAGTACTTCGATGCGAGTAAAGCTGAACATGAAAGGCCTATTATCAGACACAATAACAATGTCTAGAGGGGTAAAGCAGGGTTACCCACTCACACCGGCTCTGTTCACTGCCTTCCTAGGAGATTTCAGCATCTCGGCAACAACGGTGAAAAGCTTTCCACCGAAAATAGGAGAAGTGGCAGTTGAAAGATTACTCTACGCGGATGACATTACCTTGGCGGATCAAACACCCATCGGCCTGCAGAGGCAACTAACTAATCTTGCACGATATATCAAAACAAACAAACTACAAATCTACATCAACAAGATAATGATCGTAAGGAAAAACCAAAAAAACAACAAACGGTCGAAGAGCTTTTCGTGGCAACTTGAAAGCAACCCAATCAAAGTAGTGACGGAATTCAAATATCTGGGCGTCACACTGGACAAGTCCCACTCAGAAACATGTATGCAACGCTTCGTTTGGACGAAAGCAAGATCCTCAGCAACCCAAGCATGCATGCTTGACAACAAATTTGGCTGGTTCTCCCTGATCCCCCTGTTAACTTACTACAAAGCTAAAGTGGTCCCAATCTTACTATACCGTGCCAAAACCATGCCAGCACTTCCTGAGGAGATCTGGGAAAAGATTTAAGGCTTCTTCTGGAGATCCGTTCTGTCACTCCCCAATGCTACATGTATGCCGGCCATTAGAAGAGAGCTAGGCCTTACCTCCTTGGAGGCCCTGGCAGAAAACAGCAGTATGTCTCTCTATAGAAACATCTTGCTTCCGGAAGCACTGCCCTTATATAACCTGCTACAAAAAGAACTCAGGTCAGGCAGATCTAAAATGCTATCCGTCTGGGCAACAAAGAAAAAAGCCAAGTTGGCGACCATCGTATGCTCAGAGGAGGATCCGTTACAGAATCCACCAAGAATCAAAGAAAAACTTGAGGAATTATACTGGATCAATACTCAAGACAAGGCGACCAAGAACAAGCTTCTAAGACACCTGCCACCTTTTGCTAGAAAAATAAACAATCCAGCTGAAATATACAAAAACATCTCCCAGCAAACCACTTTGCCATCTCTTTCTCAGAGCAAGACTGAATCTACTCCCGACGAATGAAATCCGCCTCATTAGAGGGCTGTCAAACTCGAATGTTTGCAGACTATGCAAAGAAAAGGGACACAGATGAATCCATTCGCCACCTAATAACCTTGTGCCCTGCACTACTAACCACAAGAGAAAGCTATCTAAAACCGGTCCTGGAGCCTTACAGGGACAACGAAGAAACGACCAGGTGGCCACGCGTGATCAGCGGCTAAAAAAACGCATGGGCAATTGCCGCAACCAAAATTTGACAAATCGCCCTAGGAAAAATTGAAGCTGAAACTGAATGAAAATAGCAGGAGAAGAGAAATAGAACCAGAACAAGAAAAAGTTAAGAAAGCAAGAAAAAAGTGAACAATGCAGAAAACAGCCATCTTTGTAAAAACAATTAATTTTGTTAAACACAAATAAAAAAAATTAAAAAAGAAAGACACATTATTTGGTATTCCTATTCTTTTTTATTTAGGGTTAGTGCTGAAAATGTTAGACTTGTGGCACTCCTGTTCTTATTTTTCTTCTTTTGTTTAAGGGGCCTGAACAAGAAAGACAGCCACTCCAGAAGTAAAGAGCCACATGGTGCTGGCCACAGCCCAGGAGCTTGCATTACAAACAAAAAAAATGACAAATATTTTTTTTAAACATTTTTTTTTTAGAGGTAGCAAGGGAGACCACAGAGGTCGCAAGGGAGACCTCAGAGGTCGCAAGGGAGACCACTGGCAACCCCTAAATGACATCCCTGCGAACTAGGTGAGCGGGGGACACCCCTGCTAACCTAATTTGGTATTTTCGGGTTCAGGGTTTTCTAGCTATACCGAATGCAATCAAACCATCTGTTGGTTCTTTTTTTCTGTCTTTTGGTGTGATTCAGCGTTATGCATCTACACTCCGATATCAGAGGGCTATGATGCAGAATTAGATGTGAATTATCTGATTTTTCGCTGACATTCGACACCAATAGAAGCAATATACCTATGTTCTGACTGCATGGCGATGATACTGAATATTTTCATTCCTTTCTTAGGAAAACTTAAAGGTCTAGTGTTTATGCACACAGTCTCGAAATCGTTTGTGGATTTTAAACTAGATACCCACAATCTCCCCAAATGCCTACTGTTATCAACTGTTTACCACTGCTAAATACCAGGCAAACATGTTCCGATTTTTACACAAACTTCGACCACCACATTAAAAGTTATGCAGAGTTAGTGAAGCAAAAATTCCCATCAGACACCATGCATCGTGTGAAAAACATCTGGTGCATACATCTGCAGGCGCACACTCATCCCCAATAATTAGAACTCCTTTGTTAATCAGACCACTAAAGCCTCCTCTTACAGAATGCTCAAAATATAAAAGCAGTATTTTCGAACTAGGTGTTATGACATGTTCTTTGTAGAAAAAGAGCACTCATACGACTTGTGTGTGTGTTCACTTGTATATATCTTCTAAAACTTTCAATAGTCCCAATTGTAGGTTTATTCAAAAAGGCAGCAGTCTGTAATGGTGCGTTGGTTCTTGTCCTCCTTTTCTTTTGTTCTACATTATCAGCGTGTCTGATTTTACAGCTTCTCTCCTGATCTGAAGTTTCAGTTGGAACCCAACAGCGCAAAAATAAAAATAAAATGTAAAAAAACATGTGTTCCCGCTAATTACTCATTAAATGATTGGAAACAAGGCGAGTGTGTTGCCATTATTTTTAAAGCTAGTCTTAGGGCCTCATTACGAGTAGCGCGGTAAAAACGGGATCATTACTGGCATGGCGGAATGAGCGGCTCCGTGCTCGTATGATCCCGCTAATAGCGGGTGATTACAAGTGCACGAGCATGCGCAAACCCCCATGCCGGTAATGGCCATACCAGCATCCCTCAAAAGGCCCTCCAACCCCCCAATAGGGCCATCACGGGACCGGCCAATACCGGCACCGCCTAGGAGGAACCCCTAAATAACGACCCGGTAATACCAACATGCTAATACCGGGTTCGTAAAACCGGACCTGGAAATAACATCATCGCGTCAGAACGGGAAATGGCACGCGGCCATCTTTAAAAACACAATCCATTGCCATCCTCCCTAACCACCAGTTGATACCATGGCAATATTTTGAGGATTCCCAAGGCTACCCGGAAGACCACCCCCCGGATGCGTAAACAGCGGTTTTCTGACGCAGAATTGAATATGTTGGCGGACACGCTAGCTGCACATGCAGACCTCATAAAATCACATGATATGAAGCGTGAGGTCCAGCAGAAAAAAAAGGAAATCTGGCAGGAAGTGGCCCGCAAGGTGTCGGCTGTGGGGACCACCCCACGTACTGTCAGGGACTGCCGCAAGAGGTGGGACGACCTCCACTTGAGGGTCCGCAACATAATGTCAAGCAACAGGAGGGCGGCCATGGCCACAGGTGGGGGTCCCCACCCACCTGCAAAGATGATGCCCTGGGATAGACCGCTAGCAGCTTCATCGGTCCAGAGTCGATTGAGGGATTCGGGGAGATGGAGATGGGTGCGGCATCATCCCCAGAAGGAGGTGAGTGACCCTGCACATCCCTGTAGGGGAAACCATGATGTAGCTAGCACAAGTGATGTGGAAGAGAGACTAGGCAAGGCAATGCACGTCCCTACACCCACATCAACATATCCAAGTCCAGATTGCGGCCCAAACCCTGCCACACAGAAATGCATGCTGAGTGCCAATCCCATAACCAACACACGGCCACACACCTGGACCGTGCCCATGTAACACATCACACAAACCCTAAATCAACGGAATGCCACCTGCCATGCAGTGAATGCAAAATGCCCCCTCAGAACACCCTGTGTGACACACCTGTAAAATGCATGAATTAATGAATATTGAACAGCACTATTGTATGCCTCTGGCATGTGACACCATCACTGATGCCCTGCATCTCTTCTACCCCCCAGGCACCGATGAGGAAGATGCCAGGCAAGAGAACATCCACGTCCCACCAAAAGAAAAGGGCCACCACCACCTCCATGGCAGACAAGCAGGCCACACCCACAGGCAGTGTGCCTGACCAAGTGGAAACACAGCCACCAACAGCTGCTGCCAGTGTGCCGGACACACATCAGACCCAGCAGCCCACACCCACCTCAGTTGGAGGGGAGTCCCTACATGCGCCGGCCACCACCGAGGATGTCTTTGATGGCAATGTGGACCTTGAGGGAGGCACAGAAGTGACTTGTACACCCAGCCCAAGCCCCCTGTCCACCCCCATCCCATATCGAGCCCTCAACCACCTACAGCAGTGATGATCTGTGCCTCCATGATTCTGACCTGAGCCCCTCTGAGTTGGAGAACACCCAGAATGCAGGCCCCATCAGTGCACCACCCACCACTGCAGCTCCCACCAACACCCTGGAGTCGCGTCTGTCGAGGGTGGAGGCCCGACAGGGGGCCATGTTGGAGCTCCTGCAGGAGTACATTGCCGATGGAGAGGACACAAGGCGGGGAATTGTAACTGCCATTGCGGGGACCACAGCGGCCACTGCCGCAAACACAGCCACTGTGAATGTGTCAGCTGTGCTAATGAGGGACTGCCTGGGAGCAGTGACACAAGTACTCACTTCTATCCTGCTCCACATGCAGCGGCCACCCCTTGGAGCAGGCGTGGAACCTGCCTCCGACTCTTCTACAGCCACCACACCTGCATCCTCAGTCACCACCAGCCCTGTGCGCCAGACCCGAAGGAGTGCACGGCACTCCGAGATGCCACCCCCGGACAGCAAAAATTCCCGGAAGTAGTGTGGGCAGACAATGGGAGTGGGACACATGGTTGGGGGTGAAGGGGAGCATTTCATGGAGTATATTGGGGGTGTTTTGGGGGTTTGTTGGGTGGGTTTGGGAGTTCACTGGGGGTTTTTGGTATTTGTTGGGTGGGTTTGGGAGTTCACTGGGGGGTGGGAATGGTCACATTTTTCCCTGTTTGAACAAATGCACCCGTTGTGTGCAAATAAATTCAATGGCTGGACATTGTTCATTTTGTGTATATCCATTTAATGTGTGACGGTGTTCAGTGGCCAACTCCCAACAATCCCAGTGTGCATGTCCACATGGACCCAGTGTGTCACTGACACATGTCTATCATAGTCCCTGTGGTTCAGAAGTATTCGTGAATCAGTGCATGGCGTACTGCATGGCCATCACGTGCATTCCGACTTTTCAGGGTAAATCCCTTTCGCGGCACCCGGACCTGGTACATCCCCATTCCCATTTGAGCCCTAATAGGGCTCAATGGGAATGGGGAGGATGCTAACAACGGGCCCATTAATGACGGGCCCGTTGTTAGCATCCTGGACTGCTAGCGGGTCCCGCTCTGCACATCTGGTCTGGCCAGGCATGCAGAGCGGGACCCGCTGCAGACCTCATAATGTGGCAACCAGGAACGAACGGTGCCGGTCCCTTACTGGCACCGTTCATTCCGCGACTGCCAGCATCCTACTGAGGCCCAATGACTATTAAAGTGCTTCTTTGTTATCATCCTGCAATGACTTAGGCCACTTTTTGGTCTCTTAATCTTGACAATTTAGACATCTACTACTTTTAGAAGACTTGAACTTTTGGATGTACTGTCAGACAAAATGTGGATTTTTTTTAATTAAATGACATACTATCAGCCCATGATCTTTGGTCACTGTCTACAGAATCAACTGAAAGGATATTGCCTTGATAAAGTGATTTGTAGAGAGTGCACCATCAGGTGAGTTCTCACAGTTCATGGTTGAAGAACCAATCATTTTATTAGACTTTTTAGGATTCTTAAACCCACTGTTACTGACCAAAAAAGGTCAAAATCACTAATGTCGGGGGGCGCTGTTGAGCAGCCCAGGAAATTGCTGCCTAGCAAGACAGCTCCGTGCTTGCCGACGAGAAATCCGAGAGCAATGGCGACTCTGCTACACGATTCAGCTCAATATTGATGCCAGCTGATTGTGAAAAGGCAGACTACACTACTTCAAAGAATCGTGTGGATTTACTGCACGGGGGCCGAGTTCTGCACCCATATCCCTCAGGTGGAGCGCGGCTGCACTGGCAGCTGAAGAGCGGCGGCAACGACTGGTGTCACTTTCCCGCCCTGGTGACTGTGCCGAGGCCGGCGGCCACGCGTACAGACTGCAGCGGCCTGCTGCACATACTATCGAAGTACTGGTGACATGATCCCCGCTGAGGAGTGAGACGCCTGCCCGTGGCGCTGTGAACTGGGCAGCCGGCCTGACACGGACTCTTGAGTGCTCTCGGGCGCAGAGCCGCGCGACCTGCTCTGCTGGGTGTGCGAGCTGGCTGACCCGCCGTGAGCCGTGTGGACCGTGTGCACCCTGCTTTGGTCCTGTGCGGTGTCTGCTGTTGCCGGCGCAGCTGCTGGCAGCCAGATCGGGGCAACGAGTCAGTCCTGCCGCCTGGCGGCTGCAGACGGGGAGGCCCACGAGACCACACAGTCAGGTAAGCTGGTCCGCAGGGAGCATCTCCCTGCCCCTGCCAGCCAAAATCACAACGCCCTATTCTCCCTCGCCGGCATTATCCTGAATCAACAAGCAGTTTGGGCTGACCCCCCGGCTGCCGGTCTTCCCCACACCACCTGACTTTCTGCCAGTGTGTGGGCTTTCTCACCTGACTAACTGCTCCTCAAGCACTGTATGTGTGCCTTGTTTGGACCTTTCTACTACGTATATTAAAGGCAACAGATCTGGGGCATGCTTTGCAGCACAGGGTGAACGTTCCCGAACACCCTGCAATACGAACCAACTGCAAGCTCCCTGCTCTATGGTATCCCTCCAAATCATTGCACTGAGCCCCTTACTTTCCATCCCACTGGGACTATTCGGGACCTGCACCCTACTTCTAGGGGCTCATGACAGAACTCTTGGCTCCTGTGAGGCTCACGCTCTCTGACACTCCTTGTGGCTAGGGCCCCATTGCCTACACTTCTTCTACTTGTTTGACCACCTCAGGGTGTGTTTGTCCAGCACCACGATCATCCCCCCAACCCCCCACCGTGGGGACGGCAGTCCTGGCTGGGGGAAACCAACGAAAGTGATAATTCTCATCCGGACCTGGCGGCCAACAATTGCCCCCATACCTCTGCGCAGTTGCACCGTTTACAAGCTACTGGTACTACCTACCCGCCAGCAGCGTCAAGCAACGTCTTCTCACCTCTGCCCACTCTAGATCAGCCTGCCTGATTCGCGGGCCGGGGTGGTGACCCGGGCCGGGTGGCCGCAGCTGGCTCCTGCTGTCAGACTTCGCTCCCACCAGGACCACACACGTGGAATCGCCATCTTGTCGGCATAATCTGGGGCCAATAGGCACGAAGCACCGGGTACTACAGAAAGTTCCGACCGCAAAAATCATGTCCAACAGATCCCGGGGCACTGGAAAGGTTGGTGCCATGGATAAGTTTGCCAAAGCGGCACCCAGGATTGAACCGGGACAATCCTCAGACGGCCAGGAAGATGGGATCATCCCACAGAATGCCCCTGACCCTAACATTACCACCATGATGGGGTCCATGGCTAAAAACTTCGCCTCCTTCCACCAAAAGCTGGACGATATAAACGCAAATGTAGCGTCACTCAAATCGCAGCTGTTCCAGGCTGGAACCAGAATTACAGAAGCGGAATCTAGGATTAGCGTAAATGAGGATGGGCTACACTCCCTCCAGGACACAGTTGCATCCCTTACACGCGTCATGAAGTTCGTGAAAGATAAATGTGATGATTTAGAGTCCAGATCCCGCAGGAACAACGTTCGAATTATAGGAGTTCTGGAAAATGCTCTCAAAGGCCGGATGGAGCTGGCAGTCGAAAACCTGATCCAAGAATTGCTGGGCAACCCTGAGCTATCTCCCTTTTTTTACTGAGCCCACCGTGCACTGGCTCCACGGCCCAAACCCGGAGATTTCCCCAGACCCATTATTGCAAAGATTCTGAGCTACAGGGTTAGGGACCAGGTACTGCGGCTTGCCTGGGAGAAAGGGGAGCTGCACCTGGACTCCCAAACCATTCGAATTTTTCCCAACTTTTCAGTGGGAGTGCAACAAGAGAGGTGCCAACTCCTTGGAGTGAAAAAGAGGCTACGGGAAAGGAACATCCCCTATGCAATACTGTTTCCAGCGCGCCTCAAGTTCACCTTCAGGGGCAAGCTATACTGCTTTACGGTCCCCAACGAAGCTGTGAAGTTTATTGAAGCACATCAGCACAAATACTTATCATTTATGTTTGTAATTTACGCCCAAATGCAATATTTGTAACAGTATGATTTCCTGTACTACTCATAATGTGTCAACAATCGCTATCATATGTACCATGTAACTAAGTTATTGCAAGTAACAATGCCTCAATGCCCCTGGGCTGCTTGCGCGCTATATAAATTTAAATAAATAAATAAATAAATAAATAAAACATATTCCGCTCAACAACCCGGCAGATGACATTATGGATAATGACTAACTGGCAACAGTCAATATCTGGCCCCCCTGGTTCTTGTAGACATGTACTTCTCAGTGTCCGGGCCGATGGTACCATCGGTACTCACTTACTCGGAGGCATACTGGCAAATGGAGTGCTGTAACCGGGGTGGCTCTGCCATGGGTAAGGCTCATGTGGGGGCCCCCTACGTCTTTCAGTTACCATAGTTAAGTGAGACGCACTGGCATCGATTGCTTATTACTATGCTACATCAAGACTGTAATGATTGAAATGCAGATCTATTGCAGGCTGGCAATGCCACAATCTTCATTATTCACTGATCCATAATGATGTGATTGTACCGTGGTGGCGTTGGCTGCCTGTCATGTGTTTTACATGTGCGAATCCATTATTTCTGTAAGGTTGGCCGCAGGGCGATCACTCACCCCACTGTGGCTGCGTTCAAGTCTTTAGAGGGTCTGTTGGGCACAAGCTCTGGCTAGGTTGGGATGTATGGGTTCACCATGGCAAAATGCCCCACTGTTACTCTTTGAGACTGCATGTGTGTTATTCCACCTGTCGAGCAGGAGCTCCAGGTCATGTCCCTGCAGGAGCAGAGGACCCACGGAGCACACCAGATGCCCAGGATTGCAGACCATTATTTATGTTAAGCACTAATGCCCCCCTGCCAACCTTGAAAACATCACATGCAAAGCTGCATTTTTCGCGTGACGAGCACGCATCGAATACGGACCCTGCAAAAGGAAAATAACAGCGTTTACTTTCCAAAAAGGCTATCCCCAGCCCATTTCCGCCATCAAGGTACACGAGGTACCCCACACTCCAAGATGGCCAATTGCCCAGTGCACACAGCAGCCTCCTTCTAACCCAGGCCCCCGATGCGATCCGATTGGTCACTGGGACCATAATAATCCCCATTGGTTGCCGGCAGGCGAAGCCGGCCCACTCCCTCCAAGGCCCACGGGAGGCAAGGCCAGCTCCTGTTTTGTGCCTGTTCGGTGCCGTGACTGCCGTCTGCCAGACCCCCTGGCCAACTTCATATAAGGTACTCTTGCACCCTTGACAGCCCTTGACACTAAACTACCATAGTAGTCCAAATTTTGCACAATGTACTTATGTGTGACCACGTTTTTCCCTATATGAACTATTGCTCTAGCCTATGCAGCCCGACCGCTATGACCATGCCCCTACACTGAACCACCTGCATTGCCAGAACTGCATTTAGCCTATCTATGATTGCATTAGTATATTGACAATACGCTATTTGACCTATGTTGTGCCCTGTGTTGTACCCTATGGTCGCTAGTAGACCACATCCAACCTTTGCTGAGCCCTGCGCTGTGCCCCATGGTCGCCATTAGACCGCATTCTCCTGCCTCTGGAACTGGAAGGATGCTACACCTAGCATTAGTCCTCTGTACCATGGCTACAGTTACACAGGTTGTCCCTAGCAGTCAAGATCACATCGATCAGTCACCAACACCTACCTCAAACCTTAGCCAACACACTATTAACGCGATGCAACCTAATCTTTCCACATTCTGCAAGGCCCAAGAAACAACACTTTACGCCTCCCTACATTGTACCACTTCCAACAGAAACATCAGACTCCGTGCTAGACTAGCCAAACTACATGAACCACTGAGAAGAGCCCTTCCGGCCTCCAACCTCAAAACCAACTACAAACCCAACCCACGATTGCCCAGCCACTCTAAATGGCCTACTCAAACAACTTCCTTGAATGTGAACACCCTCCATCTTAATAATCTCCAACCCAAAGCCTGCCCCACCGTAGACAAACCCATCCGAGTTAACAAAACTCATGAGGACCCCCTTCTCAAGGGAGCGCTACTTAATGCTAGATCACTAGTCGCTCACGCTACGGATATCACCGATTTAATCACGGAAGGGAACCTGGATTATCTTGCAATTACGGAAACTTGGCTCCATAATGCAGCAGGACCTGCCCTTATGCTAGCTGTCCCTGACGGCTACACCATAATCAGACAAGACCGTGATAATGCATGAGGTGGCGGCATTGCTATTATTTCTAAAACGGCTCTTGGTCTCAGACTAGCCCCTACCCAGCCTCTACAATCACGTGAAACCCTCACTGCCAAAATGCAGTTAAATAAGTCGCAATCCATTACCATACACCTTATATACAGACCACCCGGCCCTCTTGGTACCTTTGAGGAAGACTTGCATAGTATAATTATGAACAACCTGAAACCCACCACGCAACTACTTATATTAGGTGACTTCAACCTAGGATTCAACTACCAAACGGACAAAAATGCCACAGAAATAGCTAATACGATCAAAGTACTAGGCCTTACCCAAAAAGTCACTACACCCACCCACCTTAAAAGGGAGAATATTGGATTGGGTAGCGGACCTTAACTGCTCTGCCACCATCATCTCCATCCTGCCTTTAGCATGGACAGACCATTCTCTGATCTCCTTTCACTTATCCACTACCAGACCCACACCACTGGCTCGACCACGAGCGCCATCATGCCCAACCAGAAGCAATAAAAGTATTACGGTAGAAAAAATCATCCCTGCCATACTGCCTACTCTTAACGCACTGCCTGATAATCTCGACCCCAGCAGCCTAGTTCAGGAATTTAACAATATTATGTTCACCACATTGGATAAAATTGCTCCTATCAAACTCAGACCGAGCAAACCCATATCCCACCTAAACAAGTGGTTCACCCCACAACTCAAAGACCTTCGTACCTTGAAGAACAAATGCGAAACAAATTGGAGACTATGCCCCTCTAGTGAGAACAAAGCCAAATTAACTGCACTTTCCTCACACTACAATAAGGAAATCTGCCAAGCAAAACGCGACTCCTACGATGAACGTATTGCTAATTCAAAGTCAAGCATGAAAGAACTCTTCTGTATACTCAAAGAACTAGAGTCCCCTATGGCTATCCCGGACGTCTGCACCAAGGACAAATCCTGGTGTACAGATATACAACAAGCCTTAGCGCAAAGAATTGATACACTTCAGAATAAAATTCAACTAAAAAAGAAGGCTCTAAACCTACAGCACTCGCCCAACACTCTCCTGCCCAACGAGCCACCACCGGTACACAATGCCACATTCCACTTCTCTAAAATGTCCATCCTAGAAGTAGAAAAAATGATCCTATCTTTGAAGCCTTCAAACTGTAAAGGTGATATCTGCCCTGCACAGCTAATAAAAGACGCTGCTAGAGAACTCTCTCCATTTATAACCAAACTGATAAATGCCTCATTTGTTACAGGTACCATACCTGCCACCCCCAAGCAATCCTGGGTGCTACCACTCCTCAAGAAACAGACACTTGATCCCCTCATTCCTACAAACTACCGGCCCATTACCACGGTCCCATTTTTACTAAAAATACTGGATAAGGCTGCCTACACTCAAATTCAGAAGCATTTAGAATTGTACAAACTCCTTGGCAGCAGACAATCTGGTTTCCGTCCACTGCACGGAACTGAGACTGAACTAATTGACCTTAAGTCCCAGATAGACGAGTTGAGAGACAAAGGAAGGACAGTACTCCTGCTTCTACTCGACCTCTCCGCTACATTCGACCTGGTCAACCACAAGGTCTTATGTCGGCACCTTGACTGTGCAGCTCACTTCTCCACGGACGCTATCAAGTGGATCGAGTCCTTCTTGAGTGAAAGGACCATGAGAGTCTTCTCCCCCTCAGCATCAGCCGATCCTACACCCATCCTATGCGGTGTTCCCCAAGGATCTTGCGTCTCGCCTACCCTCTACAACATCTTCACTAAGCCACTGTTCAATGATCTGGACCAGCTGGGTATCACCTACACTAACTATGCAGATGATACTCAGATTCTCCTACCACTTTCTGGGGATTACGGTACGGACATGGGCCTAGTGAACAAAGTTTACCTTATCATCCAAGCATGGATGGCCACACACGGCCTATCCTTGAACGATGATAAGACTGAACTAATAATATTGGGCTCGCAGGCCAATATTAAAAAACTAGGTCAAGAATACTCATCTTTCAATATTGACGGCAATACTATTAAAGTCTCCAAGGAAGTAAAAATGTTGGGATTCTACCTGGACTCCACTCTATCCTTTGACAAGCAGGTCAA
This sequence comes from Ambystoma mexicanum, assembly GCF_040938575.1. Classification (NCBI taxonomy): domain Eukaryota; kingdom Metazoa; phylum Chordata; class Amphibia; order Caudata; family Ambystomatidae; genus Ambystoma; species Ambystoma mexicanum. The sequence goes on along the minus strand of NC_090926.1, from coordinate 399,367,729 downwards.
ATCCCTTACCTCGGCCACGGCTTACACATGCAAACTTCTCAGAGCCGGTAAACCGTTCCTCTCCGACAATAGCTGTCTGATCCTGGCTAGAGCTCTTATACTCTCTAGAATCGACTATTGCAATGCCCTCTACATTGGGGCTAACAAATCCACCATTCACAAGCTCCAAACGCTACAAAATAATGCCTTAAGAGCAGCCCTTGGCATAAATAAGACAACCCACATTTCTGCCTTGAGACGTCAACACAAATGGCTCTCCACATCCAATAAAATTCTTCTAAAAACACTCTCTTTGACACATAAAGCATTGAACAATGCGGCCCCTAGCTACCTTATAGACAAACTTCAGAGAAGAACTTCTCTCAGACCCACTAGAAGTGGGAACACCAACTGCCTAAATATCCCCAAATACAAACTCACTACCATCGGAGGTAATGGCTTCACCGTTAAGGCAGCCAAAAGCTGGAATTCACTGCCCCAGGAATTGAGAGTTGACCAATCATATCTACTCTTCAGGAAAAACTTAATAAAACACATCACTGCCACTAATCCTTAGCTTCCCACCACCCTCTCCCTGAGGACACTATCATGTAATTAAGAAACAGTATATCCTGCTATAATCTTTCTGTATGTAAATACTGCAGCCTATGTATATGTAACCACACAAGCTCTACATCCTCAGTGCATGTACCTTTACCTCAGTCCTATTGTTCATATTGTATACATCCTGTAATCTTGCAAAAATTGTTCATTTTGCTATATGTAAATTCTGTAACCTGTGTATACGTAACCATGTAAGCCTTGCAGTTCCTTGTCGTTGCGCCCTTTTACTTACGAGTCTGGTGCGCTTAACAAATGAATAAACAAACAAACAACAAACAAACATGTCACCGACCACTTATATACTGTACCCTAAAATCAGAACATCAGTTCAACGTAACACAAGTTCACTCCAACATCCCAATATTAGGGCCTACCACCCTATCTGTAAGATCTCCATGTATAATAAGTGAGACCAAAGTTGCCACAACGCACAACAAGTAGTGTTGTCACTACACCCCCTTAGAAGTCGGCAACACGGCAGCAGCGCACCCCAATGTGGCTGCAATGGTTCTTTTGGAAGCTGTTCAATACACAGGCCGCAGTTGGGCCCGAGAGGATGGCGGGCCAAGTTGGGGGCGGCACGCCAGTGTATGCGCTCGGAGGGGAGTAAAAAGCACTGCCAGTTGGGGAAGGGCGGTGAGGGTGGGGGGGAAGAGTTGGGAAATGTTATGCAAAAAATGGCGGAGGGGATGCGACACTGCACACAGCGGGCAGACAGCAGGTCTTTATAGCTTGCAGGCTGCTGCACACACAATGCGATATTGGTCCACGGCGACGTGCAACATGGATGTACCTTGAGATGATGTCATGGCTGTACGGATAATGTCATGGAACACTAGGAGGGATAGGTACCTACACCAAGGCCCGGAGAATCACTGCTAATGCCCAAAGACATGGTACTGTTACTACAAGAGACTCATGCCCAAGGCCACCTTGCATCATGCCTCGCACCATCCTGGGGGCCAGTAGGTTTTACACCACATATTCCACACAATCTAGTGGGGTCCTAACTCTGATACATAAGTCGATTAAGTTCATGCTGAATAGGAGCTACATAGACTCGAAGGGACGATATGTCATTCTACACTGTGTTATAATGGGTACGGAATACCTACTGGTGAACACATATTGGCCAAACGTGGATACCCCTGACTTCTTTGATACTGTGGCCTCACTGCTGATGGGGTTCATCGGCGTCCCAATAATATGGGGTGGGAGGGGACATGAATCTTATATTGAATAGTGATTTAGACAGGACGGGGACGGCACCTAGTTCCCTATTGTGGGCTGCTAGGAGACTACACTCGCACATTGTATTGCGTGGCATGCACAACGTCTGGAGAACTCTTTGCCCCCTAGACTGCGAGTACACTTACTATTCCTCTGTCCACGACAGCTTGTCAAGGATAGACCTTTTTTTTTAGTAACGGGGGGATGATGGGCCACGTGTTAGATACTCAAATACGTACCCGCACACTGTCTGACCATGCTCCAGTGACGATGCAGGTTGAGATGGGTGTCGCTCCACCGGCCCGCTCCACCTGCCGCTTCAAGTCTGAGACGCTGCTGGACATAGTCTTTAAGACGGAGATACTCTCGGACATAAAAACATTCTTCGAATGCAATGCAGAACAGGACACCACCATGGGGGTCCGATGGGAGGCCTTCAAAGTATACATAAGGGGCATGTCCATCTCCCGGGAGAACGGGGTGTTAAAAACCATAAGGAGAGATCTACATCGATCCGAGGCAAAACTCAAAGACCTGGAACGGGATTATACAACTGCAGCTATCCTCCTTAAATTGGTGCAAATCAGGCAAGAACTTGAGATATTTGAATCACATGCTCTAAGAGAGGTACGCTACCTGTCCCACCCCGTTGCAGCAAGGAAATATGGGGAAGGTGATTGACCTGGGCGAACACTGGCGAGGTTGGTTAAAGCAGAGGGTGGCAGGGTCCAAATTGACTGCATTGGAGAGGCGCATGGCATTCAGCAATGGTCAGACCAACAGATACTAGAAAGGTTCTCCAATTTTTATACTGATTTATACACTCCACCTCCCGAGCACAGCATATGTGACATACAAGCACTACTGGACCAAATGCCCAGGACATGCATATCCCAATCCACTAGAGAACCAGATGCGCCAATCACACTTGAGGAAATAGTTACCGCCATAACTGACCTTCCGAAGGGTAAGGCCCCGGGACCTGATGGGCTCACTTCAGAATTTGATGGCGTTGTTGGCACCAAGGCTGCTAGAGGTCTGGTCGGAATCTCTTCGAAAGTCCATCCTCCCACCATCGCTACGAGAAGAGATAATGACCGTCCTACTTAAGCCTAGCAAACCCAGTGATGAGTGTGGGTCCTATAGACCATTTTCACTTATGAATATTGATTCCAAGATATTAGCCAAGACCATTGCTAATAGGTTTCTTCCAATAATGCCCCACCTCGTACACGAGGATCAGAGTGGATTTGTTCCCCGTCGATCGACAGCCCTCAATATAAGGCCATGTTCAGGATAGATCAAGGGGCCTCTGCTGTTGCGGTCACACGCAACGCCCAAACGGCATTTGATATGGTGTCATGGAAATACAGGTGGCAGGTCTTGAAGAGGATGGGAGTGGGACCCTCCATGATATAATATATCAAATTATTGTATACGTGCCACACGGCTAGTTAACTCCATATTGTCGCCACCCATCGCACTACTTAGAGACACCCGTCAGGCATGCCCATTCTCCCCCATACTCTTTGCTCTAGTCATCGAGCCAATGGCAGACCATGTCAGGACGAGGCACTCCGGGAAGGGCATACACTTGACGGGGAACCCTGAAATAATATCATTGGCCTTACCATATGAAAATGGGGGCTTCACCGCCCCCGACTTAACCCTATATTGGTATGCAGCTCAAGCCCAACATGCTACGCACTGGTACAGACACTCAACAACACCACCACATGTCAAACTTGAGAAACTGGCGACGCCCGGAGTACACACTATGACCCTAGCCCTTTACTGTAAGTATGAAACTGAGGCAGCATCTGACCTTGTTGCGTCCACACTATTAGTTTGCCACCGCCTTCGGCAGATCCACACCCCTACTATAGATGGCTACCCATTTGGGAGTTCCCAGGACTGGAACCCACACATGATAAACTCCTCTCCCACCACTGGCACAGGGGAAATTCATCACTCCATACACGTGGCGTCCTGGACACTCAGGCTCGGCATTAGAGATGTTGCAATACTACAGGCTGCGCGCTGCGGTCGGGGCTATGTGGTCCTCTTACCTGGACGAACACCCTGAAACGCCTGAATTACAATACATAGCTAACTCAGGGGGTGGCCGTGGAATAGTCTTGTCCATATACAAAATGCTGCTATCAAAGTCTCCGGACCAACCCGCCCGAGCCCGAAGTGAGTGGGCTGGTGAGCTTGGCCTCGTAATCTCAGATGGGCTGTGGAGGAAGATGTGCTTGCACAAACGCAGAGTCTCCCTCATTTTCAGATTCCGATGCATGCAATATAAGCTATTGAATAGGGTATATTACACCCCACACAAACTAAACCGGTTTGGCAGAGTTCAGACAAACACTTGCCCTAGATGCAATGCTGAACAAGCAGATCACATACACAAGTTCTGGCTATGCCCCGCGCTGCATGCATACTGGTCTGGGATACTTGGTGCTCTCTCTGAGATTGTGGAAATTGAAGTGGATCCAGATCCACTGGCCGTACTGTTTGGGGTCTGGGGCAATGAAGATGTTAAGAAAGTTTCTAAGTTTTTAAATGTCAGCAATATGGTGGCCAAGAAATGTATATTGCAGTTTTGGAAGCGTTCATCTTCGCCTACATTCATGATGCGGTTAAATGGTCTTACCTGGACGCAAATCTGCGAGGAGGAATATATAGCAATGCTACCGGCGCAATCACGCCCCACAAATGTATGGACTGCATTCTGCAGTTACCTCCACAGACGAGCCGAGGAGGCACCTGATAGCCCCACCACCCTAGACAGGGATAATAGAAATGTGAAGTAATTTAGCAACTCCATCCTCTGCCGGTTGCTCCATATGTAAGGTACACTATGCAACTGTACTCCGGAACGCAATGAGCTCTTTGATACTTATGTAAATGCTTTCTGTGTGTAACTGTTGCTAACCTCTGCCACTAAAAATTAAAAAGAAATCACTAAGGTCATTGTAAAGAAGAAAACTGAAGTAAATTTCACTTTAATTTAAATATCAGCTTCTGTACCCTTTCCCCAGTTTCATGTAGATGACCACGTGCAGTTTTCTTTGATAATTATGAACCTGCTTTTTGTGCCATTTCTGAATCTGTGACACCACTTAAAGTCAAGAAAATTAACAAGCACCAATCTTTGTGATTTATCCCTCATCTCAAATGAACACACAGTAGCCAATATTTAGAGTAAGGAAAATCAGTGGAGGAAACAAGCTTCCACAGAGAACTTCCCCTCTACAAAATAATAAGATAGTCAATTCTATATGTATTTTTGAAGCCAAGAGGGTTTTCTTGCAGGATCAGATTTCTCAAACAAAACAACTTTAGGGAAGTCTTTCAGATTTGTTAGTGTTTTCTAAATTGTCGATGTAGCCATTATTGCCCAGAACCATTGCTTGACCTGTGTGAAGCACTAGATATCTACCACTTATCTACAATTAATGATGTCCAAGAGGAGAATATTTTGCCTAGGAAGAATTGCTGCCTACTTTTGATTTCGGATTAGTGACCTCTCAAGACATCTTGCTAATTCTGTCTTCATTGCACCCTCCCGAGGCCTGCTCCTAAACTTTATGCTGATACAATTGTCCGCTTTATAAACACTTTCATTAATAAATCATTGCATGATGGGGGGATTCCCGACCCCCTTAACGAGGCAGTGATAATTCAGTTTTTAAAGACATTTTCACTTGATCCTCTTGTATTGAAAAATCTTGCCCCTTTGCGCCCCTTCAATAGCCCTCGAAAAGTTTAGAACAGGCTGTTTGGGCACAACTGCAGGACTATGTGGAGAGACGAAATCTGTTTGATACTTTTCACTCAGGCTTACAGCCAAGGCACAGTATGGAGACTACCTTTGTAGTTGTTTGGGAAAATATACTGTTGAATGCAAACAAGGGATTCTTATTACTTGTATTGGTTGTAGTGGCATTCGATATTGTGAAACACCAGATTCTGCTGTCCCTTTCGTCTACCATGGTTATTCTTTTTAAAAAGCCATCTGGTGGGTTCAATTCTCAATTCAATGATCGAGTACCAAGTGTCAGGTTGGGTTTCCTTTCCAAGACTGTCTTTTTTGGGTATAGAGTAGCACAGGGCTCCCAATTACATCTCCTGCTGTTACATGTTTTCATGCGCCTCTTTGTGGTCAAATATTGCCTGTATTTAAGTGTGAACAGACTAAATGAGGACTTCTACAAACTAGTAGCTTGTATGGCGGACATTGGACATTTGATAATGGGTTGCAGATAGAAACCCAACAAAGGCAGAAGTGATGAAACATGGGCCCACGCGTTTGCTTAAGGACAACTCAAAGCGTTCTCCATCAAGTCTGTTTGGATTGTCAACAACGTAAGAATGTGGTCACTGTTGGAAACGTGTTCAACTTAACTTGGATGAAAATGCAAATACCTTATATGGAGTGATCCCTAAATGCCAGCTGTAATGATTACAGTTGGTACACAAAACTGCTGTCTCTGTCTTGTCTTTTGTCTGACTAAAGGAGGCAATTTTTGCATTCAGAAGGTGATTGTGCTGGCTGCTGGCTAGTGAGAGAACCTGTTAAGAACTTTTATCTGCTCTTCAAATACCTCAATGACCTTGCGCAAAATAATTGGAAAGTAAGAGTGTCCTTTACAATATTACCTGATTTCTACACTTTGACAGCCTCCTCTTCCAGCAGTACCCAAATCCAGATGTAAATCCAGGGCAAACACAGATTCTAAGTGCTGGCCGCCCCTATGTCGAATGAGACCATAATGAAAATCCACGTTATTCACCAATTTATCCCTTTTCAAAAAGCTTTAAAGACCCACTTATTTTGTTGATTCTTATGCCTCTTCTGGTTTACCAGTTTATGGGTTTACTTGCACTAGATCCAGCTTATTCTGCCCGTTTTGACTTCAAGTTCATGCTTATGATTAAAGCTTGTAGCTTAAAATGTTGAACATACAGAAAAAAGACAATGCTTGACCTAAGCACTAGAATATGAAAATCGGCACAACGTGGGAATGGATATAAGAGTCAAAATGCAATAGTAAAATGATCATTAAGGGACAGACCATCCCTGTAATCGAAAACTTTAAAACATCCTCATTTGCAGAAGTCCTCCATAGCAGAGGAGACGCATGCGCATGTGAACTGGGGCACGTGCCTGAACAGCAAAAAGCAGGGTGGTAAGCAGAGTGAAGGCACTTCTTTGCCTTACTGCTAACCTGTGCAGATCACCAAACAATGCATCAAATTATATCTTTAGTCCCTGGTCATTGATGCAGCTTCACAATGGTTACTGACTCCTGAGGAACAATACTGTGGTTTTGTTACTGCTACAAGTATCTATGAAAAGATCACCTACCTATGCAGGTCAAAAATCTAGAAACGTGCACACACTTACCATGCATACTGTGAAAGTAACAAACAAAACAGAAGACAAAACGTTGCCACACTGAAAAGCTGTAATGCAACATATACTACAAATGATATGATAGGTTATTTATAACATGCTTAATACTCATAGGTTTCTAAGCGCGAACCCGTGGATCGAGTGTGTTGCTCCGTGACGTCTTGCTTCCAAGGCAAGCACGTTACCCCTGAACTATCCCCCAAGACGACAGGGTCAACAGAAAGACAAAATCTCAGGCTCCAATAGCATCTGCATTTAGAACTGTATGCATGTTGCACACTGACTTGTTCGTATGAAAATCAGGCAACAAAGGTTAGACACGCAGGGTGCCTGCAGAAGGAAGGGTTCAATGTGATATTTTCGAAAATTAAAGACCGCGCACACAAAAATATTTGTTTTCGGTCGATTTGGTGCAGCCTTGAATATTCGCCAATATCGCATTTCGGGGAGGTTCAACCCCTCCCCCTCCCCCGCCCCCTTCCAGGCCAAACACAGGGTTTCACCAGGGATGTCATTTGGAGGTCGCCAGGGGATGCAACTGCAACCCCTGAGGTCTCCGTTGCTACCCCTGTGGTCATCCTTGCTACCCCCTAAAAAAGAAAATTAAAAAAAAATGTTCATTTTTTTTTAAAATGTAAGCTCCTGGGCTGGCTGTGGTCAGTGCCATGTGGCTCTTTGTTTCTGGAGTGGCTGGCTTTCTTGGTCAGGCCTCTTAAAAAATAGTGGATTGCACTAGTGTAACACTTTGAGTAGTGACCCTAAAAAAGAATGAATAGGAATGACAAATAATTTGTCTTTCTGGAATTCTATACAATAAAGGTTTATTTCAGGCACACTTCAGGGGGCGAGTCCCTGATTTAGTCTGTTCTTAAACATCTCAACTCAGCCTTTCATACTTCTGAGGTCGATAAATGAGTACCAACACAGGTTGGGTGATATTGTATGTATATTTGTTCTAGATAAAGCGCTTACGCCTAAGTGCTTTATAATAACACATTATCAATTGGCCTTCGATGTCTTCTTGTATTCACAGTAATTTGGTAATATGGGCCTATACACACTGATATTAACGATACATATTCTGATCCATTCTTGTATGAAATGTATATCACCTTCTAATGATATCGTAAACATATTTTTGTTGTCTATGTAGGAACAATGCTATGTGATGCCCCTTCCTGTTTTATCAATGGACGAAAGGTCGTGTTCCTTCGCTTCCCATGATGTCACTTCGGTGTTGGGTGAAATAACATCACTTCCTGTAATGTCATCAGAGGTCAAGGGTCGTGCGCTGTCACTTTCGCTACCCCTGGCGTTTTTGGTGAAATGGCATCCCTGGGTTTCACCCCAAAATTCCCCTTTGCTCCCCAATCTCCTACCCGCCATGAACATTCCATCCCAACCCCCGTCCCCTCACAGACGCACAGAAACACACATGCTTACTCTTCCCCTCCCTGACAAGTAACAAACACTCCTCCTCAAACACACCTCCTTGATCCACCCAAACACACTTACACTTTTTTCTTTTAAGCTCTCTCCCCTCCACAATACAAACATTCCTTTTCTACAGACACACTCACACAGATACACACATACACTTACGTAATCATATATCTGCAGCTTGCGTCCCGGATGCGCCTGTCAGCCCCTGTGGTGTGCAAATCCGTTCCGAACTGAGCGGTCTTTCGGAATCGGTCCGTTTTTTATTTCGTAAAAAAGATATTCTCACTCTGTTACGAAGGAAGTCCAGGGGTGTGGGTGCCCTTGCTTCTGAGATTTTCTCAGCCTGACCAAAATGGTGAGCTATTCCAAAGATTTGTGATGTGAGAAAACGACAGGGTTTCTTTTTGTTAGCGCATACTAGGGGTTAATGAGATATGCAATGCTATTTTGTTTCCATGTCCTGTGTAGAACTGCTTTGTAAGATGTCTATGTACACTATGAACGCCTTGCTCTACACATTTTTTGTGTTGCAGGGAAACATTACAATGCGGGACAATCTTTGCTGTACAAAGAACAAGGAGCTCAATTTCACTGACGTATCCATTTACAACGACGGGCTGTTTTTGACTATTTTTCACGATCCCATTACTGTTAACTGATATGGAAGAGAAAGAAAACAAGCTATCCCATCAGATTCACCAGCCACTGAGGAAGGAGCATTTGCGTGGCTGTAAAGCACTAGCGTGTAATTAGAAACCTAAAATGGGCAGAATCTACTGCAATGCTGGCCTAATCCAGGGCTGCTCTTTCCCATTAATCTTCATTCTCTCTCTCCCATTAGAGGGAAAATGTTCCATTCTGTTGATGGTTAACAGAAAACAAAGCAGAGTGAAGGGCACGGGTGGAGGGGGCTTTTGGTGGTGGCAAGAGGAGATGGTATGGTTGCAGACTGCACACGGAAAACTGGAGGTTGAGTGTGTACACACACACCCACACCACTTCACCAACTGAGCTGGCCTACCGAAGGATCAGTGATAACATAAACAGAAATGAATCCGCCTATCCTGGATACTATCCTGCGCATTACAGAGATATTTGTGTCTGTTTGGTATATGCTCCCCATCAGAAGGAGGTGCAGACAAAGAGGTGGGTGCATGTTGAGGGAGCTTAAGAGAAGCAGTTAGAATGGTCATGTTGTGTGAACCTCACAGGGATATAGTGCCAATGGGAGCGCAGATGCGGATCATTCAACAGGTTCACCTAGACTGAGTTTGCTTTCCCTCCCTATCCTATACCCTCTTTCTATAACCCTCTGTATGCCTCTCTCCATCCACTCAACACGCACCCTTAATATGTTATCCTTCATATGTATCCATGTTAGATGCTCCAAGACCCTCTGTATATGGCCAGTGCTAAACAAAACCTTAAATAAAAAAATACTATCGTACCATATTACTCTATCCCCTTGTACAGTACTACGTTGCTTTACAACTAGGGGCTATATTAAACCCAGCACATACAGCACAAGTGTGGAAAGTAAATGGAGTTAAACAGGAAGAGGTCAAAGGAAGTGGCACATGACAGGGGAGGCAAAGCGATGCGAAAAATGCTGCTGGTATGTTCTCTGTGTTCGTTTTGAAATGTTGCAAGGTTATCTAACATGCAGATATTGGGGGAGGAACCGCGCATCACGCAGCAATGACTCGCAGCGCATTCAAGGCAATGCAGTTGCTGCTGCTCCCTCATAGTTTGCAGCAGTAAAGAAATCATAATGGCAACTGATTTATAGGTACATTTTAATATCAATACCTCAATCACGAATACCTGTTTAACAATGTCTTCCTTATAGACAAATCCTTTATCAATGATTCAATCAATTGTACCAGATGAAAAGCACATTTCCTTCAGTAATGCCAAATGATGTTCATGTTTTCGATATGCCCATCCTGTAGGCCTTACTGATCAATGTCCCTTCTTATAAATCAATCAAGACACCTGTGAAGGGATAGGAGGAGCCATATTACCTAGAGGTGAAGAGATCTGGCCGGGGATCAAGAAGTGGATGGAGGGGCACACAGGTGGAGGGGAAGGTGTGCGTAGGGGAAGATGGGTAGGGAGAATTAGTATGTGGAGTGCGATGGGTGAAAGGCATGGGGGTTTGAAGTGAGAAACAGATGGGGTGAGCGAATGCAGGTGGTAACATGTACAGGAAGATGGAGTGAGTTAAAGGCAAGGAAAATTAGTTTTGTTAAAGTAGCTGGAGAAATGCTGGGAGGGCCAGGAGGCCTGGAAAGATGGCCAGTAGCGCAGGGAGTTTGAGATGTGAAGGAAGATGGTATGAGGTAATGAACATTTAATGCAGGTTAAGGGTGGAGGTGTATGAAGGGTGTGGTGGTGCATTTAAGCAAGGAACATCCCTAAAGACGAGTCATTCACAGGTGTCAAGATCTATAATTGGTGGTGCAGCAAGAGAATTACACCTAGGAGCACATACAACTGGACCATCACCTCTAATCATTTTCTACTGGGCTTTCCACTGGCCTGAAAGGAAGGGCTAATTTCCAATAAATTGTCCCAAGTACTCATGTTCTTGAGCACAATTTATTTGGGTAATTCTGACAGTTAATATAGAAGTTCGAAGCCAGAGGAATCTGTTATGAAGAGTGTAGCTAAGTCCCCTGCTTCACTCTGGGATCCTCCAAGGGAGTGACTAAGGGAGCCAGGCGCCTCCCCAAGCCACATGATGGTGGGTCTGGGCGAGGTATATAGCGGATTCCCCAATGAACCTCCCCAATCTGCTTCATGTGGCAGGGGACATGCATGAGGTCAACCTTACTCCTTAAACTGGCCATTTAAGGGAAAACACTATGAACCCTGGGTAATGCAAAAGAGTTTCCATCTACTCCGCCCCACCAGTCTGTCAAGCAAGACACCCCTTATGGACAAAACTATAGCATTGGAAATAAGGCATTAAATCTTCCTCCCAAAAATTTAAAGGACCAATGAAGCTATTAACTAGCGAGTGCCAAAGTCTGTGAAAGAAGACATTTACAGAGCCTAGTTAACATTCAGTTTTGCAAAACACAGAAACAGATTAAACTGCCACTGTTACTGAGAGTCCCACAGGGAAGAAAACCCAACTTCAAAGACCCAAAGAGGGTTGGCCCAATATGCATGTTCCCAGAAGTGACAACGCTGTAAATCCAATCTCTAATGGCAGTTTCTACGCACAAGTCATATTTGACCTAAGCCAAGCATTCCTTTGGCTAACCAACTATTTCATTGCTGAATACACATCAAAAGAGCCCAGCCCATGGTGAGCACGCACAAGATAATAAAAGCCAACCACGTCAGTGTTGTAGTCTGAAGATGGACCTGGAAAGAGGAGTTTGGAGCAGCTTGGTCGGCATTAAGAATACATGGCGGAAGTTGCACGGGTAAAGGCGATTTGAGGAGAGGAACAGGTGTTGAGAGACTAGAGGGGGAGAAGTAGGATGTTTGTGAGTTAACGGGAGGTTGGTTGATAGTCTGGAGGAGTTTGGTGACAGTAATAAGATTGTTGATAGTGAGGAGAAAGTTGGGAAAAAACAGGAGATTGGTGGGTAGCTTCAGGAGGAGGTTGGCAACCATAAAGAGGAGGTTGGTGAATGTAGGGAGGTGGCTGCAGAGCGTCAGGGGTGGTCGGTGAACAGCATCATAAGAACTTTGGTGAAGAGTGATAGGAGGGTTGATGACAGTAAGGAGGAAGTTAGAGAGCATCAAGAGAGGACAGAAGAGTCTGTGGCAGAAAGTCGAAAGCCTCAGGCAACACGAGAAGTAGCCTGCTAGAATGACAGATCAAGAAGGTTTGAGAGGGCCCAATTGATGCCAGGCACAAGGAGGAACAAGCACATGGCAAGGCATCCTCAGGAGGATCAAAGAGGTAAAGGAAGGGGCTTAAACAAGATTCTTGGAGGAGGGGATAAACGGTTCTAGGGAACTCGGCCTATAAGGAGTAATACAGACCCTCCTCCCGGGACATGCTTAATGCTAGGCGACTAGCTCCTTCAAGAACCCGAGACACCCAAGGGGGAGAGAAGTCTTCAAGACAGGGGACTGAGGAGGGTGTGGGAAACACTCAAGCCTGTGACTGAAAGACCAAACCTGGAGGTACCCTCTGGGTAACTGTCAAGACTTAAACTAGAGCCTCACAGGGGAGAGGAGTGAGGACTAGGCAGACATCACTGAAGCCAGAATGGAGGATAGGCTTGGATGTGAACACTCAAAGCTTTGGGTAATGTATTCTGTGATTAAACCAGGGAATTCTTCCCCTGCCACCCCGGTGGGCAGCCAACCCCTTTGGGACTATGGAGGTAAGCCCACTAAGCATAATATCCCCTGGGGACAGAGCAAGCAGGATCACTCTCGGGGTGACTCCCTCCAGCCCCTCTTAGAGAACAGCCCATCCTTTAACAGACATAGCTCTTGTCGCTTATCACAAGAAGATCATTTCTTTATGGGCTATGTGGGGATTGTACAAGACGACTTCATACTGAGGTAGCTGCTGTGGTTTCTGACCCGTTACTGTCTCCAGTCGGGCATGGAGGCTCAGACCAATGGAACGTTGCCTTCATTTGCAGGGAGTAACAAAAAGAGAGGGACAGCAAAAGAGAGTCGGAAGCCTGCAAAGCCATATAGAGGAGGGCCTGTCCCCCTTCGAGTTGGAGCTAGGAAGGAGTTGCATGCAGATGGTGCAGAGCGCAGAGGAGTGAGGAAGCCTGCAGAGCACTGATACTTGGAAGGAGCCCAGCAGCTGAAAATGCTCAAGCCCACCGCCAAGAGAAGAGGCACAAAAAGGAAAGTGGTCCACTGGTGCCTGCAAGAGCCAATGCCGTAGATAGGCAGCAAACCAGCGGGAAACACTGACGCTCGAAGCATAACATGGAAGACCGAGGAGAAGCCGGCCTGCACAGAAGAGACAGCCTTCCTCGCATGACGCCGCTGCAGCAAATAAGTTACATGGTATGTCTAGGGAAGCGGGAGGAGGGCGGACACGGCCAGCTATACCCCAAGAAGGAGTGAGGAACCAAAATGCCCAGGCTCGTAAACTACATAGCCCGAGTGGAGCTGGTAGCCCAATAGGGCCTGAGAGACAGAAGATCCCAGGAGGGGGTGAGAACCCGAATAGCCCAGGAGGTGCTGTAAAACCGAATAGCCAAAGAGGGGCTGGAAGTCCAAGAGGGGTTGAAAGACAAAACAGCCCAAGATGGGCTGAAAAGAACAAAGACCCCAAGGAGGGTTGGCTCCATGACCCCAGGGTGGGGGAGAATCTGTAGGGCCCACAGTGGACCAGAATCTGTAGGGCCCACAGTGGACCACCTATCCAAGTTGGGTGTGTAAACCCAGAGACCCGAGAGAGGTGTAGGAATCAAAAGGGTTCCAAACTGAGCCAGAAGAGGCTCAGTCATACACAGACATTGACAGAAACTGTTTTGTATACCGGATTGGGACTGTGTAAGGGGCCAAGAGACCAAGAGACATTCCCTATCCTCTTGTAAATTGGATGGGAAGCCCTCATAAGAGTTAATGAACATTTGTACTGATATGCAAAGAGGGGGAAAACCACAGACACATTCGCTGAGGGCTAGCAACCGTGTCCAATCCAGAGACAGTACAGTGGGGGTCACAAACCAGCCAAGAGCTTGGCTTGCCTTTGGGCAGAAAGCCCTTGGAGACAGCTGTTATGTTCATGTTAGATGTTTTCCTTTTTAGTGGTAGGCACCATGATCAGGTTAGCTTAGGCATCTAGATGGCGGACAGACTTTATGTTGTACTACAGTGTCGTGCATCCTTTTGACACTTTTCTTTTTTATTAGAGTAGGGACCAGAAGTGTATGGTTACGATAGGGTTTTGACACAAAATAAAGAACTCAAGTTGCAAACTTCAAATGATTTGTTCATCCCCGAATCTGACTTACCACAATTCCTTGTTTATTCTTTTGCCCATCCTGTGTAGTTGTAACCCAAATAAGAGTTGCAGTTACTTACATTTGTGTTTTGGTGTACTTTTTGGCCCGTTACCCCTTGTGACAAATGTAATACATCGAACAGACACCTTTTCATTGCTTCACGTGTGCTTCTTGTAGGATGAAGAGGAAGGAAGTTTGCAGGCTCTTATTTCAAAAGAAACAAAGGAGGCCCCGGACTATTTTAACTGACTTGGACTTAACCATGTCAAGTCTGGAAAAATTTCATATTGGGTCCACAGTACAGGAAACGGTCCAATGGTTAGTGACTCATTAGATCCCAACAGAAAAGTTAAGAAGGGACCACATGGGAAGGAGTCAACACAGAAGAAGTACCCAGCTGAAATGAATCTTCCTTCGGCAAGTAATTAGATATTAACAGACATTCTTGGACTCGGTTCTGCAGACTCCACCTGGAATATCTTACTCTGAATTGGAGGGGACCTGAAAAGGTTATTCTGCACAATGCAATTTTACCCATATCAAGACTGCATTACTCCCCCCTTCATTTTCTGCTAATCTGTAATGAGCCAAGGTGAGAACACAAAGAAAAGTCAATTGTAAGGATACCGGAACAAGGGCTGAATGACTTGAAGAGTAACTACAGTGAGTAACATTTACTTAAAACTCTGCCATTCTACTTCCACTTGTGCAAGTGGGCCCACAAACATTTTCCTGTAGGCAGGCTATGGCAAATTCAGAAGAAAAGGGAGGGCAACTGTCACATTGCAAATTAGTTGAGTGTTGGGGAAAGGGGGGTCATTTTACAATCTGTTGTCTCCTTTATAGTTCCGTGAATTTTACAAATTAACTTGTAGTGGGAGCAGCCTTCAAAATTGCAAAGTCTGAAGAAAAGGATGGATGGGGATGGTATCTAGACAGTTTCTGTGCGTCTCTTTTTCGGTCTGTCTTGGAGGCTTGAGAAGGGAGAACTGCTAATGGGGTTTTGGCATTAATTGTTGATCCTAATTCCTGGATGTTTATATCCTCATTTAGATCATCCAAGTCTTCGTACCTGCTTAAAGGCCCATCTCTTGTGTCCTCTGTCTCCTCCATAAATTGTTAATTTGTCCTGTGTGAGAAATCTGCAGGTATCCTCACTCCTACTCCCCCTGTATCCTCTTCTCAGATGGCCAGGGAAAGGCCATCACTGTTGGATCCTGACCCTGGGGGTGGAGAAGCAAGGGAGGATCACCTGGGTGGAGGGTCCTTGGGGATTGGCAGTGAGGTGGTATCCCCCTTTCCCCTCTGAAAACCAACGTAACCCCCTCCACCCCCCTGGCCTTTAAGGGCTATTGTAATACATCTCCCCTCATTTTCCCACACTTTACCTATGGCAGTACTGGGACGAGGAAGAGGCGACTAGGAGTAGTGAACACTAGTAACTTATTTCACCACCCTAATATTGGGACGAGGAAGATGCCTGCAGAATACTCTGAAGTTCAGGCATGTCCCTCTGACTACAGTCAGGCAAGTCCAATTGAGAGCTCACACCTGCAACCTGTCAAGGGGTTGTAGGTGTAGAAAAGAAGAGGAAAAAAGCAATGGAGAGACGACCAACAGGGAGGCCTGTGTGGAAGAGCCTGTGAGGAGGCAGCCGTGGTGGGTCTTGAAAGGAAGTCAGGACGCCGGCAGACAACACAGAAGACCTGTGGAGCCCAGGGCGAGTTGGACCACAAGAATTACATAGGTGTGGGAGCCTCTGTGTTTGGGAAAGAGCAGCTGGAACTGCTGACCAAGGAGAAAGAAAAGTCACCAGCATCCACGGAAGGGAAGCAGAGCAGCCAGCGTGTGCCGAGAACCACCCGAAGCGAGAGCAGGGCTTGCAGTTACCGGCAAGCCAGCCGTCGAAGCACAAGAGGAGCAAAGCAGCTGCCGAAAGGAACGCCGAAGACCAGTGAGTGCAGGGGAATTTCACTGGAAGCCAGGGCACTTATAGGGGCTACGTATAATTGAGAAATGCAGTATGAACGAAATAGAATGCTGGATAAAATGACACGTACAGATTGAAATAAACTTGAAGCCACAGGCTGAATAAGAATTAAGCGGCAAAGTCAAATCACGAATATTGAATACTGAACTGAATGAGAACTTTGCGAGCAAAGCTATGAGCTGATGAAAGTTAAATGTGAAAATGCACATATGTAATAAAGCATAATACGTAATAAAAGCGCCAGTGTGAAAGAGCATGACAGAAAGGTGGGGAATAATTAAGACCACCACAAAGTGAACTTTCTGAATAAATACAGTGCGGCAAGGCCAAAGACTGGCTTAGGATGTGTGACACATTGTGGCAAAGCCAAGAGGCTAACCAGGAGAAGCCAGAAGAGTGTGAAACTGCACATGTAGCCAAGTGGCCGACATGGAGAATCTAAGTGAATGTGAATCTGTACAGAGGGCAGGTGCAGAAGAACCTTTGTGGGCGGAAGAGCCTAGAGTTCCTGGTTAAGCAACCTGTGATGGGTGGACTGTGTGGTCTGACAAATACGCCGAGGGTTGGATTGGCCCCTCGGCCTTTCGGCCCATGGCCGAGCAGAAAACGTCTCTGGGGAGTGGGGGCCGGTTTCTGGCCATGCCAGGCCGGTTTGGAAGAAAAGAAAATGAAAAATAATATATATATTTGTATTCAATGCTATTTGATGCCATTTCCTGTGTTGCCCAGGAGTGTAAGGTCGTGTTTCATCACTTCCCGGGATGTCACTTTGGGGTGGGGTCAAATGACATCACTTCCGGTGATGTCATCATAGGTCAAGGGTCGTGAGGCAAGGGGTGGGCCACTTTTTTGAGGTGAGGGGTGGGCCACTTTATTTTAGGTGACCAGGCCTAGTTTTTGTCCCAGTCCGACCCTGAATACGCCTAGACCAGTGAACCCTCAATTTTGAAGCCAAAGACTTTGTGAAACAAACCAAGAAGGAGCACTTTAAGTGAACTGTTAATGCAATTAAGAAGGAGGGTCAAGTTGATCTGGAGTTGTGCTGAACATTGAAAGACTGAAACCAAGTATAAATTGCTACGTTAAAGTCTTGGGGAAGGGAACCCTGGGGTTTGATGAACTGCAATGCTGTTTGAGAACAGAGCCCTCAAAGCTCCTTTCTTTGAAACTGTGTTGCCTTGAACTTGGGGAAGGGAACCCCCAAGGATTTGTGGAACTGTTTGAACTTGAGAAGGGTAATCTGGAGACTTTTGTGGAACTTTCTTGAACTTGGGGAAGGGGAGCTGAAAAGGAAGCTGGGAGCTGGAAGAAGCTCAGAACTTTGTGTTGATCACCATTTCTTTTATTATTGACAATCCTACACATTGTTTAGATTTAGTTGTGAGGGCAAGGATAGGCTTTGGACACATAAAGACCTGAGTTGAATTTCTGACCCAGACTTTCCTTAGTTTCGTTCAGGTAGGGAAATCCCACTTTACAATAGAGCAAGATAGGCCTTCAACTATCCTGACATTTGATTTAATAAACCATGTTATTTTGAACTTTTAATTGGTTGTCTGTGTCTTGCTTCATGATGCCCTCACAACTGCCAGTCTCATTTGTATTGTGTACCATTCCCCTTCATTGTTGTAGCACTTTGGCGAAAGCACAGTATAAATTCAAATAAATGAAATAATGCAAATCTCTTTGTGCTCTGCACTCACCAGGAGAACATACTCTAATGTCATATTTGGGAACATTTAACACATTTTGTCATTCATATCAATAGGTTTGAATATGCAATTATATTATCCTAGGTATTAGGCCATGCTATGCAGCAGCTCCATGCCATTATAATATGCTACTTTACGGTACGGTATCTGGTTATACTACCCTACATTAATCTATAGTTGGTCCACTATGCTATCTGGATACATTATATCTGTTCTGTTATGCTGTGACTGGCCATGTTTCTTATGCTACCCTTTTTATGCAACCCTACATTATGCTAGGTTGATCGGTTGAATAAGTCTGCTGAAAAGTCATATTATTGCATGTAATGCTATCTTGCTATATCTATGCTCAATTTTGCAGGCAGCGGAACCAAAACTTAGGTTTAGGCCTCACAGTTGACCAAATTGGGAAGCCGTCATCCTCAGCTGAGAGACTAGGTCCCTGCACGTGTTTCCTTCTTTCCGGGTCGCTCGCACCCTTTTCTCTTTCCCTGGACTTCACTTTTATTTCTGCGCCGCTAATGTATCTTTTCATCCTCCTGTGCCACAAGTGCGCTTTCTCCTTCTTTCTTATTTTACTTTTACTCAAAACTGTCCTTCTTGCCTTCTGCTTCATGCCGCTTTACAAATCTTGCTTTTTCCTCCCTTTCCTGCTCCAGCCACCCGCACGTGCCTGAGTTTCTTTCTCTCTCTCATGTGAAACACACCGGGTAGCGTAACGCTGGTGAGAGCGATCTCTACGGGATGCTTTGGGTTGAGGTCAGGGTCTCACCACCTGCTGCTCAGACACCCTTGGGTCCAGACCACGTCCCAAGGGAACGGGCAATGCACCGACACTGCCAGCAGGGTCTCAGGAGACACAGCTCCCCAGACACGCTGTAGCCCTCCTTAAACACCAGGTCAGCACCACGGCATGCCGTTCTCCTCCAGATCCTTCTTCCGGCAGCTCCCAGCTTTGTGTATTCTCTGGTCCAGTATGCCTCCTCAGCTTGCTCGTCCATCTGTGCAAGACCACACCTTTAATAATGAAAAGACCTGTCAAGTGGAGTCAGGTGTGAATGGTTATTATTAGATACCTGACCTGCCGGACTCTATTAGTGGGACACCTTGAGCCCTTTCTAGGGTAGGTTCCCCTTATTTTCCCCATGTTATCCCTATGGGTAATCTTTACCGATCTTATGATCTTAGTTGCCTCCTCTTCGCCTCAGTATTTGTTGTAAATGGGGAGGGGGGTATGGGGTGAGATCGGCAAGACCCCATGAAGTCTGAGGGAGAGTAGCTTGGGGTATTTTTGGGACTGGGGGAATACCATTTCTTGCCCTTGGGTATCCTCCTCCCAATCCCTCATTACCCTCCACTCAGTTAATCCTCCCTCGCATGTCCACCCCCATTGCCCTTCTATGGCCACCTGAATGGAAGATCCCGAGAGAGTGAGTGGGAGAATACCGTCAGGTTCCTCACACACTGCTGCATGTTGTAATGACTGACTCAAAGCACTCAAATGTTGGCAGCAGACAGCAGGGTTATTGACTATAAAACACCAAAACAGATGTTACTTGTCAGTAGCAATAACACATTAGAGGGCATGGTGTGTGTTCTCCAGCCCCCTAGACTTTTACATTACATAATGGGGAACAAGGTGCTTAAAAGTTATGAATAGAGACAAGGTAGAATCAAGAGTATGTAATTTACCCAAACCTTGTATTAAGAGAACACAATATGTATGCCAAACAGTGCAATGCAGCATTGCGTTGGGTGCAGTACAAAGGATTTCACTTAAACAAATACAAAGCACCACACAGACAAATCAAAAAAGAATGTCATATTTTAATACCAAGGAAAAGAAGGTCTCCCTCCACTGCTCCCATGCTGTGTGTGTGTGTCACGCAGCTCACAGTAGGCAGAGAAGATGGTGTGTATCTCATCGTAGGCAAGTCTCATATCTCAAGACTCCAACGTCCAACTTCAAAAACTGAATCCATCCTGAATCACACACTTCCTGCGGCCCTCCGACCCCAAAAGTCACTGGCAACATGTCACAGGAGCGGACCCGAGGGGAGGTGCCAAAAAACTGGTTCCGTAAGCCGCAATTTAGTGAGGGAGAGCTTGTAGTCCTCATAGTGCCTGCTGCCCTGCAGGAAAGTCAGACCTGGGGATATAGACCTCCTTGGTTTTCCCTCCCACAAGGACAAATCATCAGTAAATTCAATTACCAGCTTGCACAATGATTCCAGCAGTGAGACCGACTGCAGGCATATCCAGTACAATTCTAGAGGAGTTTCGGTATTATACCGTATGAGGAATTATTCATTTCAAATCTTGAAAGGCAGCATTTTTTCCCCACGAATTCTGGCTTCTCGAATAAATTACCATTGATTGCTTTATGTTTAAGAGATGGCCATCGATTTAGCAAACTATGAGGGCTGTCAGACTGTGGGCATTTTGTAAACTAAGAAAGCATGTGCGTGCGTGTTTTGGGACTACGTCTAGCGCTAAAGACAAACCACGCGTCACACGTGTGCACTCCTATTAAGTTTGCTGGATTACCATAACTTGATAGCGTCATTTCTATGGTAATTAAGGAAGCACACTTCTAGGAGCACTGTGGAATATTCTGCAAACACACTTTGACGTAGTTTGTGCCCTGGTTCCTGCGCCATTGTGTACATGACGCAGATACTGGGCTATGAAACAATCAGAGCATAAGCAGCATGTTCAGCTGTAAAAAAAACAAAAAGAAAAAAATCGGGTTTAATTTCTAATGTAGAAAGAAGGGACAATATGATGCCGCCATGGTATGTAAGAAAATCAGAAACACTTTTCAAATAACTTACAAAATGTTTTTTAAATGTAAATAAATAAGACGTTTAAAGGAACATTGTTTTCATTTCTGGCTGTGAAACTAAGTTTATATTTTCTAAAGAGACGGCATGGAGCAAGTTAAGTTGTCAATTAATTAGAAAGTACGTCATTCATCATCAACCAATTACTTGTTGGTATAACTTATTCACCCGCCCCCAGAAGTGCGGCTCATGTATGTGTTCCTGCGCTGTCCCTTGCATCTTTATCCAGCTTTGTTTCCAGATCGAAAACACACTGAAAGGCGCGGCGCAGAGCAGAAGTGCGCCATGCATTTTCATTCATTATTAAATCGTCTCCAAGTTGCAGGCTCCTTCCTTATGAGTTGCACTTGCTCCATTCGGAAGTGTCTCCAATGCTCCCGGAGGAACCTCTGTGGCTCAGATTTCCGGACAGGCCAAGAAGCGACTTTGAAATAATGAATGTGCTTTGGAAGCCCTTTCAGGAGTAGTCTAATGACGCAAACCCTAATGTTATTGCAAAGGTTTCTGACAAAAGCCAGAGGTTTTAGAGTTATTACTGCAACTGCTTTTGCCTATGCATAGCAAATGGGTTTTTTAGTTTGGCCTCTCCGCCTACACCAATCTCAGGGATGCGTTAGGGTGTTACATGTTTTCCTTCTATGTCATCTTCCCAGGTAATGCCCTAGACAGGAAGTGATCTTCTCCGTATTACAAGTACCTTGGCATTGGGCAAACCTTAGAAAAACTTCGTTTGTCGAGTTGGGCCATGTATGGGTATTGTGATGAAGTCGCAATGAATGTGCCTTCTACATTTACACTGGAGATTGGGATGGGCAAGTTTAGGTGGTAAATGTTGGATTAACCAAAGAGTTCCTCCTCACAGCCCCAAAACAATCAGACCAGAAACCAATGCTATACCGCTCCTGCCCCATAGACCCAGGGCCTAGGGCTCTGAGCCTATGGAGATCTGTTTCCAGCATGTTCCCTAGTAGCCCCAAAACCCTTCCCACACCTCTGCAGCTTGAGGCAAAGCAGCGTACAGTTCAGAAGTTACTGTAGCAACAGCATCATGGATCACATGCATGGTCCAGGGGCAGTGCAGCACCTGTTCTTTCCAGCTGTGCTGCTGCAGGAATGAGACAGGCGACCAGCACAATCAGCACAACGGCACACATAGGACTACTGCTCTACCAGGGAGCTGCACACCATCATGGCACTTCCGCTTCCACATAAAAGAAGGAGAGGGTGCCACAAGAGAGGAAACTATTAGGGGAATTAAAAGAAGGGAAGCAATAATGACCACAATCCGAGGAGCCCATTAAGAAGGACCAACCACCAAGAGACAAACTTGGAACAAGCCAGGAAGGGCACCATTCAGAAGCATAAGGGGGATAATGCAGCAATGTATAAAAATGCCCAACCACAGGACTACCGTAGCAGCGGGAAAGGAGGAAGAAGGGGAGAGAACTGTAAGCCTGCTGAAGGCTATATCTCAGACACTGGCTGAGACAAGGACCAAAGGAAAGACGTGTGCTAAAGTCTTCATTTCAGACACTCACAAAAAGGGTGTTCCCTTGTGTAAAGACATTTTTAAACTTGTAAGTACAACTTATAGTATTTCCAAATTTCCTTAAATAGTGATTTAATCACAAATTCTGCAAATCTATGGTACCTGTATATGTGTTATAGAGTTGACCGTATTAACATTAAGAGTCACAATAATGCAAAAAGTCAAGGAAAAGAGGAAAAAGAGTAGATTAAGTGTTAAGAAAATTGTTTTTTATTTTTTAGAAAAGAAGAGATTGTCTTGAAATCATGGAATAAACATGCCAGCTTAATATCAGCGCTGGTAATTCAACTAAGTTAACAAAAACTGAATAAAGCAGCTTACAAAAACTCAACAATGTTTGTAAAAAATATGAATGTATGTTACAACATATTAACGATGGCAACCAACAGCAGAGACAATATTCTTATTATTATTACAAGGACACACAACCAGTGAGTGCAAAGCGCTAATTCCAAAATAAAAAGTACAGCTAAATTAACAGGCTGTCCCTGGCTAGTGCATATATAATCTATGGTTGAACCATCATCATGTGCAATTTAACAACGGAAATATACATTTGAACTTTCTATGAACATCAATACGTCCTTTCAAAGAATCCTAGTTAGAAGATACCAGTTTGAGGCTGATGTAGAAGAGCCTATGCCCTCCGCTTCCCTGAGTTCGTTTAAGCGTGGTGGGCCAACCGCTATTGTTCTAGTGGGCGTTTCGGTGGAATTAGAAAGGTGTACCACCTTCATCATCAGGTAAAGGATTTCTCTGTTCAGCCCCTGAATAGGGTATCACGCTCTGGGTAATAGGTGGTGAGCCAAAGATAAATTAGCCAACTAGAAAAGAGTCAGTTGGAGTGAGTGGCACCAGCAACTTCGGTGTGTGATTAGGGGCAAAAGTACACACACTGGTGCACATCTGTAGTCTTAAGCAGCTACATTTTGCAAAGACGCATGGCAGCGCGACTTGTGTGCTGCTCGAATTGCGTAGAAGAATGCCAGAAAGCCCAAATTATTGAAGGAACTGAATGACAGTAGTTGTCTCCCACCTTTCCTGCAGCCTGAGGCTTCTAATTCCACCGAAACGCCCACTGTGCCAAACTCCCGCTTGGGTACCTTTCTGTACTATTAGAACAATAGTGGTTGGCCCACCACACTTAAAACTAACATCAGCCTCAAACTGGTATCTTCTAACTAGGATTCTTTGAAAGGACGTATTGATGTTCATAAAAAGTTCAAATTTATATTTCTGTTGTTAAATTGCACATGATGATGGCTCAACCATAGATTATATATGCACTAGCCAGGGACAGCCAGTTAATTTAGCTGTACTTTGTATTTTGGAATTAGTGCTTTGCACTCACTGGTTGTGTGTCCTTGTAATAATAATAATATTTTCTCTGCTGTTGGTTCCCATTGTTAATATGGTGTAACATACATTAATATTTTTTTACAAACATTGTTGAGTTTTTGTAAGCTGCTTTATTCAGTTTTTGTTAACTTAGTTGAACTACCAGTGCTGATATTATGCCGGCATGGTTATTTCATGATTTCAAGACAATCTGATCTTTTCTAAAAAATAAACAATTTTATTCACACTTAATCTACTCTTTTTCCTCTTTTCCTTGACATTTTGCATTATTGTGACTCTTAATGTTAATACGGTCAACTCTATAACACATATACAGGTACCATACATTTATAAAATGTGTGATTAAATCACTATTTAAGGAAATACGGAAATACTATAAGTTGTACCTACAATTATAAAAATGTCTTTACACACGGGAACACCCTTTTTGTGTTGGTCTTTGTTGCTCCATTTTTGCTGCCATTGTTTTGGAGTGCCTCTTTGTTGTATTACATTTTAGGCCCTAGCATAAACCAGAGACCAAGGACTGAAGCCTTTTAAGGGCTGAAAAACAATGGCCCAGGATGGGGACTTGTGGATAATATGAGAGTATCAGAGCCTGACAAAAACTCTAAATAAGGGGAAGACATACTTTCCGATAGGAGTGGGCCAAATACCATAAGCAAGGGAGTGGTGGGGCGGATAATTGCTGGTATGAGTTGGTAAGGAAGGTAGTGAAGACTTAGATTAGACAATCATCTGAAGGTCAGGTGGTCCTGTAGGTACTTTTGAGCACAACCACCCTCACACCTTATAACAGTTGCACCTTTTAAGTCTTAGCTCACACGCCTAGGCTTTCCCTATTCCTCCCAACCCAACCTTCTGTGTGAAAGAAAGGTAATGAACCTGACTTTTGTCTTGTGTGTTCTGCCGATTCTTTGTAACGGCACCAAACGCATTTGATGGACTCCCTTGTTTCCTGACCTTCTGTTGGTTTAAATGTGACTGCTCTAGTCCTAAAGAGAAGACAAATATACTGAAGTGGAGTTTGCTAGTGTCTAATTATGCCTCTAACACTTCATCAAGACAGTGTCTTACCAAACTCCTCTTAAGCATTTACTTCCAGACGGACTGTCATCAAAGAGGTATATTTGATAGAAGATTTGAAGGGAGGAGCATTCAAGAGGAACTAAAGTATTTTGGACATTTTAGAAATCAAGTCTGAAAATACGCAAACACTTTTGGAGCCAGAATGTTTTGAATGCTTCATTCTGGAAGTTCTCCATATTGGAAAGAGTTTAGCGGTAGAAATACTTTGTTATTCCACTTACTCGCTACATATTATGGACGCAGTACAACTATGCCGTGATTTCCATGATCAGAATGTCTTGCTGGTCCTTGTTAGTTTTGTAATCAATATGGGGATTTTTATGTTGCCCCCCACTTAAGGATGAGATATCTTGTTTCAATCTTGTAATTTGGAAGTGTTTTCTGGAGCATGTGTGACATTTTCAAATTGAATTAAAATGAAACGTGGTGCTGGCAGCAAGTGAATAGTGTCCCTCGGGCTACTTATTTCAGTGCTGAGGGGGGTCATCCCAAATAAAATTTCTGGAAAGAAACTGCTAGTTAATTGGAGACATGGGGCTCTGACTATCTGCTTGCAGGATTGTGAAGAGAGATTCACCACGCACTATTGAGAGTAGGACCTTCCCCACTAATCCACTTCGCTACTCTCTCCTGGTTCCCCAGCGTTATCTCCTGAATACTGGCGGATGCCAAACACTTACAAGTTGGTTTTAGCTTCTGCTCATCTAATCTTAATTTCAAACCCAGAGAAGCCTCCAGGAGAACCCATGTGTCTTTGACTAACTTTTCATTTGTATTGCAGCAGCATCGCTCCAAAACGTCAGAGTATTAACCTAACCATCTGCGTCCCAGCAACAAAAATTCAGTGAAGCACTTGACCCAGTCACGCAGGCAGGTACAGATTTGTTTTTACTATGTACCATTGGTGAGTATAAATTCTGAAGGGTTATATCGACCCGCCCTTCACACTAGTTCTCCAATATGCCACTGTTCAACTTGCAAGTGACAGCATTGATGGCAATCTCAAAGTTGTTGTACTTGAGGAAAGAATTGTCACACCATTTGCATGTCAAATGTCACTGTAGGACAGCAATCTTGGCTGTTTGTTTTGTGGAAAATAAATCAACACTATTTTTAGTCAAGTCCTCTGTATTCCATCTAGCAAACAATTCTGAAATCTGCGTTGACAGATATTTGTCTTCTAATCTAATTTGAGTTACTGCAAAGTAATATGATTTTGAAAGAATTTAGTGTTTGGCACTCACACCTCCATTTGGAGTACAATTATACGCCAGCGCGCAATAACCGATGGAAATCGAGTAAAGGTTTGCAGCCCATGTGTATAGGGTGGTAGCCCAAGCCTGGTACCTTTTTCTAAGTGGGGTTCAGGATCAAGACCGCTACTGTAGATGCTCCTTGACCACAGGGCTTGCTGAAGATACGAGTAATTTGAGTTTTGATAGGCTCCAATAGCTGGCAGGTGTGTTCGGCTGCTATCCCACCTGTACTCCTGTGTGGGCAAGATATGCAGAAAATGAAAACACCTCATCCAAGGAGCATGAAAGGGAATTGACATTGTTGTTCTTAGCCCAAAAGTAGGACACAGACCACTTGCTCATGCACTTAGCCCTACTTGATTTTGCTGGGAAAGATCAAGGTGCCCAACATTAGCTCCTCAGGAACCATGCTGTGAGGACTAGTGTGTCCGCAGTTGGTTGGAGCAATGACCCTCTCTACTGTGCCAATAGGTGATTTTGCCTGGTCTAACTCAAAGGGTCTTAGTTGAGACAGATGTAGAAGATCGGCCAACCACCCTCTTGATTGCCAGGAAAGAGCTATTAGGATCATCCTGCAATTCTCTGAGTTTCTGAATTTGCGTACAACCCTTTGCAAGAGAAGGGTTGGAGGGAAGGCGTAGCACAGCAGACGCTCCCACAGTATCTGAAATGCGTCCTCTGAGGATCTCCTACCTTGACCTGTCCAGGTGGCAAAGAGGGCATTTGGTGTTCTCCCCCATGGCAAACAGGCCCACATCCGGATGACCCCACTGCTTGAACAAAATGTTCACTGCTTCTTGGTTCTGTTCCCACTCATAAGAAGTGGTTCTGTTCCCACTCATAAGAAGTGGTTCTGAGTCTTCTCTATCTGTTCATTTCTAAATTGTCTTTCCCTGGAAAATTAACTGCCCTGAGGACAATGGTCCGAGTTAGCACCCAGTTACATGTTGGTAATGCCAGTTTGCATAGTCCCAGGGACTTCATTTCTCCCTGGAGATGTCTGGAAGGATCTCAGAGCTAAAGCAATGGTTAAAGGTCTAGCTAGTTTATGTGATTATCTTTCTCTACTTTGGGCCACTTTCCATGAACTGAATACGACTCCAGAGTACCTGCCCACCCGTCCATGGACAAATTGGTTGTAATCCCAAACGAGTGCAGGGCTGGTTGAAAAGGTGCTCCTATCATCACATTGGACTCTTGAGTCCACCACAGTGGGTCTTGATTCAAGAAATTTGGGATGGAGATCCTGTCTGATAGGTTCCCTGATTCCTGGTCCTATGAGCTTGAGAACTGCATCTGAAGTGCTCTCATTGTGAGTCTGGACAGACGTACTGTGAGCACACATGACACCAGGAGACCCAGTAGGTGCTGGTACCACTATGCTGAGGTGGAGAGCCAGGAGGGAAAGTGTTTGACAGCTGCTGCAATGCCTCTAAATCTCTCCTGAGTAGGAAATACCCTCTCAGCGAGTGTCTCCCATCTTATTCCCAGGAGCACTAGATTCTGAGTTGGCAAAGGTTCTGACTTCTCCATATTTATTTAAAAATCCTAGGACTAATAACATTTCCAGTAGCCTCTGACTGAAACATGTCACTCCCTCTGGCAAACTGCATCCGATTAGCCAGTTGTCTAAGTAGGGATATATATGATGTCCTTCCTGTCTGAGAAGAGATGCCACTGCATTCATGATCTTTGTAAATACTCGACGAGCCGAGTTCAAGCCAAACGGAAGGCACTTGTACTGAAAATTATGGCCCATCATGCTTAACCCGAACATCAGTTGTATGGTTGCCATATGAGGACATGTAAATATGTGTCCTTCAGGCCCAGGGAGCACATCCAATCTCTGTTGCAGAGTGCATCTGCAATGTGTGCTGCATCACCATCTTGAACTTTTCCAAAGGGAGGGAAAGATTAACGTATGAATCCAGGACTACTCGCAGACTCACCTGGTTTTTCTTGTGGATTGCGAAATTCCTTGAGTAGAAGCTCTGACCCCTTACAGCGTGGGGAACTGACTCCACAGCCTGGTACTGAACTAGCATTAGTATTTCCTTGGAGAGTGCTGGAGAGCCAATCTGAAGGAGGGGGAGAGGGAAGTGTTTGGAAGAAGAGGGAGTAGAACACCCATTAAAACTACAGACAGTAGCCACAGGTCCTGAAAAGAATGCTGACACCGAGGCAATACTGATCCTGCCTGCCTCCTACTGGAGTATTGTGGACCCAGATGTCAGCCTCATTGTTTCTATGAGTCTGAGGCTTGTGAGGAGGAGGGGTGAGAATACCCCCTTTGTACCTGTGCGTTGTTGTTTCCTGCAATTTGTGCTAGGTGAACTCTCTGGTTGCCTGGTCCTCCTTTCGTGGAAGCCCCTGAAGCCTCCAAATGAGCGGGCCTTTGATCTGACCTAGCTTGTCCTTGTGAAAAACCTTGTGTTGCAGGTTTAGCTCAAATTGACAGAGACTTAGTCGTGAGTGCTAGTTTTTTTCTTAGTTAATTCCTCATCGTGGATGAATGAAAAAGCTCTGTGCCTTCAAAACGCAGTCCTAAAATTCTGACTTGCAAATCAGACGCAAACCTGGTGGCATGCATCCAAGATAAATGCCTCATATCTGCGCCAACACACATTCCTCTGCTTGCAGCGTCGATGTGTGACACTGAAGCTTCTAACATGTCATGGGCAATAACCTTTGCTTCTGCCAACCCCACTTTGAACGCTGACTGATCCCCCCAAACCGCCACAGCTTTTGATTGGCCGGTACAAGCAACGTGCCAGCATTAGCCTGCCCAAGATTTAAGCCTGCAATCATTTAGACCTTTTTCCCATAAGATTTGAGTAGCTTATCCTCCTTGGATAGGCAAGCAGTCACCAATGCAACTGAGGAAGATGCCCCTGATGAAGGTTTTGAATATGCGGCCAGCCGCTACCACTGATGAATGCGGCTGTGGGTGTGAAGACAACAGGATAGTCTCACCTTATACTTGTCTGAACTTGGTGTCCGACCGACTGTGTAGAGTGTGGTTTAACCCACAATTGTTTAGCCACTTCAAACACATCCTTCTGCAGAGGAATGCCAGACGGACTAGTCACCCTTAGTGATGAGATTTCCAGCCGAACCCCTCCTTCATGCTGTGCCTGCTGAGGTGCTGGAACCCCCAGGAAATCTGCCAATCCTTCCAAGCGATCATGGAATGCCTTGGCAAAGGAATGTGCATCCTTCACATCCTTTTCGGCAGAATCCTGACCTGTAGGAGACTTGTCACACTGCATAGCAACTTTAGACAGAGATAACCCCTTCTCTTTGAGCTTAGCCATTGTCTAAGGCACAGGGTCACTCGGAGGTTGTGGGAGAGCGGGGGATGCCTGAACTGGCTGAGGAGGCAGCGGTACTGGAAGTCGTGGTGGAGGCAGAGGAGGAGGTGGAGTCGGGGGGAAGCAGAGGGTGCGGCATCAGCTGTGCTACCTGAGGTGAAGCCTGGGGCTGCATCAGAGGTACCACCTCTTTGATGAGCGACTTCTATATACTGCTTATTTGTGGCAACCTCATGAGCTGCATGAAATGGTTGAAAAACTTCTCCTCACATGCCCCCTTGTGCCTGTGGTATTTGAAAGGCAGATGACTGGGATGCAATCCTAAGATTCCAGGTAGAAGATAGAGTCCTTCCGCCTGCAGGTCTAGGCTGCGGTCCACTCCCCACCGAATATCTCATTGTGTGTGTGTGGGGTAAAACGTACTCAAAGGGATTTCAGTGCCTAGATGCCCTTGGGCCTAGGTTTGTGCTTTATACATTTTATAATAATAATATAATAATAATTTGAATGCCTGTCACTTCTGGGAGAAGATTCTCTGAAACTAGGCTGAGCAGAATCATCTGGATGTCTATTAGATTGCACAGCCCACTCAGACGGTCATGAGGCAATCAATGGATTGGACTCTTCATCAGACTGACGCCGCAATAGCACCGAAGGACTGGCTGCCATTTGCTGTGGTAGGTCTGGGGGAATGCACGGAGGAGGGATAGCCCCAATGTCAGATTTTCCACCAGTAGGCATTAAATCCTCATGGTTCCGCTCTGTAGTCTGGTCATGTTTAGGCCTCCCTCAGGCCGTTTTATGGCACTAAAGCTTTCGTGCCCCTCGGACCAAGGTCCGGTAATAGGACCAGCCGGTCACAGCGACCTGGTAGGAACCGAAGACCCCTCGGTGCGCGCACCAGTTGCCTTAGAGTCTCAGGTCAGGAGCCGGTACGAGAATCACGTGGCCCCCTCTTAGCGGAGGAGCTCCTTGGGAAGGTGTCACCCCGCTGAGGTGCTGCCCAGAAGGTAGGACTTACCTGTTTGGTGTCCTCTGCCTTGTGACGCGTGAAGGCCTTAAGATGTTCTGGAGGCGATCATGAGAAAACCTCTCTCCATCTTGACAAATGGTTTTGCCGGTGGTCGGGCACAAACAAACACTCTAAACCGAGCGATTAGGGGGCCAATGCTGGGTAGGGTCCCTCGCAGGAGGAACACTGAGTAAACCGGCTCGCGACCGGCATAAGCTGGGGAGCGATGCACCGGAGAAATAGATGAAACACAGGGAAAGGATTTTGCACTGTGGCGTGGTACAGTTCTGTTCCCGTCAGTGTGGAAAAGAGGAGCAATGTGAGGCACCGGGGCGGAGTTACGCCTATGTGTATGCATGCTCTAAATTTAAAGGGGACAAGTGCATTTTTGTGGGGAAAAAGGTTCTGATACCGTCCCTGTGCAGACAGCTCCACGTAGTAGGTGGCAAAGCGGAAAGGGGATGGGACAAAGGACTACTGTAAATCTAGTAATGCTAACCTATAGTTCCTAAGACCTCTGGCTCCAATAACCAGTAAAATGTTTTTGAAGAATACCATGACATTTAGAACAAAGAACAAAATGCCCTATTGATTCTTCCAATGAGGAGCAGAATAAACAAGAGCCGAATTAATCATGGGTGGATCTTGCCTCTTGCTTACTTAAACCAATACAAAGTTATAATGTATCATATTTATTTGTGTTACGGTTTGTTAAAACATTTCACAATTTACAAAAACCAATAAAGAATTACATAGTATAAATAATCTCACACACTTGGCACCAATTTTTCAAACGTTTGTCAAAATAGTTGTTCTTATATTTTTAAAGTATCTGATATAAATTTAATTTGCTGCAATATTGCTGTTTATTGCTTATGATAAAACTCCAAATCATCTTGTGTGGTATGTAACATGTTTCTTATACCACTTATTTCTTGAGTCGGTTGGAGATACAGGGCCTCATTACGAGATTGCCGGTAAAACCCGCCTAGAGCCGGCGGGTATGTCGGTAACCCTGTAAGACTGTGACCGCCGCCTGACATCCCGGTGCTTTCGTGCATCTGGATGCTCTAAAGCCAGGCTGATGGTCGTGGAAGCAACCAGCAGATTCAGTTTGGAGGGTGGGCTGAAAGATAGCCAGTTTCTCCAGGAGTTTGCCCAAAAAAGGGGTGATGAAGATGGGCCGGTAGTTTGCCGGAATGGAGGAGTCAGCAGAGGTTTTTCTTTTAGCAGAGGGTGCACAAAGGAGTGCTTAAGAGAAGTTGGGAACGCTCCAGTGGCAAAAGAGAGATTGCAGAGATCAGCCAAGGCTGGAGAGAGAGAGTCAATGTTGTCCTTGATGGTTTTGGAGTGGCAGGGGTCCACCTGTTTGGATGAGGCCTTCATAGACCAGACTTGTCTGGTGACCTCATCAGGTGTGATGGGGTGAAAGAATAGAGGAGAAGTGGTGGAGAGGGCTCCAGAGGTGTTGGTGTGTGACGTGGAAGTGAGAGAGGAAAGGATGTCTCAGGGTTTTGCTGTGAAGTGTGCAGCCAGGGCCGAGCAGAGGTCCTGGGTGGGTGTGACAGAAGAGGAGACTGCTGCAGGATTGGGCAGTTCCTTGCAGACTTTCGAAAAGTTCACCTGTGGTGTTTGATGCTGCAGAGATGCAGGCTTGAATAAAGACTCTTTTCTTGGTGTGGATGCAGAGTCAGCATTGCCTTTGAAGGAGGCGGCAGACCAGTATGTCAGAGGGTCCGCGTGACGCATTCCATGACCGCTCCGCTGCCCTACACTTGCGTTTAAAGGCAGCCAGATCAGAGTCATACCAAGAGTTGCACTTTTTGGAAGGCTTCAGTTGGACCCTCATGACAGGGGCAACAGTATCTAGGGTGTTAGAGATAGAGATATTGAAGTTAGCGAGGGCTGTCTCAGGGAGGGAGTCAGCCACCGGAGTAGGAGGCGGAGAGTAGGTGAGGCAAAGGCAGCCGCTGTCATTCTTTTCATGGGTCTGGTGACTTTGAAACCGAGTGGAGAGCTTCAAGTGTGAAGAGAGAAGAGAGTGGTCAGTCCAAGAGAGAGAGGTAGTGAGAGGGATAGAGGGAGGGATGTCGGTAGAGATGAGAGCATCCAAAGTGTGGTCCGCTCTGTGCGTGGAGCCAGAAAGTAAGATAGAGAGGGAGAGAGAATCGCATAGGTTGCTGAAAGGTTTTGAGGAGTCGGGAGAGTCCAGGTGGATGTTGAGGTCCCCCAGCAGGAGGAGTTGAGAAGAAGAGGAGAGTAGAGAGGAGGCCCTTTTATTTTGACACTCTACTAGGACAGCGTTATTATTATTATTTGATGGTCGTAGCCTGCTCCCATCTTTATATCCAGGATTAGATGGGTGTTTTTCACACCCAATTGAAGTTCAATAAACACCCATGAACTGTAATCACTTGTGTCTGTCTTACTGTTTCATACCATGCCTTCCTTACAGTGCTAAGACGCAACCCTGGTATAGCCTACGGTTTGTACCTATGGGCTCTGACAGGGTTTCCGTGGCATCCAAACGAATCCTGATTTCCATGTCTGAGTGAATTTGAGCTGGGATTTTCACAATTGAGAGTGGGCAGCCATTAGATAGTAATTTTGTCCACAATGTATTTCTGATTACTCTCTCCAAGGCTTGTGGAAGGTCAACTAAGGCAAGACAGTTTGTTTAAACAGTCTGCCTTATTGTTGAAGAATAGAGAGAACAGAATTGTTTTATGAAGTGTCGAAGCCCGGTCTAAAGCCTGATTGACATCTGTCCCCAAGGTTTTCTTTACTGATGCATTCATTTAAATTGGATAGGATGACTGCCGAAAAGATTTTGCTCATGCTGTCCAAGAACGCTATGGGTCTATAATTAGATGGCAGTTCTCCATTGCACTTCTTAAAGATGGGTACTAATACCAAATGTTCCCAAGATTTGGGAATCGTTTTAGGGTCTCATCATGCATTACCGCCACATTTTTCCCACTCCGCCCAACCCCTGATGCGGCCCTTAGTCTCTAAAGCGTTGGTAAATAGAGCAAATAAAACTTCACCCAAAGTGATGGATCTTTCTGTCATGGGGATCTCATCAGGACCAGTGTTAAGAAAGGAAGAAGGCATACTATGGCAAAAGGGAAAATGCACACAGTTGCACTGTGAACAACTCTGAATCTAACAACGTGTATATAATACTCAAGTCTTGTGTATATATGTAAAACCCAGGAACGTCGATAAGGTAAAACAGTATTACCAAAATAGGAAAAGGGATGTGGGGTAAACACTTAGGACCTCCTTATGACTGAAAGGAAAGTCGGCAAACTCTTTACCCACTATGCTCTTACAGATACTGACAGCGCTAAACCCACGTAGCGGGCAAGCAAGGACACATTCTGTGAACTGACAATCTGTAGAATACTGAATAAGGAATTATAAACAGTACTCACGAGGACCGGAAAGACCACTTGAATGTCAGTAATTTCACGAACCCTGTAGATCAAACAGGGACCCAGAAGGCTGTAAAAGCAAAGGGTTAAAGATAACAAAATACATAAACCCTAGTAAAAGGCAAGTCTGAATTGTGATAATAAATTGTGAGGAAAACTAAAAGGGGAACACTCTGGAACTTGTAACAACAAACCCACACCTAATAATCAATGGAAAATGAATGCAGAAGTGTAGTGGAAAACATGGAGTGGAATCTCAATAAAGTAGGATCAGGAGCAGGGAAAATGATATCACAAAAGGAAACCTTTCCCACCCAATCCAAGGAGAAAAGGCAGTAACTAATTCTACGAAAGTAAATATTAATACATCCTGCTTTTCAGTAACCAGGACAGCATAAAGGGACAGAAAACACCGGCAAACTGGGCTGCATCAAATAGTAAAGTACAGAGAAAGGCTGTCTGCAGACAGAGGAAGACAGAAAGGGAAATTCAGAAAGCATAAATCAAATAAGCGCATAAATCCGAAATCCAGGACAGAGGAACAAGATACAGGAACTAGTAACTGGGCACAAAGCTAGGAACAGGAACTAGGTACAAGGCATGGAACTAGGAACAAGGAACTGGAACTAGATACTTGGCACAATATCTATGAACAAGGAACTGGAACTAGGTACAAGGCACAGAAACTAGGAACAAGGAACTGGAAATAGATACTTGGCTCAATATCTATGAACAGGGAACTGGAACTAGGTACAAGGCACAGAAACTAAGTACAGGAAACAGGGACTAGTCACAACAGGAACACTGCTACAATGACCAGCGCCGGACTGAAGCAAACTGAGGCTTTTAAAGCTGCTTAACGAGCACACCCCTCAGGCGTGCCGCCTGCTGCACCTGCAGCCACAGGTGTTGCCTATCCTCCTCCCAGCGTTGTGCTGCAAGGGAGGAGATGATGCAGTGAGCCAGGCATTCTGGGAAGCAGGAGGTGAAGCAGTGAGCCAAGGCATTCTGGGAAGCATAGTCATTTGATTTAAGTAGCATGCCGGATGCCAGGGAGGAGATGAAGCAGTGAGCCAGGCATTCTGGGAAGCAGGAGGTGAAACAGTGAGCCAAGGCATTCTGGGAAACATAGTCATTTGATTTAAATAGCATGCTGGCTGCCAAAAACCAGGAATGGATCCGGAAGGGAAGTAACTGGGAAAATAAGGTTTTAACGCTCCCAATTCATCAGAACACTGTAGCATAGGGTTCGAAGGAAATGTCCAGTAAGGAATAAACCCCAGAACATGCCCCCAAGTGGCGGGGACGGGAGCGAAGGGAGCGAGAACGGGAGCGAAGAGAGCGAGCCGTGACACTATACCCCCTCCCACGGCCGACTCCAGGCGGCCGTTACTCGCAGAAAACATCTTCCTTCCATGACTGGAGCGCTTTGTCTTTGGAGGTGGCACTGACGAAAACAATGATCCACGGGCAGAAGCCGAAGGACTGGAATGAATAGAATCAGGCTGCAGTCTATAAGAGTCATAGGCAGGTTTTCGGTGAGGAAAGGACTCATGGGTTGAAGAAAGGCATGAAGGACTTGCAGGACCCAAAGCAGAGTTGGAAAGTCCAGGAAGGTCAGTCTCTGGGAGCGAACACTCATACATCATTGAGGAGGGAGGCTGGCTGGTGCATGCTTTGGACAATGATAGATGCTCTGGTAGCCCCCCTGCTGAGAGCGAACACACAGGAGGTGAGAAAACAGCGGATTTCAGACAATGTTCATGTTCAGACAAAGAAGGTGGTGACTGGTTCAAGGCCTGTGGTTGAGGGTGACCAAGGTTTGATTGCATTTGTTCCACATCTTGGGGGCCTGGAAGTCCAATGGGTTGTACAAGGCTGGCATTCCTGATGTCAGTCATATGGCCACCTTGTTGCACGTGGGATACAACCGCAGGGACGTTTGGCATACCGATAGGAGTGATAGACGCAGTACTTGGTATATCAGGCACACTCGCAGCTGGAGCAATAACAGGCACATCTTGAACTGCAGCAGTCATATCCTCCCTTTGGCTACTAGCACCCGAATGGTGCAGCAGTTGGGGAACCGTGCCCGTCCCTTCCTTCAGGCTCATGTGAGATCCGGCAACAAAAGGGCTGTCAAGCGGCTTATCCAAACCGGCCCCCAAATGTGAACCGTCCGGCCCGTTATCCTGGTTGGCTGCTTGTTCAATGTCTAGGCCATGGCTGATGGTATCCGTCACCCTCTTGTAACACTCCAGGCAAGTCCAACGGCCTTGCATGTAAGGCTCTCCCAAGTCGTGAACCAGCTTGATGTTTTTGGCAGAAGTCTCAGACTCAGATGTAGCATATGCGGGAGGTGCTAATTCTACAGACAAGCAGTTGGGGGAATTAGCTTGTGTAAAAGGCAGGCCTTCTGGTGATCCTCCTGAAGCATAGGATGGGCAGATTGGATGTTCATCCGTAATAAATGGCTGGGATTTAGGCGGTAGCTCTGAAGTAGATGAATCTGCAACATGATCAAACAGAGCAGACAGGTTCACCTCCGATATTGGCAGCAAGGCTGAGCAGGATACAGGTCTTTCATGAACTGAAGCCAAACTAGCAGTAGGCTCTGGGACCGGAGACAGGCACTCAGGATGTGCTACCGGAGGCTTCATGGCTGAAGGATAAACTGCTGGATGAGTCACTGTATCTGAAAACAGGCATGCCAGAGGAAATTCAGAGGCTGAGGGCATGCAAGCTGGAGCCGTCTCGTTAGCTGAAGACAAACTTGTCAAGGTCTTTGGCTCTGACCACGTACATGGTGAAGGCTCTTGAGTGACTGGTAGACATAGCAATTGTTCATTGATTGAAGACAAGTTTGACAATGATGACTGCAGAGCCGTGGACTGGGTAGTCGAAGAGTCAATAGTTGTAGAAGGACAGACTGAAGTCCCAGAAGTCGACAGACATATTTGTGGCTCAGGAATGGAAAGCACCTTTAGGGCGGTTGACTCCATGACACCATTAACCAAAGACTGAGCTGGACCCATGCCGTACCTCTCCTTAGTGGATGACACAGAGTCATTTCAAAAGTCTCTGTTAATCAGGATTTCGTCAAGTGTCCATTCCTTTGTCTTAACTTCTGAAGGTGGCAGATTATCAATCAACAGTTCAGGAATAGCTTGCCTGGTCCTTGTTTTAGTATACTGTGGAATGAGTCCATCAAAACAAGAATTATGTACTGTCTTTGATTGTTCATTGTGACAAAAATTGGCAGAAGGAGGAGTGACCACAGAGGTAGCATCGTTTTCCACATCAGCTTGAATGTTTACTTCAGTCTCAGCAGCTGGATCAAGGGCTGAACCTAAGCCTACAGTAATGACTGATTCTGTGTACTCAACCATTGTGGATTGTGTTTGGAATACAGAAGCATGTATGTGTTCAAACTCTGAATTATGACTGACTGCTACAGAGGAATTCTTAGGCAAAGGAGTGACTTGTAAATCTTCTACTAACAGCAATTCCTGACAAACGGTAGAACAATTGTCAGAATCTGTGCTCTGAATAAGTGCTGTGCAAGAAAGAGGACTTTCACTCCCAATAGGTTTTTCATATTGACAAGTATCATGACCTACTAAAACCTCCTCACTCAGAGATTGAACAGTATTCACTTCATCAACGGATAAAGTTTGAGGTGTAGTCAGAAAAAATCGTAAAGTTTTATTCTCCTCTAGTAAACTGATGTATTCTCGTCTTAATTCCTCAAATTCAACTCTTAACATGCCCAGGCTTAACTGTACATCCCTATCAGTAGTCACAAGGGAAGGCATGGTGGCATCGGGGCTGGAACCTGCCCTAGTCATCTGGACGTGTACTGATTGTACATCGTCATTTACTGCTTGCAGGTCTTGTGATCTATACTCTCGCTTACCGACTTGGTCTGTGTTACCCTTAAGTAAACTACTGACATCAGACCTCTTGACATTAGGGACTACAGTAAGTACTTGTGCAGAGGAGTAAGCAGTTGGCTGAGGGCTGAAAACAGAAGTTATGTAATGAACCCCTTCATTCTTTATGTTTGAATCATGAAACTGTTCAATCTGAGGTAAAGCACAACCGGAATCATGGGGTTCAACAACAGATGTACTCATATTTAGTAAATCTAACAGTGTTTTATTTTCCGCTGCTAAGGCTTGTGCGGACATATCTGGATCAAAATTAAAAACAGAATTAGGATCAGGCAATGTATGATGGGCCAGGCGATGGGTATAATATTTTGCACGTAAATACCCATTCGTGTCAAGGAGTTCATTTAAGTCTGGATCAGTGTTTGAATTATCACAGGCAAACGTAGTCAAAACTTTCTGTACACATTTTTTAGTAGCCTTGCTACCCTTCTTTCTTGATCTGGCCGTATACAAACGGGAAGAAGGGCTGGTCATTCTGTTAAGAAAGGAAGAATGCATACTATGGCAAAAGGGAAAATGCACACAGTTGCACTGTGAACAACTCTGAATCTAACAACGTGTATATAATACCCAAGTCTTGTGTATATATGTAAAACCCAGGAACGTCGATAAGGTAAAACAGTATTACCAAAATAGGAAAAGGGATGTGGGGTAAACACTTAGGACCTCCTTATGACTGAAAGGAAAGTCGGCAAACTCTTTACCCACTATGCTCTTACAGATACTGACAGCGCTAAACCCACGTAGCGGGCAAGCAAGGACAGATTCTGTGAACTGACAATCTGTAGAATACTGAATAAGGAATTATAAACAGTACTCACGAGGACCGGAAAGACCACTTGAATGTCAGTAATTTCACGAACCCTGTAGATCAAACAGGGACCCAGAAGGCTGTAAAAGCAAAGGGTTAAAGATAACAAAATACATAAACCCTAGTAAAAGGCAAGTCTGAATTGTGATAATAAATTGTGAGGAAAACTAAAAGGGGAACACTCTGGAACTTGTAACAACAAACCCACACCTAATAATCAATGGAAAATGAATGCAGAAGTGTAGTGGAAAACATGGAGTGGAATCTCAATAAAGTAGGATCAGGAGCAGGGAAAATGATATCACAAAAGGAAACCTTTCCCACCCAATCCAAGGAGAAAAGGCAGTAACTAATTCTACGAAAGTAAATATTAATACATCCTGCTTTTCAGTAACCAGGACAGCATAAAGGGATAGAAAACACCGGCAAACTGGGCTGCATCAAATAGTAAAGTACAGAGAAAGGCTGTCTGCAGACAGAGAAAGACAGAAAGGGAAATTCAGAAAGCATAAATCAAATAAGCGCATAAATCCGAAATCCAGGACAGAGGAACAAGATACAGGAACTAGTAACTGGGCACAAAGCTAGGAACAGGAACTAGGTACAAGGCATGGAACTAGGAACAAGGAACTGGAACTAGATACTTGGCACAATATCTATGAACAAGGAACTGGAACTAGGTACAAGGCACAGAAACTAGGAACAAGGAACTGGAAATAGATACTTGGCTCAATATCTATGAACAGGGAACTGGAACTAGGTACAAGGCACAGAAACTAAGTACAGGAAACAGGGACTAGTCACAACAGGAACACTGCTACAATGACCAGCGCCGGACTGAAGCAAACTGAGGCTTTTAAAGCTGCTTAAAGAGCACACCCCTCAGGTGTGCCGCCTGCTGCACCTGCAGCCACAGGTGTTGCCTATCCTCCTCCCAGCGTTGTGCTGCAAGGGAGGAGATGATGCAGTGAGCCAGGCATTCTGGGAAGCAGGAGGTGAAGCAGTGAGCCAAGGCATTCTGGGAAGCATAGTCATTTGATTTAAGTAGCATGCCGGATGCCAGGGAGGAGATGAAGCAGTGAGCCAGGCATTCTGGGAAGCAGGAGGTGAAACAGTGAGCCAAGGCATTCTGGGAAACATAGTCATTTGATTTAAATAGCATGCTGGCTGCCAAAAACCAGGAATGGATCCGGAAGGGAAGTAACTGGGAAAATAAGGTTTTAACGCTCCCAATTCATCAGAACACTGTAGCATAGGGTTCGAAGGAAATGTCCAGTAAGGAATAAACCCCAGAACATGCCCCCAAGTGGCGGGGACGGGAACGAAGGGAGCGAGAACGGGAGCGAAGAGAGCGAGCCGTGACAACCAGGGGCACAAGACGACTGGGCCTTTTTCTTGGTATGTTCATCTATTGTAGCTGCCATTCTATAGGAAACTCCCAAAAATGCTTGTGCTTTGTAATATTAAGACGAAAGAACATTTCTTCAAAATGTAACTTCCACTTAGCCTCTGAAATTGAGTTAGCCTGTATGTCCCTCTGGAAATTGTCCTGATCTATTAACAATTTTCCGGAAGTGCCTAAGGCTAGACAGATGTAGGCAAGTCGCATGTTCTCAGCATCTTTTTGATCTAGAGCTGATCTGTGTGCTATAAAACCAATTCTTGTATTTCTGTTTTAGAGCCTTTTGCATTATTAATGATTCTTTATGGTTGTGTTTTCTTAAGTTCTTTTTGAATTCTCTTTTTTTTTGTGTTACTTTTTTGACATAAGAGTAAGTTATTGGAATGACATTTGAAGGCTCTACTGTTAATACTTGTGTATGGAAATCTAGTTTTTGTGAGAGGTATGGGTCTTCTAGTATCTAATCTAGATCTCTACTGACAGGGTGATTTTACTGTTAAACATATCAATGACGTGGGGCGCGCAAGTAATTCTAGTTTTCTGGTTATTTACCACAAAATTGGTATAAGTAGACTCCCCCCCTGGTCTTAAACCAACAAAGTTTAATTGTTATAAAAAGTAAAGAGTGAGCGCTAAGAGTGATGGGGAAGATTTCAAATGGAACACAATTAATACTG
Source organism: Ambystoma mexicanum (assembly GCF_040938575.1). Classification (NCBI taxonomy): domain Eukaryota; kingdom Metazoa; phylum Chordata; class Amphibia; order Caudata; family Ambystomatidae; genus Ambystoma; species Ambystoma mexicanum. The sequence continues at coordinate 399,326,679 of NC_090926.1, read as the reverse complement.
TGTGATCAGTTTAATGCAATTGGCAATCACCCTGTCCTCATACCCGCAACGGGATCATCCAGTTTAAGAGCTTTTAAGAGCTTTAAGTTCTTCTTAAAATGTATCGACATGAATGTTAAAAAGGGGGGGAGCCAAAATACATCATTGACAGACCCCTTTATTAATCCCAAAAGGTTTTGTGTATGCACTGTTTGTCCCAGACCTTGCCTAGCCAAGCAGCAACCTTATGATTTGGAGCAAATGTGTAGAGCATTTACTCCTTCTAAAGGTAACCACAATGTCTTTCTGCTTTCTAAATTGAAGGCAGATATTAATTCCATAATTGTAATATAAATAATCTTCTGTGACTACAAATATTTTGCGTTCAGTACCGGAAAAAAAATGGATTAAGAGATTGCTTCATTGTATCAAGATCAGCCCAAAATGTTCCCTGAGTAGATGACAATATTCTATTGGAGGTGATACCATAATATGATCCTTAATGAACTAGTCTCCCAAACAGCATAGATATGTCACTTTCCCTGCTATGTTTTAAAATAATGGAACAATTAGGGCATGATGGAAAGAGTGGGGAATCAAACCAGTAGCCCTGATTGCATAAAAAAACTGTAAACAATGGTGCTCAAAATTCATTATTATGTTATAAAAGAGCTGTGGGCATTGCATCAGGCCCAAAGAGCTCATAGGATGCCTGTGATCTAGGTGTAAATGCAACTTCTATCAAAGTAAATGCACTTTTAGGGTTGGTAACATCACATACCAAAGAAGCATATGACAAAGGAAGCTGCTCCTCGTAAATTGAATGGCTGCTATAAATATTTGATAAAACCTAAACACATACCTGAGGAGTGACGTCTGGTTCCTATTGGACTTGCCTCAATCTCTACCAAAACCATATTCACAGGGAATCGCTTTGCTTTAAAAAAAAACAATTTTATATCTTTTCCTTAAATTAGAGATGGTGGCGGGAGATTTCAAGGGCCTTAAGAGATGATTTTTGTTATATTTACAATCCTTAGAAACCAACAAGTGTTAGGTTGATCTCTCCTAGAGCATTTTATCCCACATCTAATAAAAGGGCTATCCTCTCAAGAAGGTTTCTAGAATTAAAATGTACCTCAGTAGACAACTTGCGCTTAGAAACTGGTCCCCGGTATTAAGCGCATTATAAAAGAACAATTATCAATTACAATTCTAAACTGAAGCAAGGTGCGAGAACCTACTTGGAGGGTTTAGGTGGTTTATGACCACAGTGATTTAGTGATTTTGTGTGAAGGGTTTTTGCTACTAAATATCTTTTCGTAGTACACCATATTAAATTAAACACCTGGTTACCTACATCATGGACTAGGTATCAAACAGATGTTGGTTTTAAATCTGTTGAAGCACGTTCTTGGATTTGCACATTAAAGAGCTCCTTTTTTGTTGCAAGCACTTGATCAGAGTCCTAAATCCACTGAGTATCCGCAATAATTCCATGATGTTGCACTGACTTGAACGGGACTGTCGCCAACCCAACCCCACCTTACATATCCTGGCTCCCAACTACCAGTCCCTTTCACCAGTCAAAGAGGGATTGAGCACCTACAGCTGACCTTTGGAACTTGCTTGTTAGGGCGCAGGTTTTCATTTTTTTTTGCCAATGTCATCTAATTCCCTGTTGTGAGAAACCAGGTGTTTCCTCCGCTAGTCCCTTTCTCAGGTCGACAGAGCACATCCATCGCCTTTAGATCCAGACCCTGGGGGTGGACCAGTGCGGGAGGATCACCTGGGTGAGAGGTCTTCGGGGGGTGGGAGACCTGATGGCGAGACAGGGTATCCCCTTCCCTGTAACACCTTTACCCCATCCTACCCGATAGGATATTTAGAACCCCCCTTTCTTACACTTTCACACGGACAGCCTCACACCCAAGCATTTCACCTGACATGTCCCAATACTAAGGTCAGGCAATTACTGGTAATCAATCACACCTGACTTCCATTACACTTCCCCACAAGGATAAAAGGCGGAGAACGGGAGCACACTCTGAGCGGGGCAAAGCACACGAAGGAACAGTACTTTCCCGACGGCAGCTGAACGAAGGAAGACAGCAAACCAAGATGGGTACGCAAGGAGGGGGATACACTTGACCTTTTCCGCAACAAGCCATTACTTTGCAGAACCCTTCAGGTTAGAAAGCTTAAGGCCAAGAAGCCAGGCTGAAGAATCCTGTATTATGTGTCGGAGATACTCTGGGAGGAACAGCAGCCGCCGCAGTACCGTCCTTGGCTCTCCAGGATGAAAAGCAGCACCAAAGAGATCAACACAGCTGGTGAGTTGGGGAGACCGATGCAAGACCGGTCTGTGTTGAAGTCAAGGTTGCAAGCGTGAACATTGTATAAAGAGTGCAAAAACGAAGATTGAAACGTGTGTGATGAAAGACACGAGGAACGCTTAATTGCTGATAAATTTTTGAATATTAAAGGAGAAAGACCAATACCAGTTAGAGTGGTCAGGCATCATGAGGGTGCCCAATCGAAGGTCTCTGTAAGGTATCCCACCAAGAAGTGGCAGAAACGAAAGTAGAAGATTGTAAAGAAAACTGTGTGAAGTGAATCGAAGTGGTCCTGCAACGGTTTAAGTAAAACCCATTGCACATTTGAAAGTATTTGATTTTTGATATCAAGAGGAAAACGTAGAAAGTGAATACTGTGCTAAAGGTATCCTAGCCTGAATGTGGGAGATCCATGGTCCGGGCCCAAACGAGGGAGACCAATTGTGAACATTGTGGTAAAAAGGGGTCCGACCCTGAAGGAGGTAGACCCATGATGAACACTGGAAACGCAAACTTGTTCATGTAAAAATACTGATAAGAAAGGAACTGTGGTGCTTGCTTGTTATGACACTAAGAGACTGTTATTGGGAAAGAGGCTTTGGCAGAAGGAGCTGCTACCTATGCTTTAAACTGTTCCCTTGTGGCAGAGAAGCCAGAGTGTTGCGAAGCTCGAACGTGCCGCCTCGCCCAGTGCTGAAAACGTGGGGAAGGGAAGCCAACTGCTCAACTATCCTGACTATTTTTTGAACACTTTTCTTTTGTGCATAGATTATTGTCACACACCATTTTGTATTTAGAAGTAAGGATTGGCAATAGGTTTATTAGCATAGGCCCTTTTATTTTGACAGAGACTCGACTAGGACCGCATTATTATAATCTGATGGTCGTAGCTTGCTCCCATCCTTAGATTTAGGTTTAGATAGGCGTTTAAGCAACCCATTGAAGTTTAATACACACCGTTGAACTGTGATCACTTGTTTCTGTCTTCACTGTTTGATACCATGCCTTCCTTACACTGTGCTTGAAGTTTTTATTGTTGAGGCAAGCATTTATTTGGACTCAAAGGTATGTCTGGACACTTTGAACTGTCACGGATGGCTCAACATGTTCCAAAAGCTGTGAGATGGTTCAAGGTTTTTTATTAAGATTTCAATGGGTCCTATGGAAGATGGACTTCCCTCTAAAAGAACACCTCCACCCTAACTCAGGAGTCTCTAGCCCCAAGTTAGTAGGTACTGATTATTGACTCCTCCGAACTAAGATCTTACCTGAACTGGAAGTGATGACCGAAAGGCAGTATACCTTTTCTATCTAAACTGCCTCAGTGGCTTCCTTAACTGTTCGTACTCAATCCAGTGGTTAGTTTTCTAAAGGCTACGGGACACTATGCCACACTGTCTATTTTCGGTCATGCCATTTATTCCATTCCCCCTCACTGCCTGTTCTCCTCTCACTACTCTCCCCTCCTTCAACTCCACCCATCCTTACTCTTTCTGCTCTATTCCTCCTGCTCCTCTGTCCCTCCACAATCTCTCGCTCCTTCTAGGCCTCGCCTCTACCCTTTGATGTTACTATTTCCTCCACTACCATTATGCTGCCTCCTCCACACTACTGCTCTTTCCACTACAGTACTCCTCCCCACTACTCCCCCTCCTTCACACTACTACCTTCTCACACTAATATTCCCTCCTCCAGACTACTATTCCGTCCTCCCCCAAAGTACCACTTCCCCCCACTACTACCACTCCACCCCAACTCCTACTGAGACACCCTCCTTTCACTCACACAAGCACTTCACATACACCTCGTACACTTTCTCTCCTGGCCACACTCATTGCACTCACTACCCAATATCTCACCTGCTCCAGAATTCACCTCCATGCTTGGCTTTCTTCCTCCTGATGGTCCCTTGGTCTACCAATTCCTCCTCCACTGACCTCACTTGAACAACCGACAACTTCCTGCTTCCAGTTACCCTCTTTATGCTCTCCCTGCCTCCTGCCATTGGATTCCTTGCCCGACCAAACTGGTCCTGTCTTCCCTACCCAGGAGGTGTTGCAAGAAGCAAAGAAATGAAATAGTAGGCTAAGCCCCACCCCTTTTCTCTGCGTGAGAAGACCGCGGATGGTGACCAGGATCGCACAATATCCAAGTTTGTGTTAGGGGGTCTCTGTCTGGCTACCACCAAGTGAAGTACAGTCTGTCTGGAGATATGCACCTCTTGATGTCTAGGGAGCGTGCTGTTGCCTGAGGGCGTCTACTTCCAAGGCTGGGGAGTGTTGTGCGGTCTGCATGACAGCGCCTTTCCTGACGCCTATCTCTCTCTCTCCTCTCTGGCCAGCTCTCTGTTTTGGACATCAAAGCAGATTTGGCATGGAGGGTTGCTCTTTCACAGTCCCGGTTTCTGGTGTCATCCCGTGGATAGTGTGTGGAGCTAGAGGTTATTCTCTCTGCCGGTTCTTGCTGTTGCACAGGTCTGGTACGTTGGCTCTAGGAAAGATATAAAGAATCTGGCAAGCATCTTGTTTAGGAGGCATGGTGTAAATCAAAGCTTCATTGAACATAAACAGGCTGGTACAGGAGGTCGGGGGCAGAAATTGTGGCCAATAACTGGCATCACCATTCTTTGAGGTAGAATTGGATTTCATTTCTCACTGGTAGGCGCTAGAAACTATGCCTCTCCAGGTGCTTCAGACTACAAATTCCAACAGCCAGCAAAGACAATGCTGAGAGATCACGCCAGTTGTAGTCCAAAACATGTGGACAGCTGCAGATTGCAGAGCCCTGCACTACTGGCATCAGAGTCTCATTACATCAAACAGATGACATGTCTCAGGTTGCGATATTCATCCACACAAGCGAGTACATTTATTTCCACACCATCAGGTGCAATGGTATGTATTTTTTGGTATGTATTTTGCCAACCTCTTAAGCCTGAAAAGTAGATCCATGCACGTTAGACATGTGGCCAACTTTGCACCAGACCTGCTGTTAAATCTCAGTTACCTGTTTAATGGTATCCACTGCAGAGTGTAATTTGCTTTCTGACTTTGAGAACATTCAGACATGCAATTGCCAATTTACAATAGGCGGTAAGATAGCTATAGCCGGTAAAACAGCTCAGTGCGTTGACCATTCGCTGCTGCAATGTGTGTGTAATCTGAAGGTTCGAATCCTGTTAAGGCCAACTCAGCCTTTCATCCTGCTGAGGCTGATAAAGGAGTATCAACACAGGTTGGGTGATATTGTATGTATATTTGTTCTATATAAAGAGCTTAAGCGTAACTGCTATATAAAACGCATCATTATCATTTGTCCTTGGACGTCTGCTTGCATTCACAGTAATTTGGGAATGTGGGTCTATACACAGTGATATTAATGATACATATGGTGATCCATTCTTGTATGAAATGTCTATAACATTACAGTGATAGCGTAACCATATTTTGTGTAGAGTACTTAGGGTCAATGCTATGTTATGCCACTTCTTGTTTTGTCATGGAGAGAAAGATCATGTTCCATCGCTTCCCGTGATGTCACTTCGGGGTAGGGTCAAATTACATCACTTCCTATGATATCATCAGAGGTCATGGATCGTGTGATGTCACTTCCGCTAACCCTAGCATTTGGTGAAATGACGTCCCTGTCTGACCATGTTTAACACAAGGAATTCGAAACGACACTGGGAAGATCTAACGGATATTTACTTCAGGACAAGAGGAAACCGTTCATGGCAGGCATACCGAAAGGCAAGAAAGTGCATTTTGACCAGCTTGTAGCAGCTGCGAACAAAACTGATATCAGAACACGGATACGGAAATAAGCGCAGACGACAGTGGCAATCATGTTTACACAGTACCGAGCTGTTTTCCTGAGGCATAGGAAGAAATCCTTTGTCTCCCCTCTGATGAGTTTCAACAGTTCACTCCAAACACAAAGTAATGATTAAGGAAAAAACTGATAAACACACACAGCCAAGTAAATGGCAGCCATTTCAAAGCAGCCTCAGAAGCCGGCAGGTCAATCGACTCAGAAATCAAACATGCCTTTTGAGTATTTCAGCCGCATCACCAAGAATGGTGATACAGGGGTGTCTGCCCAAGAGGGTCACAGCCCAGGAATAGGTAGAGGACAACTAAGGGCTTCTTATACTCATCCAACAATGGAGATTCCAAGTGCAAAAAGTGACTAGCTACAACACATGACCTTTGGCACACCCCAAACCCCCGGTTCTGGATCGTCAATTCCACCACTGGAGGGAAATTACAAAGAATGTCTGGACCCTAACGTGCTTTCCAGGGGTACCAACTACCTCTCACTCCCCCTCCTCCCCTTGACCAAACTATCCACCATTTTAATTAATTAACTAATCATGTGTAACGCGCTTAATACCAGGGACCAGTCTCTAAGCGCAGGCCCAGTTTACGAACCCGTGTTGCTCTGCATTGTCTTGCTTCCAAGACAAACGCGTTGCACGCGAGCTATCCTCCAGGCGTTTTAGTGGAAGAAGTACAGTGCTTTAACTGACTGCAATCAAGAGGGATCCCCCAGCATGATGCCAGGGACTGTGAGCTTTATTTTTCATGGTAAAGGATGCAGTTGCCACCATACCATTCTGGACATCTCTCTTTTCGATGTCCAATTTCAATAAGAAAAGTTCAAGTAGGTGACCATATGACAACTCCTGATCTCACTCCAGCAGGAGGACTGGGCTTTGCATAGTGGATTTGCCAGATGTTTACTTCCTTATTTAAACTTTGGAATTTGCATTCAGACGTTAATGCACTTATTTAAGGTGAGCTCCCACTTTTTGTACATAGAGCCCTTTTCAGGTTCAGCACAGGTTGTTCCACCCCTCCCTCCAAGCTAATGAGTACCATAGCTGCTACTTTTGGCTGAATAGAAGGACTTGCCCTACTGTGTGGGGGCCTAAGGGCTGGTGACCCAAACAGGGATAGCCTGATACTATAATCGTACCCTTCCTTGCTGCCGCTCTTATTCTTACTGTTCTGTCCATTCCTCCCCTCTTCCTCTGGGCATTTCCCCTTTTCGTCATCTCTCCTCGTACCTCAACCCTTCCCCTCCTCCCTGTTAATCTTACTCCCCCTCTGACTACTCTATCTACACTCTTCTCCTCCCTCCTGATCGTTCTCTTCCTCTCATGCTTTGTCACCTTCACTCACTCAGACACATATAACAAAATTGGTACCGCTCTGTCAAACACATCACCTTACCTTCCTCTCTCTAAACACGCCTTTAGTCTCCTCTAACTCCTACTCCAACTGCTGCACACTGTTCCCTGGTCTCTTGGTCCTCCTGCGCCTCCTCCAACTTCAACGCACCACTTCTGACTGAAGACTGACTCTCCTGGGTATATAAAATCCACCACTTCCTGTCTAGGAAGTTTCCTAAACTCCCATTGGGCACTCGGGGCAGCAGTCTTCCTGTGCCATTCTCTGTCTTGTCTACCCCAAACTCCTATCTTCCACCTTTCAAGGCTGGCTCCTTCCCTGGAATTCTTCATAAGGGTATTTAGCTCTGCCCTCTTTTTGGCTTTCATTTTTTTTTCCAGCCAGCCTTACAGCCACTGAGGTTGTTTGTTCTCTGCTTCATTCCTGTACCAAGTAAGTCATAGTCCAAAGGGATTCGAGGGAGTGGTCCCTGGTCTCCGAGACTCCTGTGCAGCTCCCTGTTGGTAGCAGCTACTTCACCACTGCTCCCTGGTAGCACGTCTGATGGCACTGTGACAGGTGTTCAGTCTACCATTTGGTTTCTGGGTGAGTAACGACCATTTCACCTGGGCAACTCCTTCTCTCCTTCAGGACCAGGCCATGGTTTCGGCAGTTGGTCCCAGGTGCATTGAGGTACTGGTAGTCCTTGTTGTTGATCTCTGCAGGGCACTTCCCTCTGTGGTTTACTAGCCATTCTCATAGTGTGAAGATTGTAGCGCATGCTGGTAGCTGTAGACTCTGGATCTTGCGTCTATACGTGTCCTCACTGAACTACATGGCTCTGGGGTACTAAGTAGAAAAAGAAAGATGTCCAGGACAGAGGAGGTTAGGCACTGTGACAGCGAAAGAGGAACCAATGCACAAACAGCTCAACACGTTCCCCGGAAACAGCTCTGGGGTAGGTCTGGCCTTGTCACTGCCCCAATGGGCCACCTACTTCTGTGCGAGATTGTGCATTCCTGCCTGCCAGCTATGAAGACCTACTACAAAAAACCGCGACCACTGGAAACATAATCGTGAGAAAGGGGGACAGGGCACCAAATACCAGGACAGTCCTGGTCCTGGCAAAACCGCAACATCTAGTCACCCTACCTACACGCCATCTGCAGACACCAGTTGCTTGACACCAGTTCACGAGCAGACGTATGGTTCAGTGAGGGTGTCTGTGTGGAAAGGTTTTCGCTGGCTCTACCGTTCAAAGGCTAGTTGTGTTCTTCCACTTGCGTCACTTTTTGGTAGTCATAAGCAAGCATGGAGGAGTGGAGTAAGTTAAAGTTGCTTACCAAAGTACTACTGTCCTTCTAGTCAACTGTTCCATTTCCTCCATAGGGTAGGGTGACCAGATTTAAAAAGTAAAAAAGCGGGACAGGGCAACTAACATAAAGGTAGGACTAACTCTTGAAAGTGGCTGTCAAGGCACTACACTTCAGTAGAGGTTGGAGGAGGAGGTTTAAGTGTTACTGTTCAAATAAACATATATTAGAATTAAAGTATCACATATCTCTGTGTGAGATCGTGCATTCATGCCTTTCAGCTATAAAGACCGATTACCAAAACCGGGACCACTACAGTTTCCAATGGAAACATAATCTTGAGAAAGGGGGACAGAGCACCAAAAACCAGGACGCCTGGTCACCCTACCATAGGGGGCTATAAGTTCCCTTTGTGAGTAAACACTTGCGGAAAAAATGTGGGGGTCGTTGGTAGAATGCAAGAAAAATATCTAGCGCTTCGGTTTCCGATCTACAGTCCTTCTTCCAAACATTCTGCTGTGCCGAATGCTCTGATCATGTCCCATAGGAAGAACATGCCACAAGTATGGAGGGAACGGCAATGTATGGACTAGGCATATAGAAGTCACTATGGTGAGTGACCTTACCTATTCTCTCTCTTACAAATGTGTACATTTTTCTCTTTTTAAATAAAATAAATGTGGAGTCCGTAATTTTGTACCATTTCATAAATGTACAGGTATAGTATTTTCTTTTTTAAAACTAAGTTTTTTAGCAAAAACAGGATTTAAATTAAGAAAGAAAATGTTAAATGCCGAAGGGCTTCAGTTTAAGTTATTTCTAAAGTAGCTCTGTCAATAAAGCTGCTGCACAGTAAAACCTAGTGATCCATTTTGAGTGTAAATGACTGACATGTTACTCACTGTACACTGATCTATGCCTGGCAAAGCAGTGTGATAGGGACAACCCATTTCTAGAAATGAAAAATAAATCTACTCTGGGAACCCCATCCGCCTTTCAGGGGGAGTCGTGTGTGTAGGACAGAGGGGCGTGGACCCAGCCCAAGTCTCAAAACACCCTCTCTTCAAGGAACACAAGCATGGCGATTAGCATAAAAGCAAACATCATTTTGGGAACACAAGAATGGCCACAATTATATATCTGAAATAGGTCTATCATAGTGATTCAGCAAGAAACTAGTTTGAGCAAGTAATGGAAGTTGGTCTCTCTGCTCTATTCATTTTTCAAAATACTAACCCCAACAAAACAGTTCTGTAAATTGTGAGATACATACCAATTTGGACAGCTAGTGAATAGGAGGTGAGGCATTGGCTGTTTCAGTCATTCTTTCATGAAGCTCTGGCTGCTTGTGGGTGAGAGCTCGGCAAAATCATGGAGCTTCCTGGGCTAGCCTAGGCTAGGGGTTTGGGCCCGAGCTGTGCCAGTCTTCTTCCTTCCAATTGCCTACCGTGGGGCCACTTCCTTGCATGTCTGCCTCTGGATCACCATTATTGGCACTATACCATATGCTGGGTTTCCTCCACTGTCTCCTGGGCCCTCCCCTGAGTCTCCAGGGGTCATTGTATTTGCACCATAATGACAGGTGCCCCTTCCAGCAGTGGAGCTGTTGGGTAGGTTGCAAATCACGGTCCACCTTCTGACAACCCAGCTCAATGTGGCCAGCTGTGCGCTGATGGCAGCCACTGTATTACAGCCAAATGTCCCCATCTAAACAGGATTCCGAATGTTGGTGTGGAACCATTTCACCGAACACCTTAAAAGTATGAAGAACATGTTCTCATCCATTCAAAGATCTGCTCTATTGACAATGTAATCGCACACAGGCTGCTGAATGGCAGACACAAGTGCAGCAGCCTAACAAGCTCCTTGGTACAATAGTACTTGCCAATTTACACAGTATTCTTGTGCACAGTTCTCTCGTAGCTGTAAGCTACTGAGGCAAGCCCAAAATAATCCCACAGCATAATGCAGGCGATCCCTCAAAGATAAAATATGCCAAGATCTGCCATTTGCAGGTATCTCTCTTACAAGATGCTTTAGAGCTGTCTTAAGGTAGCCACCCAGAACAATACTTCTACACAATCACAGAAGAGACGTCATTAGTGGTAACTTACTTGCATGGCAGAACACGGACCACATCGTTCTGTTTGTAGCTCTCAATGCAGACAGCACAATGATCAAAGTCTGGGTCTGTTTCCTGGAAGGAACAATACAGAGAATGTGATTACGAGAGGAGGACCACCGCAAACCTGATCTCAGTGTGGACACCAATCCAGAGAGCCTTAGAAAAGAACGCACAAGGAAGAATTTAGCAGAATCAGCAAGGTTAATGAGCATGCAGATTAATATGGCATGACAACTTGAAAAACTACAACAAATCTATCTTATATTCCGTAATTTCATAGATCTGAGAACGAGGCATCATTTAATTGCAATCTTGGTCCCCAACGCACTGTGTGCCCTTCATGCAAGCTCTGCCACAGAGGGCATGTTATGATTATTTCTGTGTAATAATGTTCGCCTTCTGAACCAGATAATGGCACTGAGAGAAAATACAGATACATTTATGTTGGCATGCAAGATTGAGGAAATATATGCTTCATTTATATGCCCAGGCGCGCCTTTAAATCAGTGGCCCCAAGCACCAGCACTGTTTAATACAACATAGCTTAGTTGTGCCAGTTCCTGGACTAGAGCAGTCAAGGGGCCTGATTCATGGAACGTTTTCCTATGGGATTGCGCCATTATAAAACACCTCCATGAATCAGGCTCCAGGTAAGTGATCCTGTAAATTGCCCTTCTGCCAGGAACGATAGCCTCACTGCGCTTGGATCTGTACAAATGATGGCTGAGCTGGGGCTTTAGTGGGAGAGGCGGATGCTCACGACTGTCATGTTGATGAGTGCAGGCCAGAAGCACCAGTTACCTGTGCGTCAGTGGGGATTGGCTGTGTTCAGGGGAGAAAGACCACTGGGCACGGTGCCCATAAGGGAAGGCCTCGGGGTTAGGAGAGCTGCGATGGATGAAGAGTGAGTGGCAATGGTCCTTGCTCATCATTACAGACTTCATGAAAAAGCTCAAGAATGGAAGAGCAAATTGCATCCAAACTGTGCACATGCTTGTGCCCGTTTCACTAAGTAGAAGCACGCAGGGTTTGCTTTTGGTCACAACAATAACCGCTAGTGATTTGGATGCAGAGACATAGAATTGTGCAACCTGAAAAATTCAGGCCGTTATTCAATAGGATACAGTGGCCTGTTTGTGCACAACCCCATGGCTACAGCCATGACCCACTTTTGCAAGCCGTGTAGTCGAAGAAAAAGGCTGCTGTAAAAAGCTAAAATATCATCGAAACCAAAGGCAAAGACCATCGGTGTACTCGCTCAGTACAAGAAATACCACCTGGAAGGATGATGATAACAAAACTGTCAGAAAGAGGAAAGTATTACACAGCCATACAAAAAAAGAGGTGCATGAAAGGATACGATCATCTTCCAGTTGAGTATTGAAGCCTTGATCACTCCATCAGTTAAGACAGTTGAGGAGGAGCGGAGCCAACCACATAATTTTGGGGGCGGGGGTGGAAACAAGTTTTGAAAGCTGGTAGTGAGTGGGGCCATTAAACCTATTGCGCTGTTGATCCCCACCCCGATCCCAGGAGGCTGAATAGATATTCCGCCTTACTGAAATGAATCTTTCACCCCAACTCACCAGGGGGGTAGCCAGGATAGTGTAACAAGTGAGTCCTCAAGCTAATGTAGTAGGGCTTACCGTAAGAGGAGCCCAAAGAGGCAACTGGGCTTGTTCTGCGCGTGGCTGAATCCGCAGTAGCTTCCGAACATAGCGAGGGTGAGCATACCACTCAAGGTGGGTTTGGAGGGGTTCCCCCTCCCAAGAGAACAATCATTAAATAAGGGGTTAACATGATGCATTTTACAGTACACTTGCTGTGATACTTTAGTTAAAAAGCCACACAGTTTACAATCGGTTTTGTAGGGTAAGGCATGAAAAATGTCTATTGGAAGCCTAGCCACCAACAATGCACAGGAGTATTTTCAAACACATTTTCATGATGTCTTTGCCCACTGTATGCCAGCACTCTGCAAGTGTAAAAACCTTTTCATACTGATTGTGCCCAAACATGTCCAATCTGGTGGTCATATACCACAATTACCACTTACGAAAATACTCATGTTTGCATTGCCCATAATGACAGTAATGATACTATAACAAAACCAGTTCATGCTGGCTCTGCCAATTTATGCTGTATCACCACGTAAGAATATACTCCTGTTGGCTTTGCTTTAATGCCAGTAAAGAAAAGCCATACCACAGTAAGAAAACATGTCCTTCCTTGGCTAGCTGTTAAGATACCTCAGCGAGTTGAATGCTTGCTGCTACAATCTGAGCGTGATCTGCAGGTTGCAGGTTCAAATCCAGCCAATGCCAGCTCAGCCTTTCATCCTTCTGAGGTAAATAAATGATTTCCAACTTCAGTTGGGTGATCATTTTATATAAATATGTTCTCTGTACAGAGCTTTGGCAAAAGCACTATCAAAAAATCATTATCATTACACAAATCACCCCATATAAGAACACTCATGTTGTATTTGCCCCCTATTGCCAGTAACTAATGTCATGCCACAGTAAGAAAACATTGCCTTGTGGGCTGCACATATCACCCCCCCCAATTTAAGAACACTCATGCTGCCTTTGACCTTAACGCCAGTAAAAAATGCCATGCCACAGTAAGGAAACGTGACCTCACCCACGTAAGAACACTGATCAGATTATCTTTGCCCTTAACGCAAGTCCAGAATTCCATGCCATAGTGGAACCCAGCCATTCCAATTGCAGTACCCTCCACCCACTCCAACTCCTCATTCACATAATAACACTCAAGTTGGCTTGGTTTTGCCAAGAAAAGCTAGTAAAACATGCCATGCTCCTGGCAAAAAATGTTCATGCACCAATGCCCCCTCCCCGGGCCCCAGCATCACAGACAAACTCACACAGATGCACTCACTGATACGATACACAAGATACAGATACAGACAGACCCACACAGAGACACACACACAAAAACAAAACCCACCCTCCAATACACACTGAGAGATACACACACAGCCACACAAACATGCACACATTCATATATATTCAGGCACATATACACCTTAAGTCATTCACAAGAGCACCCTGAACATTCATACTCACTGTGTTCTCATTCACTCATGTACACCATTCACACTGCATTAATTCATATGCATGTGCTTACAGACACCGCCTCACATGCAAACATACACACACTTGCACACTCCCCAACATGCATGCACAGATGCATTCATACATGGAGTCAGGGGTGCCTGTCCTTTGTTAATGGTTTTCCCTGGCTTTCTGTTAGTAATCCACAGGCATCCTGTACAGCAAGCACCTGGTAACAGGTTTGCAGACTGTTTGGGATCTTTTTTGGGGGGGGGGGTTTGCCTCTGTTTTCAGTGGAACTTTGAAATCATTGTTGGTGCTAGTTCAACTTCTAGAGAAGACTGCCTTTGGGGTTGTAGTCCTTTGTTTGTTTCCGCTTTTCCTCTCTCCTCCCATCTTGATAGCAATTAGGGAGTCGGGGGTGCCTGTCCTTTGTTAGTGGTTTTCCTGGCTTGCGGTTAGTAATCCATAGACCCCTCCCTCCTATTGGCCTGTGTCCTTGGTCACATGACCAGGAAACACCATTCTTCATCAGCCCTCCTAGGGCAGCCTTGACCGGGCAACAAATAGCTAAGGACCTAGGGCTCCCTGCTAAGCAGCTCCACTCTGTGTTTGCCCATGTTCACCTGGGACGTCTGACACAGACAACCTACTGAAATTGTTAAGGTAAGTGTGGTGTGGGCAGCGGCTAGAGCCATTACTGTACTCAATTAAAACTCCACCACTCTTATTACCTAATATAATATAGCCTAATTGTGTGAGGTAGCCATATTTTGTATTTAGCATAAGTGGCCGCTGTGCTGAACTGTGCCGCGCACGATAGTTAGCTGCTGTGTGTCACATTTAGATAGAATTGTGAAGATTAGACATGTGTCACATTTAGATAGATTTATCAAGATTAACCCTGCACAGCACCTCAAATATTAGTATGCAGCTATCCCCACGATCAATTCGATCTAGCTGCACAGAATCTTTGACCACCTTGCACATCGCAAAGATAATTATAATGTAGCTATCCCCGCGATAATATTTGACCTAGCTGCACACATAATCCCACATACCCTACTCACAGCACATCACCACATTCATTAGAATGCAACTAACCCCATGATAAATCCAGCCTAGCTGCACACATACCTAGTGCACACACGCACCATTTATTTCTCCGACCATTTACAGTTACCTGGACTGCAGTCCCGAGGGCGTTCAACCAACAGTGCTTAAAGACCATACCAATGGTGAAAGGCGTTATACAAATGTCCATTAACATAACATGCATGCAATCCACACATACACATCATCAAAAACACTTTCATTCTTACCCGTTTCTGTCTGTCTATGCCTCTGCATCTCACAGACTATTTAGTTAAACAAAGCATAGCTAATCATTGAAAGCATGGACCAACTAAAGGTTGAGCCCAGCAGTTAGTTAATCCTTAATCGTCCACACTGGGGGTCTACTGATAACATCTCCTGGGCAGGCTTTTGTTCTCTGCCCGTTTGCTGATGCTGCTTTCATGTGGATGGAATGTTCTCTCACTTGCAGAGTGGTCTATTTACTTTATTTTTCAAAAGTAAAGTAAATACACCGCTCTCTGAGGTGAAACATGTGACAGCTTCTTGCCGTCTGAGCCCGGACTGGGCCTCACAGCTGAGTGACTACTGCTGCCTCAAAGTGTGAGGGCTTTAGCCCTCTCAAGCCCAAGCCTGGTGCCGCCAACGAGGAGGAGTCATGGTAAACATTGGATGGGTCGCCTGGCCCTCCTACAAAAGGTACCAAATAAGGGTTCTCTGACACTCTGTCTACTGAGGTGTCTTATAAGCCATACATGTGCTATCGCAAGTTTAAACACTCACCCCAAAAAGCTCCTGTGAGAACTTGCTTTTCAAGGATTGAATAAGAAATACACATTCTGTGAAAGCAAGACGCTAATGGTGTCGTCTAACATAATTGCACCCATTATTTGTTGTGCGCTTTCCGGGCAGGGAGGTGGGTGTACTAATACAATGTAAAAATGTACAGGTTATGCCCGATAACATATTAATCATCTTTCCCCATAGGTGAATACACTGCAGCTGTAATTGGTGGATGCAAAGGGACTCTGGGTCGTAGCCTACTCCTATTACTTTTCCGGTTCAGGTTTCTCTGATAGCACAGCGAGTAGAGCGCTCGCTTTGCCATCTGTGCAGAGCCTGCTGACACAGGTTCGAATCCGGCAGCTTTCCATCCTTCTCGTAGCGCTATATAAATGCTAAAGTATATTATTTATCTCTCCATTTCAGCTGGTCTGAGGAAAAAGCGTGGTGCATTGTCCCCGTCTGACATGGGGACAATGGCCAGCCAAGGGTGGACTGGCCTATAGGGACTCTGGAGATTTCCCGGTAGGCCTCTGCAAGCTGGGCCTCTTGTGTGTTAACCTATTTTATTTTCAACATTTCTCATGGGAAAAGGGACGGGCTTGCTGAAAAGATGTAACATGGGGCCTTTTTGAACATTACTTCCTTTTGGTTCCCAGTCCATCCCTGTGGCCAGCCACCATGCCATAGTAATGCTACCTGGACTACACACATGATCTATGACTATTAGCATTTGGCGCATAGATTGAATACCATTAATTTGAATAATAACAGCTATGACAGTAATGCTTAGTAGGTGGAGGTATCCAACATGAATCCTATATAAAAAGCGGATATTATTGGCCCGTGTATGCCAACTCTCTGGATGCTAAGTCCCCACATGTATGTCACATGTATTGCAATACTGAGGGCATGACTGACATAATCAGATGACCTTGTGGTCTTAAGTATGTGGGTTGACTGCTCCCGCCATCAAAAAAACCTACTATTGACCACTAATATTGTATCAAGAGCCATACATTAGATGGACCATCAGGTGGACATTTCGTACAAATGAAACCACAGATATGAAATAGGCAGTCACTGAGAAAGTAACACTCCACTTTGGAGGGGGTTACTAGGAAACAACACTCCATTGGTGGGAACAGAGATGGGTTTTTCCACCTTCAAACACAAGTGGATGTTCTTAACAAGTGTTTTGAATGGAATCGTTTAATCCTCAAATTGTAGGCTTAGAAGCTGTATATCTCACTGCTTTTTTACAACTTGGATTTCTATTGTCCGTCTCTGGATGATTGTGCTTCATCATGCAGTTAGGCCAACCTGTATGCTTTATACGGCAGGTAGACCAATGTATATTACACAGATGGCTGACCCCTGGATCCAGCATTGGTATCTTTCATGGATTCACATGCTTTGAATATTCCCCGTCGTCAGACTGGGAACCATCAGTACACTTATAAAGCCGTTTTCCATAGGAAAAACTTCGACACTTTTGTGTCCTATCTATGTCGTTTTAGGCTGCTTACGCATGCCCCAATAGGACGTAGAGGTATAAATGCCCCGCCCCCACGGCTCCCTTCAGATTTTAACCCCTCCAAAGTAGAATGGGGGGAATACAAACATATACATTGCATTCAGGGGAGGCCGGCGGGCGCATGTGAATCCATGAAAGATACCAATGCTGGAGAAATGGAGTTACAGGTAAGAAGCTATTCCCTTCTCCAGCATTGGATCTTTCATGGATTCACATGCGTAGAATAGATTGTATAGCAGTAATACTGATATGGCGGTGTGAATGCAATCCAATATCATCATAAGCATACATTCCCTTTTTTTTTCTTCAAAACAGCAATTACAGGTTAGTTCAAAACAACAATCACAACAGTAATCACAATAACCACCATATGCATTTAGGTATATGTATTTCTCTCTCTCATATATATATATTTATATATATATGTATATATATAAATAAGGTCATTTCCCTGAATAGGGCTTACCTCACTGAAACAGATGGTGCAAGACTGCTCGTCCCATCTGTACATCGTCCGCATGTTGCCGTTCGAGGCAATAATGGCGGGTAAATGTGTGTGGCACCGACCAGGACGCCGCTTGACAAATGTCCGTAAGCGGAATCTCTGCCCACAACGCCGCCGAAGACGAAGTTGATCTCATGGAATGAGCTCTCGGACATCCTTCTAGGGGTTTCCCCGCCTTGGAGTGACAAAAAGCAATCGTTGACGAGACCCATTGAGCTAGTCCTTGTTTTGAGATTGCCTTTCCTCTCGTCGACGGACCATAAGCCACGAACAGTTGTTGCGTAGTTCTGAATTGCTGAGTCCGATGAAGATAACATTTTAGAGAAGTCAGGAGCCAAGC
This sequence comes from Ambystoma mexicanum, assembly GCF_040938575.1. Classification (NCBI taxonomy): domain Eukaryota; kingdom Metazoa; phylum Chordata; class Amphibia; order Caudata; family Ambystomatidae; genus Ambystoma; species Ambystoma mexicanum. The sequence continues at coordinate 399,308,439 of NC_090926.1, read as the reverse complement.
TATGAGGTTGAGACTGTCTGGGTCGTGGTGCCACACTGTTCCCTTGTCCCGGGACAGGAGATCCGGGACCTTCCGAAATGTTATCAGCCACGCTATTGACAGCTGTAGCAGGTCGGAGAACCATGCTTGTCTCAGCCAATAAGGAGCCACTAGGATCACTCAACACCTGTATCTGTGAATCCACTGCAGGTTCCTCCGTATGAGAGGAAACGGGGGAAAGGCGTACATAAACTTGTCCGTCCACGGGAAGAAGAATGCTTCCCCCAGCGAGCCTATCTGTGGCTACCCGCTGGCGTACAGTTTGCTTTTTTTGTTCTCCCATGTTGCAAAGAGATCCAGAGGAGGCTGCCCGCACTTTCTGAAGATCTTTGACAACTGAAGATTGTCCAGTTCCCATTCGTGTATTTGGTCCATTTCCCTGCTGAGGGAATCCGCGTACTCGTTCTTTATTCCCGGGAGATGGTGGGCTACAATGGTTATATTGTGTTTTAGAACCCACTGCCATACTTTGAGCCTCGGTGGAAAGGGTTCTGGAACGAGTCCCTCCTTGTTTTCTCAAGTAAAACATTGTTGTTGTATTGTCTGTCAATACTCTCACTACCGAGCTCTTTATGTGCGGTAGAAAAGCTTTCAGGGCCCAACGCACTGCCCTCAACTCCAGTATGTTGATATGCAGGAGCGATTCCTTCGGCGACCACCGCCCTTGCATTTGGAGAACGCCCATATGTGCTCCTCATCCAGTCAGCGACGCGTCCGTCACTATGGTCACGCGGTACTCCGGTTCTTGCAGGGGCACCCCCCTGGATAGGTTCTGGAAGCCTTGCCACCATCGAAGAGCTCGCAGGAGATCGTCGTCGACGATCAGTTTGTCCGACCAAAGTCCCTGGGTCTGGGTCCACCGGTCCGCCAGGAACTCTTGAATTGGCCTCATGAAAAGGCGGCAGTTGTTCACCAAAGGGATGCACGACGCCAGAGCGCCCAGTATCGACATATCTCCTCACCGATACTTTGGTGTTGACCTTCCATTGTTTTGCCAGCTGATTGAGTCTGTGGATTCTGTCGACGGATGGTTTTACCAACCCTGACTGATTTTCGAACTGTGCACCCAAGAACACCAAGCTTCTCGTCGAGTCAACGAGGACTTCTCGAAGTTTACTGCAAATCCCAGTCGTCGCAAAAGCTGCATGGTGGCCTGTAGACTTGCTTGAGTTGCCATCGGGGACGATCCCCTCACCAACCAGTCGTCGAGATACGGGTAAACGTGATGCCCCCTGTTTTCTCAACCATGCTGCAATCGGAGCTAAACATTTCGTGAACGTCCTGGGGGAGGATTTTAGTCCAAAAGGAAGCACTGTGAACGGGTAGTGAGTCCGCCCGACCATAAACCTTAGGAACTTTCTGTGTCGTCGACGCATTGGTATGTGAAAGTACGCATCTTGAAGGTCCAGCGATGCCAGAAAATCCCCTTGTAGAATAGATTGGATCACTTCCTGAAGTGTGAGCATCTTGAATTTTAGGTTTTTCAACGTTTTGTTGAGGTCTCGAAGGTCGAGAATGGGACGCCATTTTCCATTGGGCTTTTTCACCAGGAAGTATCGGGAATACACACCTTGACCCCTCTGCGACACAGGTACCAATTCTATAGCCCCTTTTTGTAGCATAAGAACTACCTCTTGTTTTAACACGCTCAGGTGGGGTTGAGCCGAAAACGCTGGAGGAATATGCATGGGGTTGCTTTTGAATTGCAGGGAATGCCCGAACTTTACAGTATCCAATACCCACTGGTCCGTGGTTATCTGTTCCCATTCGTCGACACAATGCGATACCCTGCCTCCCAGGACGTTCTGACGCCCGTCATTGCTGGTCTTTACATTGTTTATCTTTCGACGAACGCAATAGGGGCGGTAAGGACGCCAGACGTGGAACCAGACCTCCTTATTGCCTTAGCAGCCAAGACAATTGTCCTGGGTGCTCTGTTTGCCTTCACATTTGGGGTCTGTGATGGTGGGGGAATAGCATGATTTTGTATGCTCTTGTTAGGGTCCAGGACCTTTGGGTATGATGAGGGCCGATTCCCTTTGCTAGTTGGGGTACCTACGGTATCTGGATTCACTCTTTTTCTTTTAGTATGCTGCCACTCGCCCTGAGAAGCTCCAGAAATGTTAGGACTGAGTGTAGTCGGAATTATCCTGGCAATCACTGATGAGTTTGAGGCTTTCAATCCATCCTCCAAGCCATGTAATGAGCCCCCCTTGACCACTCCCTTCTCAATGATTTCAAACAGGGAGAGGACTAATTTCTTCACTTTCAAAAGTTCTATTAAAACAATAACGCATTGGCACTCTTTGGACACCATGCCCCCTTTGGCGAGCTAATCAGGACTGCTTTTTAAAGCTTGATCGAAGGGGAGTGAAAGGCAAGGTGCACTTATGACCAGATGAGACCCGCCAGATGCCCATGTTGGCATGGTCTGCGTCCTTTCTATTGCTTTTCCCCTATTTTGAATCTGACCCATCAGCACCCCATGCATGGACTCCTGCTCACTTGGTGCGTTGGTCTTGGTCGAGTTTAGCGAGACTCCAGCATGCACTGGCTGAGGGGCGGGTGTAAAAAGGTTCACTTATGAATACATTTGTGAACCCCTCCCATAGGTTCTTTCGCCTAGAAGATAAATATAATTGAGACGACTTCACAGAATGACAGTCATGTAGATACATTTATTGACAACATAACCAAACACTCAAGTGGAGAGTGAGGCGACATGTGTTGCTAGGGCTCTCTTTGCTTTTACTTACAATGGTCTATGCTTAAATAATATTATTTCAGTTGCGCTGGCACAGCACGGATATAACACAGGGTCCTTGAAAGGTAACTGAACTGCCAGGGTGAACAGAAAGTTTTGGTGAGTAATTATAGAGAAATACAAATAGACATGCATGGGGATGCTTGATGTATTTTTCTCTATCCTGAGCCTAAGCCCAGGGGGAAAGATCAACACGTGCTGGCATTTGTGTGTGCTATTTTGACCTCAAGCTATTTCCTAGCTTAGAAAACAGTGCCTGTAACTTAACACACACAGAAGTCATTTGGACTACTGTTAGTGGACCACAGCAAAATTGGCGTGTGACATTTTTTTGTAGAGAGAGAACTTATGTTCATTTAGAGTATATTTCCACAAAGGGCCCGTTCAACATCAGTTCTACTTAATGTTGTTAATGATATACAGGTTGGGAAGGGGAAGGAGACTCAGTGCTAATGTCAATAGCCATTATTTCTTGCATTGCTAAATCCTGCATTATCAATGAATTACTAACTGACACAAATGAAACAGGAGGTTTGAGCAACCGGGCAAGTGCCTGGCAGCATACAGGTAGACAATGTAGAAGAAGACAGGCCCCTGAGAAAAATAAGAAAACTATCATTAGGAAAGCACCAATATTCCAGAAAACAGTTGATGATGGAGCAAAAGGAGAGAATTGGAGTCATCAGGCACATAGACACAGCAATTTACTCGTAGGAATTACAACTGCCACTCCAATGTGGAGAAAGCCAAGTCTAAGCGTTAAGCCCACAAATTAAATATACTGAGTTGCCAACATAAAAGGGAACTTGGGTGTCATCTCTAGGAATGGTGAATGTTATGTTGCAGTTGGTGCTATAGCCTAAGAACTTAGAACCATTGTCCTCAATATAAACAACCCCTTTTATGTTGGAGGCCCAGAGATGCAGGCAAGGGATGGAAAATGATGAGGGTTATTATCCAATAGCTGTGTAGTAGGTAGAATCGTGGCTGCCGCAGTCACTAGGACAGCCCGGGAAGAAAAAGGAGTAAACACATCTGACAAAGGGAAAGTAGCCTTTGGGAGAATAACACATTCACAGGTTCTTTGAGCAGAACCTGCTGTTGTAAATGAGCATACAAAGAGGAGGAGGAGGAATGGGAGGCAAAGTATATATTAGCTATTTCCTGGGTTATTCCTCTAAATATTTGTATAATTTCTATATGTAAAATAGCCACGTGTAAAGCATAACATGAAGCAAAGAACAGGAGGGGCAACTACGCTGCGACTACTAGATCAGCGTATATCCCAAACAGCTGATCCAGCGAGACCAGAGACACCGGAGTGTCCCAGCGTATGCTTTCCGCATGCCACACTCCACATGGCCTCAACAGAGTCCAAGATGGCTGATGCAGGTTGCCATAGGAACCCTAAGCAACATGGTAGACCCAGGAAGCCTTACCGCTGTGGGCCAAGCCTGGATTGGTCACCCCACTCTGCCAGCGCCTCCCTTCCTGCCTTAACGGGGGAGGGAGAGCGCCGGCAGGCGAAGTCGTGCGGAGAAGGCCTGAGGAAAAGGCTGAATCCGCTCTCTGCAGCTCTTCGCTGCTCCACGCTGCCACTCCAGCGCCCTGATGCCAAGTTGCAGCTCCCCCAGACATCACAAGGTGAGCGTCGGACCGTTCCTGATGCCCAACTCATCGTTCCCCTCCTATTTCACCCAAGCATGCCTCCTCTTTACCACCTATACCCCCTTCCCCCATTACCAGGCCCGCCCGCCTCCAAGCATGCACCACCACTGTGCCTCACCCCGCTCGCGCAACCCCGCTGGTATACAGAAACCAGCACCTCCGCTACAGGCTGCCCCCCCCCCATACACACCACACAGCATTCCCCAAGGTCTGCAAAACACGCACAACGCCAACCCGGCATGAGTCTGGTCACAACCTCCTCTTCAACACCAAGCCCTTCAACCTTCCTCGCAGCAATTGTTATGATCGACCCAACGAGAACGCCCTAGCCCACATGAACCATGCTACAGAAAGACACCCTCCACAACAAACTCTACCATCTGCTACTCCCACCTCTAAAAGGCCCCCAATGAACAATGCCCTGCACGTCCCTCCCAGCATGGTGGACTATGCACCATGTCGCGGTACCGCCGTCATTAATGCCAATGTAACCAATGCATATCACCAGACAACATCCTGTACCAATACCCCTAACCCACCAATGTCAATTGTATTATTGCACCTCCCCTTGCTAATGCCATACCCAATGCCAGCATTGATATTACTGTTCTGCCCCCCCCGCCCATATTAATGCCATGGCTAATGCTAGTAATGATGAGGTTACTGTTATGTCTCCCTATGTGAATGCCACGACTAATGCCAGCAATGATGATATGGGGAGCAGGTGCAAGTGGATCTAGGTCACCTGGCCTAAACCCCGCCCACCTGGCACCTTCCAGGTTGCTGCTCTTTTTCCCTACCCAGCAAGCCCTGCCCACCAAGTGCCTTCCTGGTTGCCGCTCTTTTTCCCCTACTTAAGGAGCCCTCCAGCCTCTTCTCCTTTACAGATAGGGAACAGGTGCAAGTGGATCTAGGTCACCTGGCCTAAGCACCACCCACCTTCTTAGCCCTGCCTCTTCCTTCCTGCATTTAACTCTCTCAAGGGCGTCTCTCGCCTGGGCATCCGAAGTGAAGGGCAGATGAAGAAAAGGACAATTCCTGTTCGGACCAGGAGGACCCCGAGCCCGAACCCTGCTCAGACTGAAGGTAAGCATGCACCAACATGTGTTTACTCCCTCTGTCCCCACAGGCCATCCCCACCCCTTTGATCCCGCCGTGATGTTCCCTTGTGCCCCCCACCCTTCTTGCACACAGGTGTTGCCTGTTTTGCTTGATTCTTCAACCCTCCTCCCTCTCCAGCCTACTTCTGCAGGAGTCTGTCCCAAAACATTCTGGTTTGATCATCACCATCTTGTGGTCAATGCTGGACTTGACTTATGGACTTCATTGTTTCACATTGTTTCACGGTGCGTCACCCTTTCTCAACTCTCATGCTGGACTTCCTTTGCATCTTGTACTCATGGTGGCCCTGAATCATGCTGTTCTCATCTTCATCTTGTATCCTGGCTTGCAACATTATGTGTTACTACTGACTTCAGCAATTGTATTCGCTCTCCCCTCTTGTTTCTCCACTCTTTTTGACTGCTTACTCTCTGTTCCCTTCTCCTCTCCCTTTCTCCCTTTTCCTATCTCCTCCCCTTACTTTCTTCTATGCACTTACTCTATCAGAATTGTCCCTGGACCTAGTATGATAGCAACCTCGTCTGTCTCCTCCCTCTACACTTACTTGTCCCCCCACCACCCAGTAATATCTGAAATGTCATCAGGCCTAGTACGATAGTAGTCGCTTGTTTTGTTCCACCCTTTCCTTTTAGTATGATAGCAACCTTGTCTGTCTCCTCCCTCTACCCTTACTTGTCCCCCCACCACCCAACACTATCTGAAATGTTGTCAGGCCTAGTACAATAGTCGCTTGTTTTGTTCCTCCCCTCCCTTTCTGCACCCATCTCCCTCACCTTTTGTTTTCTCCAGCTCTCCCAGAAATGTCGTCAGGCCTAGTACGGTAGTCGCCTGTCTGTTTTCATTTCCTTCCCATTCTCCCTCTCCCTTCCTTATCTATGTCTTAGCACTTGCACTACCTGAAATGTCTTCCCACTCTCCCCCTCCCTTCCTTATCTATGTCTTAGCACTTGCACTACATGAAATGCCGTCAAGCCGAGTACGATAGTTAATTTCACATCCTTACTGTTCATGGCCTGTAAGAATGTCATTGTATTTTCCCTTGTTCCCTCCCTTGCCTTGACGCGCTTTGAAACACATTGTGTATAGGCGCTGTATAAATAAACATATCATCTCATATTACTGCATCCCCACAACTTCCCATGTAAATGCCATGGCTAATGCTAGTAATGATGAGGTTACTGTTATGCCTCCCTATCTGAATGCTACGGGTAATGCCAGCAATGAAGCTATTACTGTCTGTCTCCGAATGATGACACTACTACTGTGCCTCCCCAAGGGAATGTCCTGCCCTATGCCAACAATGCTAACGCTACGGTTGTGGCCCCCCATACGATTGCCATCACCAATACCACGAATGTACCTGTTACTACTGTACCTCACCATGCAACTACCAGAAACAGACCTAAAACCACCCCTCTCCATGCCATCTCCCACAGCGACCCGTACCAGCCCAACTAGTCTGGCTCAGAATTCCCACCTGAGCTGCGCTCTTATCAATGCCAGATCCATCAATGCCCATGCCTTCTGACCTTATCACCACCCACAACCTGGACCTCCTTATGCTAACAGAAACGTGGTTACATGAAGCCTCAGGACCCGCACTATCCCTTGCCCTACCTTCAGGTTACTCCATCACCAGACAGGACCGCCGCCAACAGAGGGGGCATAGCTCTGATAGCTAAAGACTCCCTTTCCACCAGCAAGACAGACAAACACATGAATAACAAAAGTGACTACCTCCTTGTTAAACTTAACCTCTCCCACCGCTGTACTATCTCCCTGCACCTTGTATACCGCTCCCCAGGACCCTTAGGGGACTTCCAAACTGCCCTCACTCACCTCCTCTCAGGCAATTTGAAATAATCAACTAAAGCTATCATGCTAAGAGACCTCAATCTGGGCCTCAATGATGCCAAAGATCCCGCAGCCAAGACACTCAACACTGCGCTGGAGACCCTAGGGTTCAGCAACTTCATCACTGGCCCCATCCACACTCAAGGCCGCACTTTAGACTGGATAGCCCAACACAATTGCCCTCTCACTATCACTGCCAACACTCACCCACGCCAGGGTCTGACCACCAAGACATCCAATTCAACATCTCTATTGCAAGGGATAGTCACCACCCTACGCCACCTCTGCCTCAAGTACTCTCCAGAAGCTCTCGCCAGCTCACAAAGGAAAGGATACTAGCCTACTTACTAGTACCAGTCTTCAGACCTCCTTTCTCTGCCGACCCAGAGACTTTTGCACAGTCCTATGATAATGCTATCAAATCAGCAGTAGACGCCATTGGCCCACTGGAGCCCCGAAAAGCTAAACCCACTAGCCACACCAACGCCTGGTTCACCACTGACCTCCTTGAACTCTGATCAAAGAAACATGCAGCCTTATCTTTATGGCAAACCACCCACTCAGAGGTTGCTAAGCTGGATTTCCAAAACCGCTCTAAAGAGTACAAAAAAGCAATCATACGTGCCAAAGATAACTCATATGAAACTAGGATCTCTGAAGCTAAATCAAACACCAAAGCGATCTTCTCTATCTTCAGGGACCTAGAGACCCCTACCCCCCCCCACCCCGCCCCGAGTATTTCACCAAAGACATGACTTGGTGCGACAGAATACAGCCATGCTCAACAAACTGAATACCCTCCAAACAAAAATCCAAATGACCCGACAAACCCTGACGAACGCTCCCCTCCCCAACACTCTGCAATCCACAGCTACTACCATCTCATTTTCTTTCAAAGCAATTGAAGAACATGACATGATCAATATCATGAAATCCATAAAACCCTCCATCTGTAAAGGGGACATCTGCCCTGCTGCAATCATCAAGGACTGTGCCAGCACCCTCGCCCCATTTCTGACAGCCTTCGTTAACACATCCTTTGCCACCGGGAAGGTTCCCTCCTGCCTCAAAGAAGCTGGGGTCCGCCCTCTGCTAAAAAAAACAGTCTCGACCCCACATCACCTAACAACTACAGTCCTAGAACTACCGTCCCATTTCTGCTGAAAATACTAGACAAAGTAGCCTACCTACAGTTGCAATAATTCAGAGGATAACAAACTCGTTGGGCTGTGTCAATCAGGATTCCGTCCAGGGCACGGTACTGAAACAGCCTTACTTGACCTTAAAAATCAGATGGATGATGCAAAAGACTCAGGTAAACCTGCTCTACTCCTACTTCTTGATCTCTCTACGGCATTTGATCTCGTTGATCACAATGTCCTCTGCTACCACCTGACCTCAACGGACAAGTTCCCGCCTAATGCCACTGCTTGCATCACCTCTTTCCTACAAGGAAGGACCATGCAAGTTTTCTCCGACCTAGCCTACGCCTCACCCACTATCATACTATGTGTTGTGCCACAAGGGTCATGCATCTCGCCCACCTTCTACAATATTTTTACACTACCCCTCTTCCACATTCTGGACTCATTAGGTATCTCCTACACCAATTATGCAGACAATACTCAGATCCTCTGCACACTAACAGGGGACTACAACACTGACTCCAGAACCCTCAACGACATTTACATCACCCATTCAAACATGGATGGCGGCAAACGGACTGTGTTTGAATTCTGACAAGACTGAGCTTCTCTTGATAGGACCTACTGAAACACTTAAGAATCTCGATTCTCAATTTAGCCACTTTACCATTGACTCCATTAGAATCCCAGTCTCTGACTCAGTGAAAACACTGGGAGTCTACCTGGACTATAACTTATCCATGACTAGGCAAGTCAATGCCATCTCCTCTGCAGCGGCATACCACGCCAAGCTCCTGAACGCAGTCAGACCTTTCCTCTCCAAGGATAACTGCATTACCAAAGCAAGAGCTATAACAGGGTCACAACTAGACTACTGTAAGGCCCACTTCCTGGGTACATCAGCTAAGAACATGGAAAAGATGCAAGTCATCCAAAACAGCGCACTTCGGTCAGCTATGGGCATTACCAAAAGGGAACATATCACTGCTGCCAGGAAACAGGCGCACTGGCTTCCAATCAAAGAGCGAGCACTCTTCAAAGCCTTTGCCCTGACCCCCAAAAGTATCCACCAAACTGCCCCTACTTACCTCTCCTAAAGGATACACCTGACTGCATCCACAAGACCGACCAGAACGCCTTACACAAACATGCTTACAGTGCCCAAAATTAAGAGAGTCAGAGCAGGAGGTGCCAGCTTTCCCTACCTAGCAGCCCTACAATGGAATGCCCTGCTACCACCCCTACGAGAGGAAAACTCACAAATGGCATCCCGCAAAGAGGTAAAACGCTGCTCTTCACCTAATCACTGCCATATACCACATCCTTGCAATTCTGTGACCTATGCCGGCAGGAAATTCACCATGTCTAGAATGAATAAATGTATATGTCTAACATGTACTTCCATTTCCCCTGTAACTAAGTACCTCACAAGTAACAGCGTCTCGATGCTCAAGGGCTTTTTATGCACTATACAAATGTAAAAAGAAATAAATAAACTTGCAGTGGGAGCCCTTCCCCTACAAAATCAAGAAACTATAAACATACATAGCAATTACTGCGTTGAACCATCTTGTGTGTATGATGCATAAGGGTAACAAACACATGTCTACTCGTTAATTCATGATGATAATGCTGACCAGGGGGTAGATTTGCCATACTAACATTAGGAAAGGGTAATGATGTTGATTTTATAGAAAGGGGCCAATTCATATCACATATTACAAAAGCACAAAGTAGTACAAGCAGGGTCCAAAAACATTTTCTGTCAGTGCTTAATATATCATTTTTGTAGGGTAATTGTCTGTTGCCACGAGGAAAACAATGGAGAGGCATGGTCAGTGTATCCGTGGCAGCGGCAAATATATATATATATACACATTTGGAGTGTCCAAAATACTTCACCCCCAGGTAGTCCTTTAAAGATGGTGGTCTTGACCACCGGGGTAGCTGCTCTCTCCTGAGAGTGTTCTCAAATGTTCCGTTTGTAGAGTTTCTTAAAAATGTTCTGGGTCTCAGATTATAGTGTGGCCCCTCTGTTGGTCCTACAATGTCGTTGGGGCACACTGTAGTTGGAGAAAAGAATCCAAGTTCCTTTTTCTTCAGCAGACATTTTAACACAGAAAAAACAAGTGGTGCAGCAACACAGCCGTCCTCAGGCTGTTTGTGTGGCTAAAAAGGGTAGAGGTGCTTTATTCACTAGAATGGCATGAATCCAGTTTGTGTGCCCATCACACTTTACCTCTGTTTGTGTTGCCAGGAGCACATGCACTGGCCCTTTCTACCTGGGTGGCATACCAGGGGAGCGTTGAAGGTTTTTGGTCAGTACCCAGTTCGCAGGCTGGATAGTGTGTGCTGGTCCCTCCAAGGGCTGGGGTAGACAGTATTTGACCCATTTATGAATAATGGACAATGCTTTAGTAAGCTCCTTACAATAGTCAATCAGCATAGGATAAGGTACATCTGCAGGTTTTCTCAAGGGAGGCAAGCCCCACACATTCGCTGGGCGGACCATAACAAACTCATAGGGGGACAAACCCACTCCAGAAGGTGCAACAGTTCTCAGAGAATAAAACTATAGGTAAGGCATCTACCCAGCTTAGGTTGCCACTTGCACACACTTTGGATTGGTTTTTTTTGGTGTGGCATTATAACATTCCACTAAACCTGCCACCTGTGGGTGATATGTGGAATGACACATTTGCCTTTTACCCAATGCCTGATATACCAGGTCCATTGTTTTATCGACAAAATGAACCCCATTATCGCTCAGAACATACCATGGAACATATTCCTTAACAAGGGTTTTAGCTGTAATCCGTGCAGTGTTATCCCTCAAAGGACATGCCTCTACCCATTTACTGAACATACAGACAATTACCAAAACATATCTGTATTTCTGACAGGGGGGCAACACTATGAAATCCATTTGTAGGACTTCAAATGGGAAATGCGGGTGACCAAAATGACCCATTGGCGCACCTTCTGCTTTCCCAACATTATGTGTGGCACATATTATACACTGTTTACAAAACGCTAGTGCTGTTTTGCAAATGTTTGGGTTATTCCAAAGTGTATGCAATAGATTAACCATGCCATCCGCACGTATGTGAGCGGCTCCATGTGCGACTGATATCATCATGGGTATATATTTGTTTGGCAACATACATCTCCCCTTGTTTCCCCTGTCCTCCCAACACTTATATAGCCCATTGTTTCAATTCTTGACAGGTAGCATCTGCTTGAATACTGACAATCAAGTCAAGTGTATTCTCAAAAGGGGGATGGTCTGTTGTGCGTGGACAGGAAACATAAGTGAGAGAGTAAGGGGCTTGGGCAGTTGTCTTTGCAATTGTATCCTCAAACGAATTGCTTTGCCCACGTGATCAGTGATTTTGTTATGTGTGCTGCATTTAGTAATGGCAAGATGACTTGGCAAGGTCAGTGAATCAAGTCATTTGTGAATAAGTTCGCCATTATGAATTTTGGGCCCATGGGAGGTAAGAAAGTCGTATTCCATCCACAGCCTCCCAAAATGATGGGAACACCAAATGCATGCTTGTTATCAGCGTACATTTTTACTGCAAGTCCAGAGCTGAGCTCACATGCTCTGGTCAGCGCTATAATTTCAGCCGCTTGAGCTGAATGCGGAGATATTTTACAGGTTTCCACAACTGTTTTTATTGTAGTAATGGCACAAGCTGCAGTAGATGAGCCATCGGGTAGCTTGAAACAAGAGCCATCAACATATAAAATACCGTCAGGCTTTTTTCGAATGGAACATTAGTCAAATCAACCCATCGCCTCATCTGTTATTAGTGTACAGCAAGGTGGCAGAGTTCAAGGTATTGATTCAGGTGATTTTGTTTTTTGGTAGTTCTTCAGAAGAGACCAGTATTTGGTTGCATTTTGTTGCCTTCATATCATATAGTGACTGTCTTCCAAGTGAAACATTTTTTCAACTTTATTTGGTGTCTATGGAAGGCAGTTATTGAAAAACCTGCAGGTCCCTGGTGGGTGCCATTCCGTTCATACCATGAGGCTGTGGTGTGTGTAATTGGGTATAGTTAAAATGAATGGACCAGAGTTTTGAAATATATTCTCCTCTGTCCTCATGCATGAAGTATTCTTCACTTCTCTTCAACTTCAAACGCAGGGTGTTCAAAAATCTACATCTTTCCTTTTATTTGATGGAGAGATCGGACTGCAGTCTGTGCACTGGATCTTTTTTATCCTAGTCTCTTTCCTGTACAGACCCAGTATCAAGGTGAACCGGGCTCACCTCTCCATCAAATATAATGAAAGATCTAGTCAGCAGTAGAGGGGTGAGCAGGCACTCTACTACTGACTACCACTTATGTCCTTCGCTTGCTACTTCCGCCACCTACTATTAGTGCTCCACCACTCGTACTCTACCTCTGATTCTACTACTCAGACTCTCCCCTCCCTCACGCAAACATTCCTCTGGTCTCTCAGACGTCCTCCACACCTTCACCCAACTAAAACACACACACACACACAAATCCCCCCCTCTTTTCCCGGGCTTGGCTACTTACCCTGTCCAATCACTGACCTGGCTCCAGGGAGTGCGACAGGGAATAGCCATGGGAGGGCTTAAAATGGCTATTAAGCCATGCCCCTTTTTCAACATAGACCTGCTGGGGTAAGGGGACGCTGGAACACTTAAGGTTAGTAGGGCCTTTTAAATAATGACATCTCTGGTGGTGTAGTGGGTAAAGGTGTCTGTGGGGCCTTTATTCCATAAGAAACCACAACCCCTGGCATAGTGGTTCAAGGCCTTTATGGGGCCTCTTAAAATTCCCTGGTGGGCTATTTTTTGCTCACATTTGGCTAAAGACTCCAGCAGACAGAGTCTGCGGAATCCTGCCGGTGTTGTGAAGGACTCAGCACCCCTTGGCACTGGGTCTGCTCTTGTCCCGTCCTGCAGCCGGTGTTGTGCCGTTCGTGGCACCCAGTAGAAGGGATGCCGTCGCCACCCTGCGTCCTCCAGCATCTGGCTGAGCGTCTCCTAGGGCTGCTTTTTTGTCTGCGTTCTGGAGACCGCCATCAATGCCGGTAAGGAGGGGAAATGTGTGGGGGCCTGCCTGCACTCAGGCAACCGTGTTGGCCTGGGGTGGGCTCCCTTTCCACCCTTTGACAGGGGCAACAAATCTGGCCCTGTCAAAGTACAGATTTAGTAACATTTCTGTAATGACTGGGATGCAACTTAATTAGAAAACACCATTGGTTAGATCCTATGAGGTCCATCCAGATGGAATTTTGAGTATGTTATAGGAAGGTTTATGTCACATCAGTGGAAGTCATTTTGGAATGACGTTATTTTTAACCGTTTAACATCCACCAATAATACAGTAAGTCATGCCTCAGTCAACATGAATTTTTGCAATTGACCAGGAAGCCTACAACTTAATGATAAGATGCGGCATAGTTTTGAAAGATAAAACATATGAACAAAAGGGAGCCGAGCAGCCAGCTTCGATGAAGGGTCTGTGACTCTGCCATACATTATTACAGAAATGTCATAAAGTCATAATTGAGAGAGAGCATAGAATGCCAAGCTATTTAAGAGTACATCAAGTGAGGTTCGGTTTTGCTCCGTCAAGACAAAACCTCAAGGTAATGTTCTGTGCTTCTACCTCTGCATGCAAGGTTTTAAAAGTGCTTGTGGTTCAACGAGTCCAGGGCTTTTTTTCGGATTACTGTTGTCGGGGAAAAGAGATGCAGGACTATATCTCAGTGAGGTTCTTTCACCCAATCTTTAATAGCATTGCTACAGGGTCAACACAGACGAGAAAACCATACAACCCCCATGCAATCCCAGAGTGTGTTTTCATGCCCCTTTATCAGTAGGCTTTTATAGCTTTTCAGCACATTGACTTCAATATAATGAGTTGAAGAAGTCATGACCATCCCCAAGGAGGATTCTCAAGAACACAATAGCGAACTCTGTACAGCTAGGCAACCACAGGCACCCCCAGTCATTTTCCAGTCTTCAGGAGAATACCAATGCAGGTGTTACCTCCAATGCCATTAAGCCTTTACTACTTTGAAGAACATTCATTTCAAGTAACTATCAGTGTAGCAGCATACACCTTTCGGCAGTGGAATACAAACGTATGAGCAAATACATTGTTAGTTGGCCATTTTCTTTTCTCCATTATGTCTACAGACACATTTCAAAATGGATTCCTTTCCTCAGCAACATGATGTCTAATGCTGAACATACAGGCCTAGCCTTGAATCCACATGCTCTTTTCACTAACATTTAAATCCACGTACAATTGCATTGCCCATCTACATTCTTTAAGCAATTCTTTGCACATATTTGCATTTGTGCTCCACACTGTTGTCTTCTTTTTCTCCCAGAGTTGATAAACACAAGTTGCATTTTCAACAATATATGGAATGCACAATTTCTTTTGGGCATGGGTAGTAAGGTATTTTTTTTGTTACAGTACAGTGGAAATTAGATTTGCTAGGAAAATAGTCACTTAATGATTTCACCCATATTCGTTTTTAAATCATTTAGCTGAAGGTGGATTTACACAGCAGACTTTTTGCAGATCTACGCAGAGGCCGCAAGTAAAATTGATATATAGACGCAAGTCCTAATACAATATGACATTTTACTATTAAAGAGACCTATTGAGACTTGAAAGTCAGAAAGGGGGCGCATACACTTTATTATTGAAGGGGGGATTGCCAGTTGAATAAAGTGAATAGGGGCCTCTTACTTAATTTGAGTGCTGTATTTATGCATTATTTATGTATTTAGTAGGTTTTTTTTAAAGCTCACTTCCCTTTGCTCCATGTTGATCATCTGGTATATTTGAAATCAGAAGAGATGAGGGATCTTTGATTTTAATGTTGTTTTGCCTTGATAATTGGATAATGATAGCGAGTGATATTCTAGCAATCAATGTTTTGATGGAGTATGCCTATTGACTAAAATCTCATCTGTCCTGTCAACTCTTAAAAAGGCGTCACAACAGTGGCGTAGACAGGGTAGGTCCTGAGCGGGCAAGGCCCACTCAACACCTGTAAATGCCCACTCAGCAGCGCTGTGTGGGCAATTACAGATGTTAATATCACTGTGGTGTGCCCAACTACGTTAGCCTGCCGCTCCACTAGTTAGACAATACTGCGTACGCCTCTGCGGCACAACCCTTCTAAACCAAGGGTGAGAAATGTGTAGCTAAGAAAAGTCAATTCTTTCCTTCTCTTTATCTCAGACATCACAAATGATCCCCACACTTCTCAAATCTTTTATGGGTTATCTAGCCAGCTCCCTTGAAAGTGTGTACTCTTATTGGCAAAGTCAGGGAAACCTACGGTAAACTGTTTTTTTACTATTGGGAGTGAGGAGTATCGAACATAACACTGCCAAATAGAAGACCCTTTAGACTGTTTTTACAAGTCAGTGGAACAGAAAGGATATGAGAAAACAGTGTTTCACTAGGGTAGACCGTTACCTTAATGCATTCAGTTTAACACTCCAATCATGCAAGGGGTGCTTTCCAAGTCTTTTAAAATTAAACTGAAAGCATGCTCGAAAACCAAGCTAAAAACACTAACAAATAAAATCTCCTGGGTATCAGGTACCACTGGAGAACAATGTCTTCTGCTAATATAACTCATATGAGATACAAACTACACAGTTGTGCCCATGTAATATGACACTTTATGCTTTCAATGTCTCCTAATGCACGTCTAATACAAATTCCCAATTCCACCTCTTTATTTTCACACATGCATATTTTGATGGCACCCACTTTCCGAGGGAGTTCTGTGTCTGATCAGAAGAATGTAAATCCACTGAGTACACCTTGACTTCTTGAGGTCTCACGAGTCTATCATTTCACCATGGTTATTAATGTTTACGTTTAAAACACTTTGCCATCCGAATAGTATCCTTCACCCGCACGGTTCAATTCTCGGACAATGACCCACAAGAGATACTAACACTGCATCCTTTTTTTAAAAATCTCTTTTTGTTCAGGTTTTTACATTGTTAACCTTACAACAAAATATCCCCTCATCTCCCCTCCCGCCTCCCTCTCCCAGAAACCCCACAACATCAGATGTAAATAAGGTTGTGTAAAGTGTACAATTATAAGCAGAATCTCGGTGAAACATAAATTTAGACATGATAGGAAGGATGGACAGGGTGTTTTACAATACCCAGGGGAGGATGGTATTCCACTGTTTTCAGACTAACTGATCCTGTCAGATCTGCCATGCTGCGTCACATTGAGGAGAGGTCATCATACATATGCTCGGAATGGGGCCCAATAGTCCGCTGGACGTGATCCGAAGTTAATGGTGTAGAGGTAATACGTTTCCCTGCTTTCACAAATCTTAAGTCTATGCATCCACTCGTTCACCGTGGGTGCTCTTGTCCTTTTCCATGTATTAGCTGTTAGTGCTCTAGCTACCACAGATGCCATGGCCAATACTTTCCTATCCGCTGTACCTGGAAGTTCAAATAGAGCCAGCAGCCAAGCCACCAGCGAGTCATGTGGGCAGTCTGGGATCATTTTACTCATGGTTTCGTACACCCCTTTCCTGAAAGTCTGTATGTGACTACAGTTCCATACCATATGCATAAAATGAGCTGCGTCAGCCCTACACCATGCACATGAAGTATCTTTATCTGGGTAAAATTTGTGAAGTTGTGCGGGGGAGTGGTAGGACGGATGCAGATACTTAAACTGTGTGAGTCGAAACCGGGTGTTCATGAATATTGTTCGAGTCATGTTACACATCAGATGCCACTGGGCATTCGACGGTGGGCGTGTCCAGTGCCCTATCCCATCTGGCCCTGTACAGAACTAGGGTGGGGGGAGGCTGTAGTGATCCAAAAAGTCTATACAGTGTTGAGACCAAGTTGGTGAGTTTGGGGGTGGGGGTTTGTCACAAAATGGGCCAAGGGAGAGGGAGTCGGTGCCATTGGAAGTCCTTCCCACAGTCCTCTGAGTGTTTCCCTCAATCTAAAATAAAGCAGCATAGTCACAACGTTCCAGGGGACCCGGTTCTTCAAGGTGTCTCATTGTATAAATCTATCGTTCTGTACCATGTCGCCCAAGCAGTGGATGTCCAGTTTCTCTAATTGTGTCTTAAAGATCCTCTCGTGAGTGAGAAGTACCTGTGCACCGAATACAGGGTGATGTAGCATGGTAATGTCTCTTTACATCAGATCCGCCGACACCTTGGTCCTATGCCCAGCGAGTCACATCAATAGGTTGCATCTCCCCTTTAGGTATGTGTTTCGTGTGCTCCCTGAAACGTATCGTTTAGGTCGTCGGGCCGAGGTATAGCTCTTTCTAGTTTAATAGGTGGGTGGTCGATCGAGGGGTGCCACCATCAGATGGCATACTGGATCTGGGCAGCAAGACAATATGGGAATAGATCCGGGTAGTCTAGACCGCCGGTGACATAGGGTAACGTCAGGCTGCCCAGCGCAATTTGTGCCTGGCCCCCTGCCCACACCAACTTGGATAGCAGTGAAATTGACCGCCTCCAGTACCCGGAGGGGGGATTAAAGGAACATTGTTGAAGATGTAATGCATCTTTGGGACCACTACCATTTTGGCCAAGATTAGCCTCACAACCTGGGACAGTGGGAGGCGGATCCAGACCCGATCTTACATTTGAGCAGCTCCAAGGCGCCAAGATAATTTTCCTCAAACAGCTTAGTTGGGGAACTGGAGACTATAATACCTAGGTATCTCATGCCACCACGGCACCAGCGGAATTCAGAACCAACATCTGTAGGATGTACGGTCTGGGTCATCGGCACGATTTCGGACTTGGACCAGTTATTATGCAAACCAGAGAACTCACCAAATTAGGATATTTCCTGCGCCAAGGGCTGTAGGTTTTGCTTTGCTTGGGGTTCTTAACGTACAATAGCATGTCGTCTGTACATAGTGAAATAGTTGAAATGTGTGAGTGGATCTTTACCCCCCTGTGTGAGTGAAACTCCTGTATAGCACAAGCCAAAGGCTCGACCGTCAGAGCGAATAGAATAGAATGGGGGCAAAAGGGCATCCTTGTCTCGTGCCTCTGGAAGGGAGAACATTTTCAGAGATTAATTGATTTGTCAATATTTAGGCCCGGGGGCTGTGTATAGTAGACGGATCCATTGGATATAGTGGAGGTCAAGTCCAGATCTACACAGAACTTCGAACAGGAAGGGCCACTCGACAGAGTCGAAGGCCTTCTTTGCATCAAGGGCTGCCTCTACAATAGTAACGTTCTCTTGGACGTTATGTAACGTGGAAAAAGTAATCAGAGGTTATTCTGTGTGGACCTCCCTGGGATAAAACCTGCCTGGTCTGGGAGAACCAGGGCGTTCATATGGGGGAGAAGTGTACTAGCTAACAATTTGGCTAGAATTTTACTATCTGTGTTTATGGGCAGAAGTCTATATGATGTGCTGTGCTGGGAGTCTATTTGGTTTCAGTAAAAAATGTAACTACCACTGTCCTGGTGGACCCACGAAGTAGTCCTGCAGACATGGAGAATTCCTACATGCATCATAGATGCGGTGCAAGGATATTGGTGTATTCTTTGTAGAATTCTGCCGAGATGCTGTCTTGGCCAGGGGCTTTGCCATTTAGGAGGTTGCGAATGACCGTACAAATCTCCACCGTGGGTGGTGAATTCAGCAGGTCTGCAACAGAGGGGTCCAACCAGCCCAGGGCTATCCGGTCAAAGTACATCCGGATTTCCTCCGGTGAGCATGTTAGCTGGGATGAGTATAATGTTTTGTAATAGTCCCGAATAGCCTATTGATGTCTTTGGAGTCGCGTACTGGGTTCCTGTTTGGGTCGGTAACCTCCAGTATTCCACCTTGTCCTCTATCTTTACGGATTGCCCAGACTAGAGTGCGACTGGGCATACCGCCATCTGCGTATTTTGTTGCCAGGATGGGGTCCCCAGATATCTGTCCTGTCAGCATCTGTTTACGTTCCAGGTAATGTCTGCTTGTAGGTGATGTAGAGTCGTCCTTAGGGACTTGAGAACAGCCCCCTCTCTGGAGATACAGCAGCCTATTAGAAGTACTTTGAAGGCCTCCCACACTGTTCTGTAGTCAAGGACCGAGTCAGCGTTAGTAAGGAAATACTCAGGAATATCTTCCTGGATACCCACCTGAAACACTGCGTCTTGAAAGGCGCAGGGCGGAAGAGCCTTCATGGGGGTTGTGGTGTTGTGTCGTGGATGGAAATGGAGGCCAGTACCTGAGAGTGGTTGGAGAGTGTCCTTGGGAGCATTTCAGTGAACCATGTCACCCCGGCTAGGGGAATAGTCAACATGGAAGCACTACCATGGGTGCTTGAATAAAACGGGAATTCCCTTGTGTATGGGTGCATAAGTCTCCAAATATGTTACAATTTGTGTGATACAGTTATATCGCCCCATGAAGCGGCAGCTTTAGGCAACGTTATTTGTGTTGTTGATGACTGATCTAAACTTAGGGATAGTGCCACATTAAAATCACCCGCCCATACCACTTCATATGTGGGGAATTTGTGAAGCAAGGCTGCACAGTTCTGGAAAAGATCTGGTTAGTCAACATTAGGAGCATAAATATTAATAAACAGTATTTTCAAACCAGGGCATTCGTCCTTTAGAAATACATATCTATCCTCGGTTTCACATATTCTTTCATGTAAGTGGAATTTAAAGGATTGATGTATACAGATTGCCACTCCTCGAGATTGTGATGAAAAGGAAGACCCTTACCTATTTACACCCCAACCTTTAGCTAGTGGGAGTGTGCCACCCTTTGGGATGCGCGTTTCTTGTATACATAACACGTTCACTTTATGTGATTTATGTGATTTAGCTTGGTTAATCACCATTCAGAATTTCTTTACTATTTGTTACCCCCTACTATTCCAAGACATAACATTTAATGGGTCACCTCCCACGGACTTGGACATACTGATAGAGGAGCGTGCTGCTCCAGCGGAGCAAGCGCAACCTGCATCAATTTGTGCTCAGAGAGCCTGGGTACACCGTTACTATATTATTCTGTAGCAAGACACAAACAAATCCTGTATGCACCTTGACGAAAAACAACTCCCCACTTCAACCCACACCAGAAACCCCAACATATCGGCATTTTAACACCCCAAAAATTCAAAACCCATAAAGAACAAGGCACAGTGACTGCGTCAAAGGGGTGCTGCTCGTGGCTGCTTAGCTCGAGGGCCCAGCAGCAGTATCAGTGTCATTCCAATGTGGAACCTAGTGGCCCTTAACAGGGACTGAAGATGCAACAGATGCCACAAGTTAGCAAGAGTTGGGGTAACATGGAATATCCTCACCCGCAACAAGGAGATTTACACAGCATGGCCACGAACATCAGAGGCACATGAACAGAAAAAGAGGAGACTCAACATCACAGCCGGTAGATGATGAGCGCGCTAGCGTCAACTTTTCGGTTGCCCCCACAGGGACCATCAGGGAGTTGGGAGACAAAACAGTCCGCAGCTTGGTAGGTAGTGAAGAACCAGGTCTTGCGATTATGAATCACCCAGAGTTTGGCCGGGAACATCATAGCATAAAAGAGGTTCTTTTTCCTGAGTTTAATCTTCACTGCTTGGAATTACTTTCTCTGTTCCTGAACCTGTGGACTGAAGTCGGGGAACAGTCTGATAATCGAGGATCCATAATGCAGTTCACCCAGGTCTCTTGCCGCTTTGAGGAGAGTGTCTCTGTAGTTGAGTATCCTGGCAATGATAGGTTTGTTGTGCGCCCCATGGAGGAGGCTTGGGGGCAAGGGACCTGTGTGCCCTCTAGACTAGAAACATGCGGGACAACGTAGGGCGCTCTAGTATGTCCATGAGAAGTTTTTCCACGAACATTTCCATGTTGTCTATATGTGTAGTTTCAGGCAACCCCACTATCTGGATATTATTCTTGCCTGATAGTCCTTCAAGGTCGTAATTCTTGACTTCGACCCATCTCACAGATTGTTGTAGAGCCACCGCCTCAGTCTGCAGAGACGCCACCCTGTCCTTGTTGTCCCCAATGCGTTGTTCATCCTCCATCATGCGGCCACATAGTTTGTCTATCTGAATGGCAGATGTTTCCACCTTGCATGTTAATGTGTTGATTTTGGAGCCAAGGTTATGCATACTGTTTTTCAGAGCCAGCAGAGTTTTGTTCAGGGTGGTCATGTCCACGGCAGGTAGCCGTGGCAGGAGGAGGATCTTGGCGGGCGAATCGATCCATTTTGGCTCGTCTCTTATTGTTTTCCATCTCTGTGAAGGGTAGGCGGGCAGGTGGAACAGGGAACCGGCCACCGGGGCTTTTAGAGCCAGGAAGCACCCCGGAGGCGGGGGGGGGGGAGGTGAGCACCAAGCAATAAGGGGTTATCTAGGATGGTGTGAGGCCAGACCAAGAGTTACTTTGGAGAGTGAAGCCCCATCTACAGCAGAGCTCAATCTCCCGAAGATTCCGGTGTCCTCCACGACAAGAGGGAGGTGTTAGGTGATTTCTGAGAGTGAGATGCATTCGTGTGGCCCCCTGGTAAGGGCGTCTAGTCTTTGCTGCATTATTCCCGCCCACGGGGAGGCGGGCTGTCTACCACCCACAAAGGCCGGCGTGCGGGCCCGGGATTCAAGATTGAGGGTGGGGATGAGTATCTGGTGAGATGCAGCCAATGATGGTCGTGGCACGCCGGGGAGATGTAGTCCCCATTACCCTACGGGCACCACTGGGCTCAGAGGGGGGCCCCATGAGTCAACAGAAGACTGAGCGGATGCGTGGAGCTCCTCTAGCCCCTTCACTGCGTGGCACGTGGCCCACAGAGGAGCACTGCCGGGTGATCCAGGGGTGGCCGGGTGCTGCTGGGGTTCGACCAGGGAGCAAGACACGGCCCGCCGCAGCACTCACCGGTCTCCACAAGTGGTGGTGTCCCTCCAGACCGCTCTCCCAGTCGAGCGCGTCTCCACTCCAAATCCCTCAATGTGGGTGTTGCAGCTGTTGTTGCAAGGCCTCCACGTCAGGTAGTGGGCGGGAGACTCTGCAGGATACTGTTTATGAGCTGCTACTGTGCCGCGGGAGGGGGGCTAAAAAGATGCCGCCCGACATCCACCGTCCAATGCCGCCGTCCGCACCGTCAGGATACCACCGTAGCAAAGGATATTAAAGGATTTTTTCTGCTGTCGAGCGTGACCTATCTCAGGCGGCGGCCATCTTATAGCCGCCCAACAGCGCCCCACTAAAACTGGATTCTAACTGAAAAAACAAACACCACATCATCAACCTCCTTCAGTAGGTGCAGGTCGGAGAATTCAACACCATCCCATGCCTAAATGCAACAAAGATATCTATCCATCTTTGTATTCCCAAACCCTAGCAGCCTTACAATTTGAATGGCCTCCCTGTGTTGGGGTAGTCCCCCGATTCAAGTGAAAAAACTAGGGATGTTTTTTATTAAGCCAACTCTTCTTCCAATCCAGGTTAAAGCCCTGGCCAAAAAAAAACACAAAAACACATTTCCACCTTCATATTCTTTGTGCCGTACTTTGAAATGAGTCAAAATATTGACACGACCAGAGCACTAGTTCTCTCACATATAGAGTATTGTAATACTCTGTGTACTTAGTAGTAAATACAAAACAAAGCAGTCAGTCTCATCCTCGCTCTTCAACCATGAGATGTATTCTCCCCAGGTTTGAAGGCCCTCAAATGGCTTCCAATGGGGAAATAAACCATTGATAGAAGATTGCAAAACCTGGCCTCATGGGAAGGGCCCCCCCCCTGGGGAGAAGTGACGACATCTCGGGATTCGTCACACCAGCTATGAGAGATTTAAAAAAAATCTGAACAGTTCACTTAACCCAACCCCTTCGTATATCCAACACAAAATCTGACACTAAATGCCAAAAAAGGAAAAACGAGCTCTGTAATCGCCAATTCAACAAGCACGTTACCATTTACATGTCAAGTGACCCGCTAAATGAACTTGTTAGTATTGAATGTGCCTCCCATGGCCCTGTGATTGGTTGCCCAACATGTGTCATCCTCATTTACCTTGTAAATAGTTTCTAACTGTCTCTTATTGTACCTTCTGTAATCCTAAAACCTCACCGGGCCTACCCAACAGTGGCTAACAGTGTACACAAAGGCTCAGTTAACTGCAATAATGTGACACCACACACCCGTTGAATTAGCTCCTTTACTTGTGTCTTTACCTATACATGCAAATTTGTATCTGCAATAATCTTGTATTCATCAACCTTTTATATCTAGGTCTATAACCTCTTACGAGTGCATTGAAACATCACTCCTGATAGCCTAGGCTGTACAAAATATCCAAAACTAAACAAGTAGTTCAAGCTAGCAGTATCTGTCAGGCTAACAGTTCTTCTATGTTACACCCAACAGATAAACAAGTCCCTACAATTTCGAACCATGCAAATGGTTTTGGCATGGGTATTGTAATGTGTACTCTCAGGACTAAAGGCATTTGTACATCCCAAATGTAACCTACGGCCCATATGGGCCCTGTTAGCTGGAGGGGTTATACATATATGGGAAGTATATGAAAAAATATATAAAGACTAGGGGCCTCATTATAAGATGTGCGGAATGGGTTTAACGGCGCCGTTAAACCCACTCCACACTATTACGAGGTCCCCTCGCGGGACCAGCTCTGGACGTCTGGTTTTTCCAGACGTCCATAGCGGATCCCGCGAGGCGACCAGGGAGCTAACAACGGGCCCGTTCGTAATGGGCCCGTTGTTAGCTCCTTCCCCATTCCCATTGAGCCCTATAAGGGCTCAATGGGAATGGGGAAGGACCGGGCCCGGGTTCCCTGAAGGAGGAAATACCGGGCCCTCCATACTCGGAATGGCCCGGTATTTCACCATTCAGGGAACCTGGACATGATTTAGGAGGCAGCCATGCCCTTATTAAGGGTATGACTGCCTCCAAAGTCGTAATGAGGCCCTAGGAGTTTATTTAAAACTTTATTAAATGTGTATGTGGTTTACATAGGGCCTCATTACGACCCTGGCGGTACGGAGTGAACGGTGCCGGTGCCGTTCACTCCGTACCGCCGCATTACGAGTTCCCCTCGCGGGACACGGTAAGCACGCCTGGGAAAACCCTATGGGGGCTGAAATGGGAATGGGGTAGGACCCTGTCTGGGTCCTTGGAGAGAGGAATTACCGGGCCTTCCGAACTCGGAATGGCCCAGTAAGTCCTCATTCCGAGGACCCGGACCCCGACGCGATTTCGGCGGCAGCCAATAGCGGCATGGTTACCGCCGAACTCGTAATGAGGGCCATAGACTGATTTACCTGACTGTACCACATTCCCCAGCATGGCGCTTCAAGGCCAGGGAGGGAACAAGGGAAAATACAATTACATTCTTACAGGCCATGAACAACAAGAATGTGAAATTAACTATCAGAGTCAGCCTGTTGATATTCAGATAGTACAAGAGCTAAGACGCAGATAGGAAGGAGGAGAAAGGAGGAAGAGGAACAAAACAAGCGACTTTCTTACTAGGCCTGACAACATTTCAGATAGTGCTGGTTGGGGGGGGGGGGATAACAAGTATGGGAGGGGGGAGGAAACAAAACAAATTGTTGCTATCGTACTAGGTCCAAGGACAATTCTGATAGAGTGCAGATAAAAAGTAAGGGAGGGAGGAGAGAGGGAGAAGGGTGATTAGGAGAGAACCGAGAATAAAACAGTGAAAAAGAGCAGAGAAGCAGAGGGGAGAGCGAAATACTATTGCAAAGGTCAATAAAACACATAGGGCCTCATCACGAGTTTGGCTGTAACCTTTATATCCGGCGGTAGTGTTATTACTGCCGGATTTAAGGGTCCGCCGAAAATTTGCGCTATTACCGCCGGCGCGGTACCCTATGGGGCTTGAATGGGAATGGGGAATAGTTTTCAGAATGGGGATTGACGGGTCCTCCAAGGTTGGAATGACCCGGTAAGTCCCCATTCCGACTACCCGGACCCGGACACCACTTTGGAGGCAGCCATGGTGCTAAAAGTACCATGGCTTCCTCCAAACTCATAATGAGGCCCAATGTGTCCATAGAGTCAAATCCAAGCGTTGGCAACAGGTCGGAGAAGGTGAAAACCAAAGTGAGTAAAGAACAGCCGCAGTGAATAGGTGATGGTGGGGTGGAAGAAGGGACGAGGGGGAAGGGGAAGCGGGAAGGAAGAGAGCTGGAGAGCATGGGGGGAAGGACATAGGAGGGGCCATAGGAGGGATGGTTCGGAGGGGGTCACAATGACATCACAGGGGACCAGAGGGGTTTGGGGGAAACACAGAGCATCACGGAGACCAGAGGTGGGTGGGGGGGAGACACAGAACATCACAGGGGACGAGAGGGGTGGAGGGAGACACACAGCATCACGGGGGACCAAAGGGGAAGGGGGGAGACACAGAGCATCATGTGGGACCAGAGAGGAGTGGGGGGAGACGCCAAACATCACAGGGGACCAGAGGGGAGTGGAGGGAGACACAGAGCATTACGGGGGAAAAGATGGGGGGTTAACAGAAAGTGGGCAGCGTTACGGTAGCAGACAGGAGCCTTAGAAGTGGGCCTTGTGAGGAGGGCCAGCCAAGCCTGCCAGCCTTCTGATTGGCCAAGATGTGGAAGGCCAGGGCCAATTCTAGGCCCCCAGTAGCAACAGAACAGGCACTCCGGTGCAAACAAAGGGCATGGCCATCTTGGAATGGCAATGCCACATGGAAGCAAGTAGCGCTAACAAGAAGGTCGTACAAAACGGAGTGTTTAAATTGCTCAAATAATAAACTTTTTTGCAGGAAGCTGTAGATGCTTAATCAAACAATTTAGCAATTCTAAGTCCACTTGTGGCGCCATTGTGCGCCGATAGTTCCAGCCCAGAAGGGGGGGGGGCTTACCTGCATGGTGGTAGTGCACCAAGTGCACTGCAGTGCTTCAGATGGTGGGGGAAGCCAGTCTGTAGCCGCTCCGGCCGCCGTACAAAGTGAAAATGAGGCTACCAATTCCAACCGCCTGATAATTCCCAGATTCAAACTATCCACCATTGGTGGGAACAGCTTCCCGGTGAAAGCTGCCATGCTCTGGAATTCGTTGCCACATAACCTAAGAGCTGACCAACCATACTTACACTTTAGAAAACACCTCATCAGTCACCTTAACTCCAACAACCCTTGTTTGTAGCTGCACTTTCTATACCTAGGTATAGCTAGTGATACCCTGCCCGTGACCTCGCCCTCGCCTCTAACAGCCCTTACAGCACACATCTGTACACCTTCCTCCTGTATAGATATTGACCTATTTGTATGAAGATTGGCATACACTTCCATACCTCCTATTCCTGTAATCCTGTAAGCCGGAATACTTTTCTCAGGAGTACCCGCCTCTTACAGCCCTGTACATATTTGTATATTTGCTTATTTACCCCTGCATAGATATTGACTCTGTATGTTTGAAGATTTTTACATCTCTTATCCTGTAATTTTGGTTATCTCTATCATTACCTCAATGTGTATATTGCTGCAACATTGTAAGCTTCGAATTATCTTCTGCCTGCGCCCTGGTGCCCCTGGGTAAGGTGCGCCATATATATAAATAAATAAACAAACAAACAAACAAACAAACCTTCAACAGCCCATGGGGACACTAGGGCTCTCAAAGCCCAACCCGGACACAGGGCTGCCAAACCCACCAATATGCGCTGTGACAGCCACCCGCGGCAGAGTGGGGGTTTGAGGGCATGTGTGCAGAAGGACAGTGATGGCACCAACAGAAGGTACTGTCATTTACTGACTTTGATTCATGACTGATCAATGAGGACTGTGGTTTAGTCGGGGTGATAAAGTATATGTGGAATGGGGGATGGATGTAATAGAAGTGCTGCCTAGAGTGAAGTAATTGATAACCTGCTTAAGGTTAATACGCATAGGGGTTTGAGCAATGGGTATCCCTTACCTATATTAATGCATCATCAAACATGGAAAGGAATATGGATAAGGGCAGGGGTTGGCTTAAAGGAATCAGTTATGCTTAACCGTTGCATTTTATTGTATATAAAAGCCTGTGAAAAACTCCCCTCCAGTGTACTGTGCCTTATTGACACCCTTGAACTCAGTATTGTGGCCCATCTCATGAATTAACATCCTTTTGTATGCAGATTGCTTAGCGCCCCAACAGAGCAGCTGGTCTGGGATGATGGGGTGATGTCAGTGGATCCGTTCCAGGTCCGAACTATTTATAATACTGAGCATTCCCAGGCAAGGAAGAAAAGAAACAGGGGCTACACAAGTGCACCTCCACACATGCTGCTCTGCACAAGCTGCAGCAGATATAAAACATGCAGGAAAGGCATCTAAGTATTCATCATTCACATTTTGTGAAAGTTACTTCAAAACTATAGGGGAACAGTATCCTTAACCAGACCTCCAAAACTTATTTACTTTCCTATTGGCGGGTGAATGAGTCATGGTGTAAATTCTCAGATAATAGTCATTCTTGCCTCTCGTTGCTAATATCCAACCATTAAAAAGCAACTGAGCATGCAGAGGAGCAACTTATGCTTGTTTTAATTGTATTGTAAAAAGCAGACATTTTACCATGGGCAAAATATAGCACTTGGAGACCCTGAAGGGAAAGGAGAGTAAGAGTCTGATGCAGTTACTGTACACGAGAGACAAGGGAAGTTGTGGCATACAAGAGCACAGGAAAAATCACAAGGGGAAGGGCTCAAAGAATATATGGGGAGAATGGGGTCACAGTAAAGATGGGGATACCATTGTGGGCCAACAAGTAAAGGTTGTGTTCAGTTGATGCCTTGTAACATGCACACTAAAAATGAATCATTCCTAGGTACAGCCCTCAGGAAAAGTACACTGAGAGCAGATCATAAGGTTGGAAGGGAAATCAGGGAAGAAGAGGAATAAAGGCTTGCTACTTGAGTTCCTCACTAGGGTGCGTGCGGGGGTGAGAAGACATGGCAGGGCAAGGAGCCAACAGGTCAGTTTCCTACTCAAGAGGAGAAAAGCAATGCCTGGCTTGTGCATGACAGAAACCACTGGCAGTTCATTTGATGCAGTCAGTATATCAGTTCAGGAAGAATGTCTGGATTGAAAAAAGGCAACATGTTGGTGCTATAGCAAAGGCCTATATAAAATAAAATCATGCATGAGTAGCAACTATACTTACCAGAGATGTAGGGCACGTGACCAATACACCTCAAACAGAGCCCAGTGTGTTTAAACCAGCTGGTGAAATTACAGAGTTAACAGCAACCTAGAACACACTGCTTAATTTGGAAGGGTAACCTCTGTCCAGCTTACCTTGTCCCCCTTCCTGACTGTTCTTGTCGCTAGTTTCCCAATGGCTTTTTTCGCTGCATCTCCCAGGCGGCGCTACAGACAGTAAAGAGAAAAAAGAAATCCGACATGAGGCTTCCAACAGAAGATTAACTCTCCAACATGATTTATTCCATTTGACAGTAACATTTAAAATGGATGCAGGGTTCCAGTCGTGGTGGAATACATTTTTGAAAAACAATCATAACTGACCCATTTTATAAACCCCAGAGCGGCTTCTCTCCTTCCAGTGTCTGCAGGCAACATGCCGAGCATGCTCTGCAATCACACCAGTGAGGTCAGGGCCCATGTGCCGACCCATGTGGAAGAGCATAATTAGCACTCCTCCATACGCTTTCCACATTAGTATTTAACACACACATATAGACATCTAGTGGTAGGGGCAGAGTATTATTGCATTACGTATTTTCGAAGTTTGAAAAGGGACGCCGGCTGGGTGTGTTTGTAATACTATCACTAGTGTGATGTGTACTGTACCCATGGGTCCTTCGTGCATCGAGGTCCCCCTGATTGTTTTGTTTCTGATATGAGGGAGCATGAAGTGTATGCGTGAGTATAGGACCATAAATAAAGTTTCAAGAGGGGAGGAAGGGTGGGTGCATGTAAATCTAAGCAGATACTGTAATTGTATGTCTGATGATTGTAAGAAATGTATGTCTTCTGAGGCTTGTGGATCTGCTTATAATCCCATGCTTTGCATAGACTAGCTAGCAGTACCTGGAGAAGGTGGTGGGTTGTTAGACTGTACAGTGGCATAAAGATGTCTTAACACCACTTGCCCAAATGGGAGTCTCCTCTTGAATGTGTATTGAAAAAGTACTGCTGTGTGAAGGTGTGAATTGAACTCCAAGTAGCTGACTTGCAAATGGCATATAAAGGTACATTTGCAATGAATGCTAGAGTAGCTCCTGTGCCTCGAGTTGAGTGTCCTCTGGGCGTGAAAAGTAACATTTTCTTGAAAAGAATAACATATTTAGATGCATTCCACAATATATCTTGAAAAAGCTAACTTAGAGACAGGATCCCCTTCTCTTCCTGTGGCTATGGAAACAAAGAACTGATCTGTGTTTCTCACTGGCTTTGTTTTATTCAGGTAGTACATTGCAGCTCTCCTAACGTCTAATCTGTGGAGGATTTTCTTTGCTGAATTAGTTGGGATTTGGAAGAAAGCTGGAAGTTCTATAGACTGGTTGACATGGAAAGCATGGGTGTGTTCTTAGGACCACTTTGTCTTTATGAATAACAACAAACAGGTCTTGAACTGAGAGGGCTTGCAGCTCACTGACCCTTCTTATTGATGTAATAGCCACAGGAAACACAGTTTTGTACGTGAGATGCTTGAGACTGGTGTTATGCATTGGCTCAAAAGGGGGACCCATGAGTTTAGGGAGTACAGCATTTAAGTCGCATCTGGGAGTTGGATTTGAAATGGGGGTTTAATCTTTTAACCCCCTTCTATGAATGCTTTATCCACTGGTTCCTTCCACCATGACACCTTATGTATGCTGAAAGAGCAGCTAGATGAATTCTAAGGGAATTAAAGACAAATCCAGAGTCTAAAAGGTAAAGCAGAGAGTGTACTATTTGTGAAGGTCAGCACTCATAGGGTTGATGCTGCGTTTTCTACACCAGATGACAAAGCGTTTCCACTTGTTGAAATAGCAGTGTCTTGGGTTGAGTTTACGTGCTTCCTTTCAGATGCCCATACATCTTCGTGGCAAATTTAAATGCCCAAACTCTATGCCTACAGGAGCCAAGGTGCCAAGTTCATTGTTTGAGGGCATGGATGGAGTGTTGTCCCTTGATGTTGGGATAGCATGTTGTAAGGGCACAGTAATTTGACTGTTGTGCAAAGAGACATCTTGAGCAGGTTTGAAAATGGTTTATAGTCATTCCATCGACAGCCAAAGCATTTAATGCCATACCATCTAAAAAAAGCATCTAATGCATTTAAAAAGAAAAACATTATTTTAATGGGGGTTCCCCCCCAAGTCCCCTTTTTTTAACCTTTAAAACCCATTTTTATTAAACGAAATCATTTACCATCTAAACAAATGCATTAGATGCTTTTTTTTAGACGGCATGGCTGTCGATGCTTTGGTTGTCGATGCAATGACCGGATACCGTGAACACCATGGCTGTTGTGGCCACAATGGTACCATCAGGAGAAGAGTGACTTGTTTCTGGTGCATCTTGTGGATTATTTTGTTCACAAGTGGCGTTGCGTGAAAGGCGTGAGCAAATCTCCCTGACCAATTAATCCACAGAGCGTTCCCTTTCAACCCCGTCTGGGGATACCTGGACATTGTGCGTTCTATTGTGTTACAAATAGATCTATGTCTAGTTGCCCCCATTGTATGTAGATGTTGTGTACAATATTTGCATGTATTTGCCACTCATGCTCTGAGGGCAGCTGTAAACCTCTGCATATGTCATGTGCCAGAGAGTTGCGTTCTCCTGGAAGGTTTTGAGACATGAGGAATATGTTGCAGTGGAGAGACCCATTCCAAATTCTCGGGGCTACCTTGCACAGACTTGGAGAGTGTGTCCCGCCCTGCTTGTTCATATAGAACATGGCAGTAGTGCTGTCTGTGAGGACTAGCACCGTCTTTCCTGCGAGCTGATTCTGAAAGGCTTGAAGTGCTTTGAAGACTGCTAGCAGCTCTAGGTTGATGTGGTTTTTTGACATTGACTGTATCCACATGTCGTGTGTCGTTTGGTGGAGATAATGTGCTCTCCACTCAGAGTGAGGCATCTGTTGGAAGAGTGGCTTGCACAGCTGGGTTTTCCTTTTAACATGTATTCTTTTGACCACCACTTCAGTTCTTGTACTAGCGATTGTGAAACGTCCACTACATCGTCACACTGACTGCTTGCTTTAGACCAACGTTTTGCTAGCTACTCTTGCACTGGAAGCATGCACAGACGTGCATGTGGGACAAGGTAAATGCATGAAGCCATCATCCCGAGAAGGCGGAATGCCGTTCGTATGGTTATCTGACGACCGACAAGATAATGAGGGATTTGAAACAGCATGTTTTGAACTCTTTCGTTGGAGTGGAAGGTTAAGCTGTCCTGTGTTCGTATCGATGCACCTATGAATTGTTTTACAAACTGGACTGCCACCTGCTCCAAAGGCAATACTGAATCTATGTCCATACTAAGAAGAGAGCCAACATTCAGGCCCGTGCCTCTGCGGCATCTAACAACTCGGCCGAACTCTTCAAAATTTGCAAGGAGCTGGCCAATCCTGTGGCAGTCTCTTTGCATCTGCCTTTGCACGGCCCTTGCCTCTCACTTCATCTCAAAAACCCAGGACATCCTGTCCACCCTCTCATCCCATACCCCTCTTCTCCCATCTCCTTCTGTGAACTCTGGCCCTCCTGCAGCCACCCCCACCCTCTTTCTCTTCCTTTCCTCTTCTCTCCCCTGACAAGGTTCTCCAAAACCATCAAAGACCACATTGACACCCTTGCTCCTGCCCTGGTCGATTTCTACAACCTCTCCTTCGCCTCAGGAGCCTTCCCCTCCCTTCTGAAGCACTCTCTTGTGCACCCTCTCAAGAAACCCACAGCTGACCCTTCTTGCCTGTCAAACTATCGCCCGATCTCCATCACTCCTTTCCTGGTCAAACTCCTGGAAAAGCTAGCCATCTCGCAGCTTAACCTTTACTCCGATTCTGTTGGTTGTCTCCACGACCCTAAGTCTGGCTTGAGAGCTGCCAGAAGCTCGGAAACTGCTCTCCTGAACATCCGTGAAGACCTGCTCTCCAACCTTGACTCCAACATCCCTTCTGTCCTCATCCTACTCAATCTCTCTTCTGCCTTCGACACGGTCAACCATACCATCCTGCTCAACCATCTCTGTGACAACCTGGGTATCACCGATCAGGATCTTTCCTTTCTGACCAACCCTCCCAGGTCCAACTTGGGTCTTTCCTTTCCACTATTTCCCTCTCTAACTGCGGTGTTCCCCAGGGGTCTTACCTCTGACCCTGGCTTTTCAACCAATACTTGGCAACTCTCGCCCATTGCATTGCCGCTCTCTGCTCCAATCTTCATTTTCAGACTTCCCTCGGCCACCTCTTCACCTTCTCTCATCTCTGACTGCCTGTCTCCTATTCAGGAGTGGTGTGCCACCAACGAACTCTGCCTTAATGCCAGCAAGACAGAGATCTTCCTATTCAGCACACCTTCACCCTCCTTTCCTGTCACTCTCTGGCTGGTCTCCCTTGGCCCTCCTCCTACCCCCACCTGCGAGGCTAAGAACCTCAGGGTCATCTTCGACTCCAGGCTTTCCTTTTATCCCCACATCTCTGATGTGTCTAAAAAGTCAAACTTTCAACTGCACCTCCTCAGAGGTATTCTGCCTTTCCTCTCGTTACCCCAGAAGCTCACTGTCTATCGAGCCCTGGTTCTCTCTAGTTTGGATTACTGCAACAGCCTATTTCTAATTCTACCTTCTTCTACTCTCCGCCCTCTGTAACTGATCCAGAACAGGACTGTGAGACTTGTCCTTGGCCTCAAGCCCTGGGATCATATCTCTCCAGCCCTGAAATCTCTTAATTGGCTCCCGGTGGCTGCAAGGATTAAATTTAAGACCCTTTGCATTGTCCACAAGACTTTCTGTGGTCTGGGTCCAAAATACCTTCAACTCTCCCTCTGTAAATACCTTCCCTCTCAAGCACTTCACTCCTCCACTTCCAACTCCCTCAGGGTCAGTCGTTTCTCAAAGAAACACGCTGGGTGTAGATGTCTGTCTTCGGCTGGGGCCTCCCTCTGGAACAGCCTGCCTGTCATTCTGAAACTCGAGGAGAAGCAGCTCTGGTTCCGGAAGCACCTCAACACCTTCCTCTTTGCTTCTGCCTTCTCTCCTCCTCTCCCTAGAGTTGGGGAAGGGAACCCTTGGAGGCCTAATAGGAACTGTGTCTTTTTGTTTGGAGCTGGAAAGATTGAAGCTTGGGAAAGGGAACCTTAAGAGACCCAGAGACCTTGTGAACTTTATTGGTGTGTTGCAAGAGCCATACATGGAAGGTTCCAAGGGCGACCCTTTTGAGCTGAGCTATTTTTAACTGGCAGAACTACACCCATTGGTAAGACGCATTTGGTTTAGAGTGCGGACCAGCATAGGTTTGGACACAGGCAAACTTTGGTTTTTGGACATCGACGTCCATTAGAAACATCAGGTGATGAAAGAACCCCCTTAGAGTTAAGGCCAGATGGGCATTACACCAACCACACAAAGTTTGATGTCGTTTTTCAAATTGTTACTTTTGAGTCTGTGTCTCTTCTGATGCCATGATTTATGCAAAAGGGCTCCTGGGTAAGCCCTTATTTACCCAGGTGGTATATACTTGTAAAGTCTCGCAATAATCAGGGTGAGCGATGACACACATTTTGGTAGTTAGATATCACCCCAGTTAAATAAAAACCTTTAGTTTTTAGTTTTTTCTGAGGGTAAGATACCCTTTTCACCCTCAGAAAAAACGGAAAACTTAAGGTTTTTATTGAACTGGGTAGATATCTAGCTACCACAGTGTGTGTAATCTCTCCTGATACCATGCCTGTCTCACAGCACTGACTGAAGTAAAGGAATGAGCTGGTCAACAGACTTCTTTTCCCCTAAAATGTCATCGACAAAATCTGTGTCTTACAGTATTTATTGAGTTTGGATTTTAAAATGATCAGCTGTTTTAATGAGCAGATCAGTGTACTGAATTTGGTTGTGTATTGGGGAATCTGCAATAGGTGAATCTTGATCTTCGGTCAATGGCAACACATAAATGTCAGTATTGTCATACTGATCCTGGGTATACTGATCATCAAACTGACCTTGATAATCTTTAGTGTAAATGCCATACACTAAAACTTGATCACCTTGGTGTTCACCTTGTTGATCATC
Organism: Ambystoma mexicanum; assembly: GCF_040938575.1. Classification (NCBI taxonomy): domain Eukaryota; kingdom Metazoa; phylum Chordata; class Amphibia; order Caudata; family Ambystomatidae; genus Ambystoma; species Ambystoma mexicanum. The sequence goes on along the minus strand of NC_090926.1, from coordinate 399,273,560 downwards.
AAGTATTGAAAGGACTGTTGTGGGCTGGACAGAGGATTGCAAACTTTGGGATTTAGCAGGAGGTTCTCCCTCTCCTAAATCAAAATATGTTTGTTTCAAAGGGTTCTTTTCCAGAAAGTTTACAAAACATGACATTTTATCCATAGTCCAAACGGAGAACTCTAAACTAGGTTTACTGCTTTAATAATGGTGTTAGCCAAGAAAGTATGCATAGAGCGCCAGACCACAATGGCGGAATAAAACTATCTGAGGAACCTCGACGCGTGAAGAACTAAGGATAGAGTACACTTTACACTAGGGACAGTATCACAAACATGCCCAGTCGACGTAAACATTATATATCTAATACATTTTGAGCCATAGGACAGATCAGCACAAACTTTTACAAACGTAATTTTTGACCAGGGCACCCCAAAACTGAAATTTTTGTGCAAAACATATAAAGGGTAAAAAAAAGGTGTTTTTTTCTTTTTCCATACATTTTTGCATTGGGGTAAATGTCAAATTGTTGCTCAAACGTACAGCCCAACCCTGGACGGGTTTGCGCAAAATAAAAAAAAATGAAAGCACAAAGCGCTTGAAGTTTGGGTTAAACCCCTCCAGTACTTTTTTTAATTTGGCGTAGAGCGCGGTGCCAATGTACCCAAAAAGTTAGTTATATCTCCCATGATGGATTGCTGGTGCCAAGGCATTTAATTGCTGAAAATCCACCATTACGCAGATTGAATTCAAGATCTCGATTCCTTTTTGGAAGCTGCACTAAAACTATATAAGAGGTATAAGTAGGGCAGTTTTGAGGCCAGGGAGCATGTGGGCAGTGTAAGAAAGGATGATTTGATTTGTTATGATCTAGGGTTTGGGGATAGTGTCCGTTTTTATGGGTTTATCCGAGACCTATTTTCACTTCGAGTGGCAAAAAAAAGTAAATACTTCAAAACTATACTATACTGAGATGTGGCAATCACTGTGATTGCTAGTTAGCAATTTGTGTTTTTAATATATAAAACAATTATAGGGATTGCTTCCTAAATTAATGTGTGGGAAGGGGGCGTTAAGGGTCTATTAGTATTTGGAGGTGTTACATTTGCTTAAAAAGCTTTAATTGTTTAACTACATTGAAATTAAAGGGTGTAACAGATTAAGTGAAGCTGATGCATGTTTACTATATTCTTTGTTTTGATTGGACAAGCATTTCAAATTACTTAATAGTGAAGATGTCGATTTTCTCCTGAAGTCAGCAGGAAAGATTTCTACATTACTGCACATCCCTTTTCTTCGTCACAGTACCTAGTCAGTAATCCTACCTGAACCCCCTACATTCTTCTTCCTCATCCCAGTATGATATGAGTCATTTATAACGTGCCTGTACACAAGTGTTTCTAGGCGCAACAAGACATGGTAGGGAGATCTTACTAGCCCTTGTATCATTCAGATCGTGCAAGTGCAGGGGGAGAGGGAGAGGAGAAGTGCCGGGGGGAGGGAAAGGTGGGAAGTACTATCAAGGCAGCATTGCTCTGAGTAAGTGCAGCCGGAGGAGCTGGCTCTGGATAGTGCAAGTAGGCAGGGGACTGTAGGGTTACAGATACAACCCCTAAGTCCCCTAAGGAGGATGAGGACAGAATGAAGGTGTAACGCTCACCTGGTATCCACGGGGACGTCACTGAGCCTGTTCTGACCTCTTACGACCTTGAACCCTTCCCTGGAGTCTACTCGACTGGAGACTGGGCCTGAAACACAGGATTGGTAGAGTTTAACTCCCTATTGTGTCTGTGTGCTTGAACCCCTTTTTCCCCGGGGTCCAACCCTTCCCTTTGATCCAAAGGTCACCTTGTTTTCTTGGAAAGTGTGCTCTCCGTCCTGCTTTCAGCGCAGGGGCGCGTTGATTGATGCAGGCTCGTTGCTGCCTAGTTACTTCACTGGCAAGAGTCCGACAGGTAAGTATGAGTCTTTTGAACAGTTTTCTAACTTCGTTCCTTTCCTTCCTTAGATAATGGCCGGCGTCCAGGGATGGCGACGTGCTGCTGAGATGAGTAGCGCTGAAGGTGAGTGAGAGCGCGATGCGCGATGCGACCCTTTCGTATTTGTATTGAACTGAGTTTTTTTTCTGTGTCTTTTAGGTGCCGTGACGTTTTCAGCGTGGATGCCGGTTATGAAGAAGAAATGCGGTAAGTAAACGCGGTATGCAGCGCCTCTAGATCTTTCCAGGCTAACCTCGAGTGTCTTTTTCCCTCTTGCAGACGGATTAGAAGTTCCGGAGACAGAGTTTCCCCAGAGCGGCTGGGATTCAGGTAAGCGTTTGAAGCTCGTACAGTCTTAAAAATAAGCAAAGAATGCTTACTAATGCCTTTTTTCTGTTCTTTTCCCTTTTCCTTAGGAAGCGGCGTGCCAGGATGGGAATGACATTGCCGAAGATGCCCGCAGAACAGAAGAAGCGATGAATGATGGGCAGAAGCGCCGCGAGGTAAGGCTGTTCCTAACAGTGTTCTTGTTCTTGCAGGAGCTGAGCGCAGAAGAAAGATGCAGGCCTACTGGAGACCGATCCGAACACGGTGAGTGTCACGCTGTAGGTGCAGAAAACACAATGCATGTTTCTCAGCCTGGGCATGGCTTAAATAGTCTCTGGGTATCCCAGGTGTCTCTGGGCTGAACCACACCCAAAAGACGAGACTGCACATGCAGTTCTGGGAACCGAAATATGTGGGGGCATCCATCTTGTCCCCATCAATGCACTACAAGTCCAATCCCCAATGTTATCATAGGAGTGAGTGAGTCTGGTGCCACAAGCGCCAAGTCTGACTCCAAGTGGGTCTTTGAAGGGATGGAGAGGCCCTTGAGGGCCATGTAGGTGATCGTGGCCTGGCTCCAGCCTGACATCTTGGAGGGCTGGGGACATGAGGGGCAGGAATCATGACAGAAGGCTAGAGTCGAGATTAGTGAGCAGATATTCACAGGTGTCCAGGAGAGTAGTTTCCGTGCCTATGGCTGCTCTGAAGCCAGACTGATGGTCATGGAGACAACCAACAGATTCAACGTGGAGAGTAAACTGGGACATGGCCAGCATTTCCAAGAGTTTGCCCAGGAAAGGAGTGGTAGAGATTGGATGGTAGTTTGCCAGACAGGCAGGATCGGCGGTAGGTTTCTTCAGGAGGGGGTGCACAAGGGAGTGCTTAAGAGGAGAGGGGAAGTTCCAGTGGCAAAAGAGTGATTGCAGAAATTGGCCAAGGCTGGAGTGAGGGTGTCGATGTCGTTGTTGATGTTTCTGGACGAGCAGGGAGTACCTGCTTGAATGCCACTTTCATTGATTGCACTTGTTTAGAAATGTCATCAGTAGTGATCACAGAAAAAGAGAAAGAAGGAGGAGAGTGAGAGGCAGCCATACGGGGTCCAGGAGAGGTAGAGGGAGAGGAAGAGGAAAGAGGAGGAGAGAAAGGACACGATGTCCTGAGTTTTAGAGGTGAAGTGAGAAGCCAGAGCTGTGCAAAGGGCTTGGGAGGGAACGGGAGAGGTGGAGACTGAAACAGGGTTGACCAGCTAGCTCCTTGCAGATTTTAAAGAGTTTGGCTGTGTTGTTAGAGGCCGCAGAGACATAGGTCTGGATGTGGGACAGGACAGAGTCTGGTCTCTATGGACTTTATTGACTTTGGAGCAGTCGACAGGCCAGTTTGTGAGAGGATATCTCTACCTATAAATGTATTTCTCTAGCATTGGTATCTTTCATAGATTCACATGCTTAAATATTCCCTGTCGTTAGACTGGGAATCCTCAGTTATTTAAATGCTGATAATAATATAAAAACTTTTCCTTTAGGAAAAAAGCTAAACCCAGATAGTCCTGTAGGGCCTGTTTAGCTCTTCACTTGTGCTGTCCCTCCACCTTCTTTGGTCCTTTTAGGCCCCAACCAATGAGGTGGCTGGGCTTAGGCTACACCCCAGTCAGCCATCTTCATATTTTGAAACGTGAAGGCTATTAACTAATGACTGACTGGAGAAGCAGCAGCCTTTCCACAGGGGAGGAGGGCAGGTGCATGTGAATCTATGAAAGATACCATGCTGGGGAAATATAGTTACAGTTAAGTAACTAAGACTTCTCCAGCATTGGCTCTTTCATAAATTCTCATGCTTGAATAGAATACCAAGCGCTCAATTACAATCCAACATGTCTGATAGCCGGAAGGTTGCACTGGTGTGTTCATGCGCTATATATAGCTTGTGTAATATACTGATGGCATAGAAAGTAAGGCTACCCGAAAAATACATGCAATGGGATGGTGGGAAACAAAAAGAGTCAAAGTTAAGGAACAAAAGGTTGCTCCTACCGTGAGTGAAAAAATGCTTAAGCACTGCTTGTCTTACCGCTGATTCCCTTCTGCTGTGTTCTTCCAAGCAGTAATGTCAGGCAAACGTGTGGAGAGTGCTCCTAGTTACTACCCGGCAGATGTCTTTTAGAGACACTCCAGCTTGAAACGCTGTTGAGGCCACTCTCGCTCTGGTGGAGTGCGCTGTGGGCGTGGCTGACAGTTGGCTATTTCTGATTTCGTGACAGTGAATAATGCAGCTGGAGACCCACCGTGCCAGACTTTGTTTTGATATGCATTGACCCTTGGTTCATCCTGCAAAAGCGACAAAAAGTATTTTGGTGGTTCTGAAATCCTTTGTTCTATCTATGTAGAACTTACGTGTTCTCGCCACATCTAGTGAATGTTGCATCTGTTCTGCTGCGTTTGTGTGGTTACGAAAGAAAGTGGGCAAAACAATTCTTTCCGCAAGATATGTTCAGCTATGACCTTTTGAATTAATTCAGGGTGGGGCTGAAGAACGACTCTGTCCCTGTGAAAGTTCGTGGTTCGGTGAACATTGCTTGTAGCGACCACCAAGAAGGCTGTTTTCCACGACAAGAACTTTGTGTTGCATCTGTGAATAGGTTTATAGGGTGCTCTCATTACAGTGGCCAAGACTGTTAAGACTCCAGATAGGACTCAATCTTCCTTTGTCTGGAAAAAGAGCGCATAAGCCCTTTAATGATGGCTTCGACCGCCGGGTGTGCCACTAGGGAGTGTTGATGAGTCCTGGTTGTATAAGCGGAAATGACAGAGAGATGGACCTTGATGGAACAAATTGCCAAACCGCCCATTGCTAGATGTAGAAGGTAAGTTGAGATGTATTCCTCGGATGCCATGAAGGGATCTGTGCCTGCTTCCAAACACCAGATTTTGAACCGTTTACATTTTTTAGTATATGTCCGTCTGGTAGACAGAGCCCTGGCAGATCGCAGTGTACCCCAGCATTCGGGATCTAGAACGAGGTCCTGGAATCTTCGATGCTGAGGAACCAGACCCTGAGGGATAAGCTGGCCGGGCTCTGATGAAGCAGGTCGCCCCTGTGCTGAGACAACCGGTGCGGGTGAGGCTGGAGATGAATTGGCTTCTTCAGTGCTGGTTGAAGGAGTGCAGGCTACCAAATCTGGGGTGCCCACATTGGGGCTATCAGTATCATGGTGCAGGGTTGCTCGTTCATTCTGCGCACCACCCGCGGGATCAATGGTGTCAGAGATAACGCATAAACGCGATTCCCAGGGAGTGTTTCTCATAGTACCTGGAAGCGAACTGATCGCATTCCTTGTTTATGCGAGTAGCAAACAGGTCTATGGTGGGTTTTCCCCACCTGAGGAATAGTTTGTCCAGTTTGCGGTTGTTGATCTCCCATTCGTGGGATTTGAGGAATTGGCGGCTGAGTTTGTCTGCCAACACGTTGTCTTTGCCGGGTGGATGTTCTGCCCTCATGTGTATTCTGTGGTGTAGTGACCAGTTCCAGAGTCGTTGAGCTTCCAGCAAGAGGATGTTGGACTTGGCACCACCCTGTTTGTGTAGTGCATTGACGTGGTGTTGTCCGTCTGCACCGTCACCATTTACCCAGAAAGTACTGGTAGGAAGAACTTTAGAGCCCACTGAATGGCCCTGAGTTCCAGCACATTTATGCGCAGACAGGATTCTGTTGGCGACCACAACCCACTGGCTTATAGATTGCCCAGATGGGCCCCTCAGTCCGAGAGTGAGGTGTCCATTCTTAAGAGTAGAGTACACGTGGGTAGCTGGAAAGGTAAACCCTGTAGGAGATTGGAGTGCCTGGCCCACCATTGGAGGGCCTTGTGGAAATTTGTCGTGAGGCGCACAATGTCCTCCCACAATCCGCTGTGTTCAGCCCATTGGCTGTCCAGCTCCTCCTGAAGCGGTCTCATCTTCAGTTTGCATTTGGTATGAGGAAAATACAGGAGGCCATCATGCCCAGGAGCGACTTGTATTGTCTGACAGTGGAGCTTGTTCTCTCTTTGAACCATGCAATAAGGTTTTGCAGTGTCGCCACTCTGTCCGGGGAGGGACGAACCCTGGGAACTCGAGTTTTGAGATCTGCTCTTAGAAAGATTGCTGTCTGTGCAGGTAGGGGTGAATACTAGTCCTCGTTGATCGAGAAACCTAGGTTTTATAGCAGGGTTGTTGTTCTTCCCACTGCCTCTGATGCAGTTCCCAGGGAGCTTCCTTTCACTAGCCGGTCGTCTAGCTATGGAAAAACCTGTACCCTTAAACGTCTGAGGTGAGCGGCCACTGGGGCCATGCATTTCGTAAACACTCTTGGTGGGGACTTCAGCCTGAAAGGAAGTACCTTTAACTGGAAGTGTTGATCGCCGACAGTGAACCGAAGGTACTGTCTGTGCGATGGATGGATGGGGACATGGAAGTAGGCGTCCTCCAAGTCTAGGGTAGCAAGGAAATTGACCTTTTTGAGTCATGGAAGGACAAGTTGAAGGTAGGTAATCTTACATTTTAGACAACCAACAACTTGTTGAGGGCCCGTAGATCTAGTATCGGGCGCCACTGGCCATTTTTCTTCCTTACTAGAAAAAAGTGTGAGTAGAATCCTTTTGCCCGTCGTAGAGGTGGTACCCACTCTATGGCGGCCTTTAGTAATAGTTTGGCGGCTACTGCCCTTAGTTGTTGCGGCTGGAGAATGTTTTTTCTTGGCGGCGGGTGAGGTGGTGGTCGTTGAAGAAAGACTATGGTATGTCCCCCTTTTATTACCGGAAGCACCAATTTGTGCGATGTTATGGTGTACCAAAAATTCCGGTGCAGTGAAACGCGTCCTCCCACTGGGGTGGGATGTGGGAGGCGCGCAGAGTATGAGACAGTTCTTCTTGGCCTGGCTCCTGCCTTGGCTTGAGCCCCTCTTTGCACGTTGGTTCTGGTATCTGGTGGAACTTTGTTGATATCTACCTCCAGATTGGTAGGAGGTTGAAGAGGACGCTTGACCCTGGAAAGACCTGAAGTATGACCTGTACTTGGAACTGGCACCTCGAAAGGGGGTAAAAGGACGGCAGGCCTTGTTCTTCAAAGAGCTAATCGCCCTAGCAGTGTCAGTGTCGGCTTTGATGCCCTTAACGTGGTCATCTATGTTCTTCCCAAATAGGTCTTGTCCATCGAAGGGCATTTCTAGAATCCTAGTCTGTACCTCTGGTCTGAAACGTGTGGCCTTCACCCAGGCGTGGCGTCTCAAGCTTGTGCCGTGTGCCATCTACTTGAAACTGCAGTGAACGGTGTCCACAGAGGTGTTGATCATGTGATCTGAGACCGCTTTGCCGTCTGCGATAATGGCTTTGGCCTCTTCTTGAAACTCCTCTAGGAGGTGTTTTGTTTGACAGGATATACAGAGCCATAATTCTCTATCCAGTCTTGCCATGGTGTTGCAGGCCCGTACCGTGTACGATTCCCCCATTGAGTCTTTACGCCCCATCGCCTCTAGTTTACGTCCCTCCTTATTGGATGGAGCTGTGAGGGGAGAGGCCAGGTTTTGCAGTCTTTTCCTCACCGCCACTGTGATAACAGAGTCGGGTTTAGGATGGCCTCTGAGACCCAATGGAGCCGAGTCCGGGATTTTATGCTTTTTCTCCTGTCTAGCCACCAGTGCCAGAGTGGAAAGATGAGTGGCAAGGATTTTCTCACCCACGTCCCACATAGTATCTAGTATTGGTATCGTGGTGATGGTGCAGCGTCTCTGGTCTCTGTGCTCATAGAGGACTGATGCTTTCTCCTCTATGGCGACTTGTATCTTGAAGATTTCTGCAAACTTGCCCATGATAGAGTGAAAAGAGACAATATTGTCCAGTGGTGAGGACCCACCCAGGTGATTCACATTGATATGATATGGCATTTATAATGCGACAATATACAAGTGTTTCATGGCGTGACGAGGCAAGGGAGGGGGAACAGAGGGAAGACAACGACCCTCCAAGGCCAGGTGACATTGAGATCGTGCAAGTGCAGGGGGAGGGGGAAAAGTGAGCGGGGGAGGGGCAGTGCAGTACATGGGATCAACAGTAAGAAAAAAATAAAAGCAATTAGTAAAAAGTGTGGCCAGCTGGTGGCAAGTGCAAGGGTAAGTGCAGACATCTGGTGTCCAGTTAGCTAGTCAGCCCAGCAAGCCACACACCCCAGCTCCCAGAGGACAATTAACTCCCACGCTCAGCAAGAATACCACCCACACTCTTTCTGCCACCCTTTTCTTGTGCCCTACCCGCTTTACACAACTTCACCCCCACCCACTCTGACATGACTACCACACCACTCAACAACCCAGGCAACACTCGCTCATACACTAACACATCATCAGGCGCAGCACACTACCTAGGCCCACATCACTCAGAAACCAGCTCCTGGGAAGCTGCACCAGACACGATCAGAGCACCACCAAACCCAACTCAGATACTCCCCCACACACCACTACGCACATTCCTACAGCCCACCACTTCTGGCCTCATGAAGAATTTGCCCCCCCACCTTTACCCACACACACACACAATTCAACTGCGCAATGATCAACGCGGGCTCTCTCCCAGCCCACGCAACTGATATCCATGACCTGATCACTGACCTGGACCTTGACATCCTCGCCCTCACAGAAACCTGGCCACATGCTCCCTCTGGCCCCTCCATCAGCCTTGCACTCCTCCCCGGATACACAATGTTCCACAAAGACAGAACCTCTAACAAGGGAGGCGGTGTAGCGCTCATCGCCAAAGACACTATCACCATTAGAAAAATCAGTTAATCAGTTGATGATCGCACAGACTCTTTAACGATCAAACTTGCTCTATCGCCCAACGACACCATTACGTTACAGGTCATCTACAGCCCCCCTGGTCCACTACCAGATTTCCAAGCCAACCTCCTACACCGAGTTGGGGAAAACCTGAAAAACAAGACCAGATCCACCCTCCTGGCGACTTTAACCTAGGGCTTAAAGACCCTAAAGATAAACAGAGCAAAGATCTTAAAGCACTCCTCGCCATGGGCTTCATACAAAGAGTTACGGACCCAACCCATATCAAAGGGTGTATTCCCGACTGAATAGCTGACCACAACTATTCCGACGATATCAGCTCCAACACCCCCTGCCCCTGGACAGACCATCACCTCATACACTTCTACATCCCCATGGGAATCAAACCCTTACCTACTAAACCAGTTCCCCCAGCGATGGCCAGATCTGCAAGGCTCCTCACTAAGGAAAGTCTAATCCCTCTTCTTAAGGCAGCCCAAGCACTAAAACCCCCATTCCCCACAAAACCCGTGGAGTTGGCAGACCTGTACAAAGTTGCTAGACCTTAAAGCCAAGAAACAACTGGCCCTCACAACATGGAAATCCCATCCATCTCCCACCTCACTTGAGGCGTACAAAACACTTGCCTCCCAGTACAAAAAAGAAATCACCACAATCCTCATCATACAACTCCAGAATAGACAACGCAGAGTCTGAGTCAAAGGACCTGTTCGCTATATACAAAGAGCTGGCATCCCCGCCAACTAACACCCAAGAAACAGTAAAAGATGAAGCATGGTGCAAGACCATTTAAAAGGCCATGATGAATAAAATAAACACCCTCCAAGAAAAAATAAAAGCCCACCTGAGTGCCCTCCCGAAAACCAACTCACACTCTACATCAAAACATCACCCAGACAAAACTGTCAACCAACTATTCTCATTCAGAGAAGTGATTGAAACTGAAGTCATAGCAATCATGAAAGGAATCAAACCCTCCTCCTGTAAGGGGGACACTTGCCCTGCATCCCTCATTAAAGATTGCACAGAACCTCTAGCCCCATTTCTCACTGCTTTCATCAACGCCTCGCTATCCTCAGGTGTCGTCCCACCCTCCCTCAAAGAATCATGGGTTTGCCTAACAATTATAGACCAATAACCACCGTCCCTTTTCTGCTAAAAATATTAGATAAGGCAGCATACCAACAGATCCAACAATACCTGGAAAACAACCAAATCCTTGGCAAAAGGCCATCGGGCTTCCGGCCATGCCACGGGACAGAGACAGCTCTACTAAATTTAAAAATGCAGTTACAGCAAACCATGGACCAAGGGAAACCAGCACTGCTTCTGTTCCTGGGCCTCTTTGCTGCTTTCGATATTGTGGATCACAAGATCCTCTGAAAACATCTCAAAGATGCTGCACAATTCTCCCAACAAGCTACATCCTGGATCACCTCCTTCCTCGAAGGAAGAATCATGAGAGTATTCTCTGACCAGAACTGCGCAACCCCTACTCCCTTCCACTGCGGAGTCCCCCAGGGATCTTGCACGTCACCCAGCCTTTACAACATATTCACCCTCGCCCTTTTGAACGACCTTGATAACCAGGACATAGCATACTTGAACTATGCCGATGATACTCAGGTTCTTCTCCCACTCACTGGCTCTTATGAACAAGATGCAGCCACACTCAACAAGATCTATGCCATCATCCAGGCCTGGATGGCGGCTAATGTTCTTTGTCTCAATGGAGACAAGACTGAAATACTCCTGGTAGCTCCCAAACAATTCGTCAGCAAACTGGATAGTAAGAAAGCATCCTTCAAAATTGACAACACGACCATCACCACTACAACAGCCGCCAAAACTCTAGGGGTATACCTAGATGCCACACTCTCCATGTCACGTCAAGTGAACGCGATAGCATCTTCTGCGGCACTAACTACCAAGATCATTAATGCTCTCAAACCTTACCTCTCCCCTAAAAACTGCCTCGCCATAGCAAGGGCCACAGTGGGAGCAAAGTTAGACTACTGCAACGTCCTCTTCCTGGGCACATCCCCCAAAAACCTGATAAAACTACAAACTACACAAAAAAAACGCACTAAGAGCAGCCCTCAGCATACCCAAAAGAGAGCACATCTCCCAAGCCAGACGAAATGCCCTCTGGCTCCCAGTGAAAGAACACATTCTTTTCAAATCTCTCTCCATCACACATGCATGCCTATCCCAAACAGCCCACCTTACCTTTCGGAAGTCATCCATAGAGCTACCTCAATCATATGTAAACTGACCCAACACAGCAACCAGCTCATGGTCCCTACCTACAAAAGACTCAAAGCAGGAGGATCCAGCTTTGCCGTCCTAGCCCCCAAGAATTGGAATGCACTACCAGCTGCCCTCAGGAAAGAACCCTCAATCTCCATATTCTGCAGGGCACTCAAAACACAACTCTTTCAATAGTCCACACCCCCGACCCCGGAGAGAACCACATGCACCGCCACCACTGTATGTAACGCCGCTAGGCTGCCTGACCTACAATCTGCTTCGCTAGCATCAGATAAGGACTCCATCTCATTATGTTAACGGTCTTGACTGACTATGCCTAACTATGCTGTAATGTATGTATCTATTCAAATGTAATGTTCTACACAAGCCAAGTATCTTGTAACAGCGCCACAATGCCCTTGGGCCGCTGGCACTTTATAAATCCAAATAAATAAAATAAATAAGTGCTGGTAGGGGACTGTAGGGATACAGAATACAGTCCCCAAGTGCGGAGGTGGCCAGGGAGGCAGTGCAGGGGTGTAACTGGCGGAGGAGGGGACCCGGGCCCGAAATCAGGGGGTGGCCAGGTGACCAGTGCAGATTCAGTTTCAGCCAGGAAAGACACTTCAGGCGTTTCTTCTGCTTCTAAATAACAATAGAATCCCAATCGTTTGGGTCTGTGTCTGGAGCCTCCTGAGGCAGTTCATCTTCTTCAGGCTCGTCGTCATGTGTGTTGAGGTCGTCGGGCCATTCAGATGCTCTGGTTCTTTGAGGTGAAGACCGTGGAGGAGATGGAGTGTCTCCTTTTTTGAGGCCTGGGTGACCCGCCGTAGTGTGAACATTGTCCTTGGCAGCTGCTAACCGATGAAGACCGCAGAGGCAGCGGTGAGTGGCGTGGGGTATGATCCCTAGGAGACCTGCTTCAAGTGTGGTGCACCAGTAATGTGCTTCGCAAGGGCCTACTTACTGGGACTGTCTGGGTGACAAGTAGACTTGCCCTTTGTCTCCTCTGGAACTCATCCAGAAGTCTGTGCATCGACTGCATTAAAGTAGGGTTGAAAGGGTCTGCCACGTCTTCCATTATTGGTAGCCAGCGTGGACTGTTCTGTTTAGGTTGTACTGGTAGTTGCTCACCCCCAACTCCTCCTGCAAGATGTCAGGTAGTTCATTAATTTCAGTTATAGGGGAAAGAGAGGTAGCACCTTTGAACCCCTAAAGTTGTGCTGTATGGATGCTTAAAGCTTCCTCTGGCTGTGAAAAAGGCTTGATGATGTCTGGTGGTGTTAAATCAATTGACGGTGACGTTTTGATCTGTTTTCTGGAACTCGTTGACGGTTCCTCCATCGACGAGGACAGGTCTTTTGTCGGCGACTGTTTAGACAACAACAGAGTGCTTCGTCGGCGAGGTCTTCGTTGATGCATGCTTTTCGGTAGCATCTTTCGTGGACGAGTGCTTCATCGACAATGATGTCTTCGTCGACAAGGTGGTTGGTTTGGTGGTGGACAATGGCTTATCCTTAAACGACAGGACCGTTTTAGTGGATGGTGAGACTAGTTTAGTCGTGGATGGTGTCCCCGTGGATGGCCGTTTCGCTGATGGCAAAGAAATTGATAAACCGTAACCTTTGTGTAATTCACCTTCCAGCAGGCCTCTAGGGACTCCTAGAGGTTCAGCTGAGGATTTCCCACTCCTCTTCTTGCTCAAGTGGTGGAGAGTCTGCTTTGTCCACTGAAGAAGCGCTCCTTTTTGGAGCTTGCTTCTCAGGGTGCCTGGTGGAAGTTGAGGGCGCAGTTCTGCTGCATTCCTCATAAGATGACTTCTGTCTGCTCTCCAGGTGAAGTAATAGCCTCCTACATCTGTCCTCCAGAGACTTCTTGGAAAAAGTCTGACATATTTTACATGACTGGATGTCATGTGGATAAAGGCAATACATGCAGAGTTTGTGGGGATCTCTGATGAAGATGACCTTTTCGCCACACTTGGAGCAGTCCCTGAAAAGGGAGGTCTGTTTCTTGACCATCTGTACTGGAGTCTCAGCCATGAGGTGAAAGTAGGCAGCCTAAAAACACAACCTTTTTAGGTGGGAAAAAGTGGAAAACTGAGCCCAAAATATTAAGCCAGGAAGCCTCAGTGATAAGGTAGTTTAAAGTATGAAAAAAGGTTAGGATTGAATATGAACAAATCTAAGTAGCTCAGAGAGCTGAAGAGGATTGGCCTGTTTAGTAAGACACAGTGAAACACCTGAAGATGGCTTACTGGGGTGATGTCATGCATGGCAGTCAGATGAATTCTGGACCTGTAACACCCTATTCTCACAGGTTTTGTTATGCCCACAGAACCTCAAAGCCTTTTTATTCTAGATGGAGGCTGTTTGATACATTGCCTGGAAAATGGTGTTTGCATTATACACATCGTTAGTATCATGTGATTGGAAAATGTCACGTGATTTCCACTCTACGTTTATTAGCAGCGTTTGAAAGTTGCTCGCTGCTTCGGATTGAAAAAACCTGGAGTCCTGTACCTGAAGTTTTGATCTGCGTCCACACAACTCTTCAGCATTTTCTTTGGCTCTCCCTGCCGCGTGTAAATATTCCACACGTGGTTTCCTGGTACTCTTGCAGCCGCGTCCAAGAAGACCAACGTGCGGCTCTCCTTGCCACGTGTAAATATTGCACACACGGTTTCCTGGTATTCTTGCAGCCGCGTCCAAGAAGACCAAGTGTGCGGCTCTCCTTGACGCGTGTAAATATTCCACACGCGGTTTCCTGGTACTCCTGTAGCCGCGTTTAAGAAACTAATGTGCGGTTCTCCTTGCCACGTGTAAAACTTCCACATGCAGTTTCCTCGTACTCTTGCAGCAGCGTGTAAGAATTCAAACGTGCGGCTCTCCTTGCTGCGTGTAATTTTCCACACGCAGTTCCAATGAACTCTTGCAGCCGCATTTAGAGGACTAACGTGAGGCTCTCCTGGATGATTTCTGCTACCTGTTAATGCGTTGCTGCACTATGATTGAATCCTGTCGCCTGTGATGAAACAACAGGAGGATTTCTAACTTGATTAATTTTGTGCTGGAATGTTTTGCTGAGCTCTATCTCCTGTGCTACAAGGGCAAGGAAGTTCTGTCGACAATGGTTTATTTAGAAGGTGATTGTTCACATTACTTTGGACGCTACCGTGTGGTGCACCAACCCAGATCTAGCGTGACCCTCATGCCATTCGGGATAAGTTTCCCTTACTAACCTTCCCTCCTTTTTCGTTGGTTCTATTTTGATTTGCTTCAGAGACATTTTGTTGGAGCCTAGTGTTGTCCTATTTGGTGAACTGTTCGTAAGAATTCATGTTGAGAAAACATCTTCATTATACCTTATGTTTTCCTAGGCTGACTTCCCATTGCCTTCCCACGCCCTTTCCAGTGATTCCTCCCTCTGACTGGTTAGCTTAGTCATAGAGTGGCATCATTTGGAAGGTCTATTTTTGACTTCACTACCTTCAAGCCGTTTTCCTCCTCAAGGATCCGGAAGAACCCTACCAATTGTATCCTTTTGGTTAAACCTGTATCCTTTACTGGTCAGTGTAAGATACGTGGTTGGTTTATGACAGGTGAAGCCCAAGCCCTGCCACCTCATTGGTTGTGGCCTAAAAGGAGCAAAGGAGGTGGAGGAACTCCACAAGTGAGGGGCAACACAGGCCCTATCGGGTTCTATAGTTGTAGCTTTTTCCCTAAAGGAAAATGTTTTATATTATTATTATTATTATTATTATTATTATTATTATTAGTATTATTATTTAAATTACTGAGGATTCCCAGTCTGACGACGGGGAATATTCAAGCATGTGAATCTATGATAGAATGACGGCAGCATGAAGTGCAACTGACATTGCTTCGTCGAGAACTTCATATAGAGCAGAAACCTCAATGATTGTAAATGCCTGTTGCCCAATGGTCGAAGTAGGAGAAGTTGAAACTTACACTTAAGTGCACTGCACTGAACATTCGCTTAAACAGCAGGTCCACTGATTTAGGGGTTTGTATGGAGCGTGTAATGGGGTTTGTGGCGAGCGGGGACAGGGCAGCAAGGAACATAGTTCCACTAGTTCTTTTTGCACACTTCGTCTACTGGTGTCACTTCAATTTTATAACGTCTGCCTATAATCAGTTGGTAGTCCCATCTACTCCCCCCCTCTGCCTTTTGTGCGCTCATGTGTGCTATTGTGCACTTTTGGGGTTGTAGTTTACTATTCACATGTAATTGGTCTTTTTAGCACTTAAACCCCTGAGCTCTTTCTACCTCATGCCCTGCCATTTGGCACAGCAAAGTCCAACACATAAGGCCTCAATACAAGTTTGCTGGTCCGGAAACAACGGTGCTGGTAAATCTACCACCACCGTTGTTTCCGGACCGGCAAACTAAGAGTCTGCGGGCGGGTGCCATTCTACCTGCTAGGGTCAGACCTGGCAGGTGGAACACCACCCGCCCGCTGAGTTTCACGGAAGCACTGGCACCATTATCAACGGTGCCGGTGCTTCTGTGGTCCCCATTATCATAGAGTCTTATGGGACTCAAATGGGAATGGGGGTTAACATTTACCGGCGCCTGACTTCCCAGAACGCCGGGGTCGTAATCTCCCAGTGTTTCCGGAAACCAGGCACCGGTAAATATTGCAAGTCCGGCGGCAACCTATTGGTAGCACCAGCAAGGTTACCGCTGAACTTGTAATGAGTCCATAATATGATAAGTCATTTATAACGCGCCTGTACACCAGTGTTTATAGGCGCGACGAGACAAGGAAGGGAAGACAGAAGGAGGACGAAACAACAATCTTACTAGGCCTTGTGTCATTCAGATCGTGCAAGTACGGGGCGAGGGAACGGGAGAAGTTCCGGAGAGAAAGGGGGTAGAGGAGAGTGCAAAGGAACGCATAAGTGCTGCCAGGGAGGTGGCTCATAAGTGCAGGGAGTCAGTTGGCTGTATGGTTACAGATACAGTCCCTAAGTGGTTGGGAGGCCCAGAGGCAGTGCAAGGGCAACTGGTCGTGCAGAAGCCTGGTCCTGTAAGTCCAGTGGGTGGCCAGGTAGCCAGTTTGCACAGCAGACAGGGGAATCAGCAAGGGAGAGAAAAAGAGGAAGCGAAAAGGAAGGCTTTAAGTTGCTTCAGGAACCTTAGGTGGTCCTGCTCAAGTTTGAGAGAGGCTCTGAGGCTGTTCCAGAGAGAGGCCCCAGCCGAGGACAGATATCTACCCCCCACTGTCTGCCTGAAGAAGCGTCTGACCATGAGAGTTGCAGGTGGATGAGCAGAGGACTCGAGAAGGAAGATGCTTAGGAAGAGAAAGTTGGAGGTAGTGCGGTCCCCGGCCCCAGAAAGCCTTGTGGACGATGCAGAGTGTCTTGAACTTGACCCTTGCAGCCACAGGGAACCAGTTGAGAGATTCCAGGGCTGGAGAGATATGATCCCTGGGCCTTGAGGTCAAGGACTAGTCTTGCAGTCCTGTTCTGGATTAGTTGTAAAAGGCGAAGAGCAGAGGCAGGTAGATTTAGAAAAAGGCTGTTGCAGTAGTCCAGCCTAGAAAGAACCACGGCTCTGGAGACTGTGAGCTTCTGGGGGAAGTGAGAAAAGGAAGAATACCTCTGAGGAGGTGCAGCTGGTAGTGTAACTTCTTAGAGAGGTCAGAGATGTGAGGAGAGAAGGAGAGGGTGGAGTCGAAGATTACACCAAGGTTCTTAGCCTCACGGGAAGGTGCAGGTAGAGGGCCCAGGGTGGGCAGCCAGCGTGAGAGAGGGAAGGCGGGAGCAGGAGTCCCAGTGAGGAGGATTTCCGTTTTACTGGCATTAAGGCAGAGATCGTTGGAGGCACACCATTTCTGTATTGCAGACACACAGTCAGGTATGAGAGAAGGAGCAGAAGAGGCTGAGGGGAGCCTGAAGGAGAGCTGAGTGTCATCCGCATAAACTGAAAGTTAGAACAGAATGTATAAATGCGGGGGGCAGAGGTGCCAGGTAGTGGTTAAAGAGACAGGGAGAAAGGTTAGACCCCTGGGCAACACCAAATGTAGAGAGAGGGATAGAAGAGAGTAAAGACCCAAGTTGAACCTGGGAGGGTTGATCTGAGAGAAAAGAGGTCAACCAGGCAAGGGCCTGACAAGAGACACCCAGATTGTTAGGATTCAGCAGGATGGCGTGGTTCACCGTGTCGAAAGCAGAGGATAGATCAAGGAGAATGAGGACAGAAGTGTAGAGGTGAAACCAAGTACCGCCATTCAAAGCTCCACCATCATGTTGTCTATATGTTGGCAGCCAGAGTGTGAGACACGTGCAGTGCCAGTGAAAATACCTATACCGAAAAGAATCCTGGAAGTGAGGTACCCATTGAGGAAGCCATAAGTGTACTCATGACAATATGATGGTCATTTGAATGAAATCCCAGCGGAAGTGTGAAAACGAGCAAGAAAGAAGATTGGTGATGTCATGCGAAGCAGAGCTGACGTATACAGAAATGAGGCTGAAGACCATAAACATTCTATTAGATTTAAGGAGGAGGTGTTAAAGATGAGCAACATTTCGGGCTTAAGATGAAGATGCTCATGCTACAGAAACGATGAAGAAAATGCGACGTCATTTTACAATTGTACAGACGCAGTAACGCAAGTAGACAAAGTATTCTTAAGGCTGGCTACGTAGTGAATAGATTGCAGCGATGCACCAACGTATATGCATATGAATGTTTAGACTATGGATGTTCCACAACGCACTTTAGCAGAGTCTGGACCCTTGAAGAGAAAGGCTTTTTCAGTGTGGCACAGTTGGAAAACAACTTAATGACAGAGGTGAATTCAAGAAACGCTTGGCTGGCCCAGCAGCAGGAAATTAAAGCCACCGTGAGCTTGGATGTTCATGAAGTAGCTACAAAACGTGTGAAAAGAACAAACTCCTGTCTGAGGTGAGGAGAAAGAACATTGAAGATGTCAGAGTTTCATCATTCAATAGTATATCAAATATAGAAAAGCTCTGAAACATGGTCTGCAGTCACAGGGTCGGATGAAAATATATACTGAGTTGAGCTACATCAAAATCAAGAGACAAAGTACACCTACACTCCCTTTTATTCTCAGGCACAGAGAACATTTCCAAGGCCATGCTCAAAGGATAATTGACTGCAGACGGCAAGAGTGATGACAGGCTAATTAGGTGGGAAGCTATGGTTATGACCAGCCCACCAGCACCTGGGAGCCAGCCTGTGTGCTGCTATAGCGTGTGTGGATTATAACAGAGGGGTACAAAGGTGCCAACCAATTGTAGAGGGCCACGCAATAGAGAGCCCTATAGTTTATATAACCAATAGGACGCTGTGTATTTGATGACGTTTGTAGTGACTTGCACTAGAGGAGGGCTTAGTTGGCCCAGCTGATGTTATAGACCCAATCACTTTCCCGAACAAGTATGGAACATATACCTAGATGTTCCCTTTAAGCCTATCACTTTCCTGAGTAGGTTTTTGTAGTTTGCCACGTGGATTGACGTCAATGATGACGAGTTTTTGCTATATAACCTGCATTTTTTATGAAACTCAATGAGTGAGAAGATCGAGCAGATGTTCGTTATACTCCCCGTTTTAGATAATTGATATTAAAACAGACGTACTTTGCCAACCTCCTGCGTCAGTCTGATTATTGATGTTTGAGTATATTCTGCATCCCCATCCATCTCAAAGCACTGCTGCCTCGTCTTAAAGGGCCTAGTGTTGGGTACATGGATTCAGAAGGAAGGTTAGAGTCTAGATTAGAGAGAAAGTCTTCACGGTTGTTCAGGAGAGCAGTTTCCATGATTCTGGCTGCTCTGAAGCCGGACTGGTGGTCATGTGGAAAACTAACAGATTCAGTATGTAGATTAAGCTGGGAGATGGCCAGCTTTTCAGGAGTTTGCCCAGGAAAGGAGTGATGGAGATCGGGCAGTAGCTTGCCAGAGAGGAAGGATCAGCAGAGGGCTTCTTAATGAGGGGCTGCACAAGGGAGTACTTAAGGGTGCAGGGGAAGGGTCCAGTGGCAAAAGAGAGATTCTAGAACTCAGCTAGGGCTGCAGCAAGGGTGTCGATGTGGTCCTTGATGGTTATGGAGAAGCACGGGAGCACCTGCTTTGACTAGACTTTCTTTTTTAAATTTATATAACATTTTTATTGTGCTTCTAGTCATAATTTGACTTTTTACACATGACTAGATTATCATAGATCAGACTTGGCTAGAAACATCATCGGGGATGAACAGGGAGAAGGAGGAGAAAGGCAGAGGAGATACCGCAGAGAGGGGCCTGGAGTAGTAGAGGGAGAGGAAGAGGAAGTAGAGGAAGAGGAGAGGGTGGAAAGGATGTCCTGAGTTTTAGTGGTGAAATGAGATTCCAGAGCCATGCTAAGAGCCTGTGAGGGAACATGAGAGGTGGAGAATGCAGTAGGATTGGCCAGATCCTTGCAGATTTTGAAAAGGTTGTCTGAGTTGTTAGAGGCCGTAGAGACGTGTGCTTGTATGTAGGTTATCTTCTTACAAAGGACAGAGAGTCTGTATTGCCTTTGGATCAGGCGGCAGGCCAGTTTGTCAGTGGATGCACCTGATGCAATGATGAAAAACAGTTTTGCAGTTTTCACAGCTAATTGGCATTACATTGTGCACTACCTAACCTTGAAATATTAAAAACATTGATTTTTTAATGTTAGGTTATGTGGTAGTTTTATAGCACCTGCTGCCATATGTTAGAGCTTTGAAGCGCTGGGATTTCAATGGCCCTTGGGCAGACCATAGTCTGAACATATGTGATGCATGCAAGTGGTGGATATAACTTTCGCAGTAGTACAGATAATAGCTGAATAGTGCAACGGCAAAGAATGGGCTGAGGTGGAGTTAGTTTAGGATTAAAGCGTAAAGTGCCAATGGCTATGCGTATTTTATTGTGGGACTCAGCCATAGTCTATGGGGTGCAGCGCTGGGCAGAAAGAGCTAGTGTAAGTTGATGGATCAGGCCCAGGAGCAACTCATTACAGTGCTATGGTCTTTTATGCAATGTTTGTGGAAAACAAGTGCAGTGAGCAGTAAGGTTGCTGTATACAAATATTTTGTGACAGCTGGTCCAAATTTATCATCGGACTCCGCTGTATTCTATGGATCGCAGCGTTGAAGATAGATGTGACCCATTATAAATGGGGCTCGGCCATAATAGGCAAACAGAACATGTACCCATAGATTAGCCCAGTTGCCACATATGTTGATGAGACAGTTAAAGAATGTCCCCAGATTTGGAAAATGGTGCTGTCCTTGCACTGCTGCATACTGTTTGTAACCATCTGAGCTGCCAGCTGAAACAAGTTATATTATGTTGTTGCATTTGTATAGCACCTCCAACAGAATTGTAAGCAGATAAGTCTAGTGTAGAGAAGTTGTGCACAATTTACATCTGTATAACGACCATGTATTCAATGACAGAGTGGAGGGAGAAAAGCAATCCTGAAAGAACACAAGTGTGGCAAAAGCAGTAAGGTGAGCTAGCACACCCAGAAAGACTGTCACACATAGTCCCTGACAACGGACACCCTACAGTGTTAACTCTCCCTCCATTCTAGCTGCCAAACAGATTGAGAAATACATCTTATGTTGTGGTGAAAGAAATATGAATAAATCATTCAAAGAAATATCAAGATCCATTCATTTCACCACAGCAAAGGAGCAGGAGCTCCCTGGACCAGGTTCCGCCCCTGCAGGAGCAGCGGGCACCCTGCACCAAGGCCACCCCACCAATGCCAAAATTAAGGTAAGCGCTGAGATCGTAGCGCTGCTACCCAAAATTATCCCTTCTAAATATTGCATCTGCAATATCTGATGAATCGTGTTACTTCTGAAGGAGCCTAGGCTATCGTGTAGCCTGAATACAGCTGAAACGTTGCTGCCGCACCGGAATCGCCATTAAAGTACGAAGGTACTTTAAAAGTTCCAAAATGGTCGACCACTATCGGATGCCTGCCTACAGAGCCTAACGAGGCCCCAGTAATCTCCTCTGATAGGCTGCCTTGCCTATTTTCTCTCCCATTGGCCGCCGGCAGGCGAAGCCGGCCCACCTCACACAAGGCCCACTGAAACAAGGCCAGCACCTGTTCGATGCCTGTTTGTGCCTGCCGTCTGCCAGACCCCCTGTCTGCCACACGCCGCCTCCACGCAGGGTAACTCTCTCAAACTTACACAGCTCTACCACTGCTGTTAAACGTACATTTGCACGCTATCATTCTGTGTCTCCTATTGTGTACGCTCATTCCACAGCAATGGAAAGCTCTGTTTTATATGGAAAGCCAACCATCTTTTTACTGTTTAATGGATCTTGTATGCATATTACACTTAACCTAACCTATTGACCGCCATACGCGTGCATACAGCCCCCCCATTAATTTGCAGTCACTTATAAAGCGACCGCTTCACTTAAAACCGGAACTAACCTAAGGTAACTTGCACACGCATTACCATAGCCATTAGAATACCTCAATGGGAAGGAAACCCTTCTCCCTGAGCGTGGTATCTCTAGCCGTTCACCCTCACTTCCGCTCCACTGTTCCTACACGTTATGCCTGCCACCTACCTCTATTTCATACCTGCCCATAGTAGCACAGACTTTTGAACACCTGCCTGACCTATAATGGCATAGTTGTATCTAGACTGCCTTAGAACCCACCACACCCCGCCCTTATAAGCACAATTGCATGCATACTGCCTGAAAACCGGCCTCACTCTGTCCACATCAGCAAAATTGCACCTAGATTGCCTGCTTTTCTTAGTAAATTGTATTTAGACTGCATGAAAACCTGCCTGATTACTGGCTACATTAGCAAAATCGCATTTAGAGTGCCCAAGAATTTGCTACATTTTGGACTGTTTTAGAAACTTGCATCTAGATTGTCTGCTTTTCTTTGCAGTTTGTATTTAGCTTGTATGAAAACCTGCCTGTTTACTGGCTACATTAGCAAAATCACATTCAGAATGCCCAAGAAATAGCTACATTCTAGATTGCTTTAGAAAATGGTATCTAGATTGTCTGACTGTCTTAGAAAACTGTAACCAGACTGCTGGGAAACCTGTTTAATGATTGGCTACTACAGCGAATTCGTATATAGAGTGCCCAACAACCTGTCACATTTTGTACTGCTTTAGAAGATTGTATCTAGATGGTCTGATTGTCTTAGCAAATGGTACCTAGAATGCTTGGAAACCTGTGTGATTATTGGCTACTACAGGAAATTTGCATATAGAGTGCCCAAAACCTGCAACACTTTGTACTATCTTAGTAAATTGAATCTAGATTTCCTGACTATCTTAGCAAACTGTACCCAGACTACTTGCTCACCTACCTGCTTATTGGCTATAACAGCATACTCGCAGTTAGACTATCTAACAACCTGCTATATTCCCATAGCGATAGCCTCGCATAATGTCAAGACTACGCAGTATCTATTGTATAATAGCTATATCTACATTCCTTGTCACTAGCAGCCAGGATTGCCACAGTGGAATCCCCCTATGCGAGTCAGCATCTATCCCTCCAAATATGTCAGCATCCATCCTACCAAATATGTCAAATTTAAGTAACAACTCTGACCACGTCGGATCAAAGTACCATGTTGTACCAGGACTAGGAGCCTATGCCTCCCAGCCTAGCTCAAAGATTGACATAAATAACAAATTACGTGCCCGACTCAACAAACTTCACGAGCTGCCCAGAAGACTTCTCCCTCCTACTAAACGCGAAATGAATTCCCAACACATTAGGGAATGTAATGCTCCTAATCTCCCTCCTGCCCCATCAGCCACATCGAATTCCGGAATCCTTAAATCTAAGCCTACTACTAGAAGCTCACCAAACTTTGTACAAATCAAAGTGGAAACGGAAGCTCATTGCTATAAAGGAGCGCTCCTCAATGTAAGATCATTCGTTTCCCATGCCCTTGATATAGCCAACTTAATCACTAAAGCCAACTTGGACTTCATTGCTATAACCGAGAACTGGCTACATAACGCGGCAGGGCCATCACTCATGCTGGCCATCCCTGACGGCTATACTATAACTAGGCAAGACCGAGAGGGTTCCCTTGGAGGTGGCATTGCCATCATATCCAAAATAATCTTATCGCTAAGGCTAGCCCCTACCCAAACCTTGCAATCCTGCAAAACCCTTATGTCTAAACTCCCTATAAACACCCAATCACTAACCCTTCACCTAATTTACAGACCACCGGGCCCGCTTGGGACCTTTGAGGAGGATCTGCACAGCTTATTATCCAATAACGCTAAACCTACTTCACAACTGCTGATACTAGGGGACTTTAACCTAGGATTTAATGACCAAGCAGACATGCACGCCTCAACCATTGCTAATTCTCTCAACTCACTAGGACTATCCCAAAAAGTAAACATTCCTACCCATTTGAAGGGCAGAATATTAGATTGGGTCACTGACTCCAACTGTACAGCGGCCATCTCTTCCATCTCGCCATTACCCTGGACCGACCACTCACTGGTGTCCTTTAACCTTCTAACCTCCCGACCATCTACCTCCGCCTTACCCACGGTACTACCCTGCCCTACCAGAAATAAAAAGAATATGACAGTGGACAACATCATTCCTGCTATCCTCCCAACTCTAAATGCACTGCCGGATAACCTAGAGCCTAGTGCACTAGTTCATGAATACAGTAAAATCATGCTTGACACTATGGACAAAATTGCCCCACTTAAAATGCGAACAAGCAAACCTAAGGCCCATTTAAATAAATGGTTCACGCCCGAACTCAAGGCTTTACGCCTTACAAAGAGAAAAAGTGAATCGACCTGGAAACTATGCCCAACTGATGAGAATAAGGCTAACTTAACCTCTATTTCCCGACACTATAAACAAGAAGTCTGCCTGGCAAAGCGAAACTCTTACAATGATCGCATTGCCAATTCTAATTCGAGTATGAAGGAACTTTTTGCCATACTGAAAGAACTTGAGTCACCTATTGCCACACCAGACACCTGTACCAAGGATCAGACCTGGTGTGCAGATATCCAACATGCATTAGCAAATAAAATAAACACCCTCCAAAATAAAATTCAACTAAAAAAAGACTTGCTAAACCTTCCCAAACAGCCTCAGTCATCGCCCAATGTTATCCTTAACGACCAAACTGACAAATTCTCCTTCACCAAAACTACCACAATAGAGATAGAGAAAATCACCCTATCCCTTAAACCCTCTAATTGTAAAGGTGATATCTGCCCAGCACAGATAATAAAAGACGCTGCCAGAGATTTATCACCTTTCATTTCCAAACTCATCAATGCCTCCTTCTCTACAGGTAATATTCCTGCCAATTTAAAACAATCCTGGGTGCTCCCGCTTATCAAGAAACAGACACTAGACCCTCTCATCGCTACCAATTACCATCCTATTACCACGCTATCATTTCTATGGAAGATACTGGACAAAGTGGCCTACACACAAATTCAAAAACACCTTGAACTACATAAGTAACTGGGAGCTAGACAATCTGGCTTCCGTCCATTACATGGAACCGAAACAGCCCTCATCGACTTAAAGACCCAAATAGATGAACTGAGAGATCAAAGAAAGACAGCACTTCTACTCTTACATGATCTCTCAGCTGTGTTCGATCTTGTGGGCCACAATGTCCTCTGTAGACATTTGGACTCTGCTGCTCACTTCTCTACCCAGGCCATCAGATGGATAGAATCCTTTCTGAGCGAGAGAACTATGCAAGTTCTTTCCCCTTCGGCTGCAGCAGACCCCATACCGATCACATGAGAAGTCCCCCAGAGCTCTTGTGTCTCCCCAACCTTATGCAATATATTCACCAAACCCCTTTTCGATGATTTGGACTATCTAGGTATCACCTACACTAACTATGTAGATGATACACAGATTCTCCTCCCGCTTTCTGGGGATCATGGTAAGGACAGGGAGTTGGTGAATAGAGTGTATCTCATCATGCAGGCGTGGATGGCATCTCATGGTCTATGCCTGAATGATAAGACAGAGCGGATCATTCTGGGCACACAGGCCAATATCAACAAATTAGGCCCTGACTACTACTTAGTATAGATGGCAAGGTCATTAAGGTCTCTAGGGAAGTAAAAACGCTTGGTTTTTACCTTGATTCTACTATGTCATTTACTACACAGGTCAAGTCTTTAGCATCAACCACAGCCTTTACCTGTAAATTAATAAGAGCAGGTAAACCCTTCCTATCCAATGATAGTTGTATGATCCTAGCGAGAGCCTTAATACTCTCCCGACTCGACTACTGCAATGCTCTCTACAGTGGTGCCAACAAAGCCATTACACAAAGGCTTCAAACTCTACAAAACAATGCCCTTAGAGCTGCACTTGGCATAAATAAAAGGGAGCATATCTCCTCTATCAGACACCAACATAAATGGATTTCTACTGTTGACAAAATCCATCTAAAAATGATCTCCCTGACACACAAAGCTCTCAATAACGCGGCTCCTAGCTACTTGACGGATAAAATAAAGAGAAAAATATCTAGCAGACCGACAAGAACTGTCAACTCCAACTGTCTGACAGTACCAAGATTTAAACTTGCCAAAATTGGCAGCATCAGTTTCCCTGTGACAGCTGCCAAACTGTGGAATGATTTACCACATAACCTGAGAGTAGACCAACCATTCTCAAATTTAGAAAGAACTTTATCAAACACATCAACACTAAAAACTCATAGTCACCCCTTAGATCCCTCTGTACCCTTAGACTAACTGTATATATGTTGTATTAGAATTTGATCAATATTAGCATATAACCGGAACATAGATTGTAAACCTCTCTGCATCCTTTTATATTAATTGCTCTTAACCTTTTGCCTATACCGTATCAGTGTAAATATGTAAACTGGACATCTCTGCACTACTGTAAATTTGTAACACTGTAATGTCCAGATTCTTGTGACATTGTAAGCTTTGCATATTCTTTTTCTGCGGCGCCCGGTTATATATTTTGAATCCAAGGAGTTTGTCATCACTCCCCGAGGGGGAGCCATCCACTTTGCGACGAGGGTGGTGATCCTGCTATGCTTAACATTCTCTAGCCGAAAGGTTAAGTGGGATCCCTCAGGAGGTGACGTCCCCCTTAATGCCCAGAGAGGGACTTAAGTCACCTTCGCTTCCCCCCGACATCAACACCTTTATGGGGTATGCAGGAACAAAGGTGCACAATACCCCCATGACCCCTTTAATGGCTGGCTTTGCTTCTGACACAGCACATACTCAGTCCTTATGGGAAACAGCAGACTGACATCAAGAACAGCCTCTTGGAAGCTTGTCATCTAAAGAGTCAATCGGAACAGAGAATCTGCAGCGCATACAGAGTTCAAGAATGTCCTGGGGTGCATGCAGCAAGTGTTGCCCAGTGGGAGTGAGAGAACAGGAGACAAGGCATCCTGGGCTCGGGTGTGGGCTCAGCAAGTGCTGCAACACCTTGCGCATGGTCAATGGGAACCGTCCGGCACTGCAAAGCGAGCTGGAGCAAAGAACCTCAGAGCACCAAGGACAGGCCACAATGATGAGTCATCCACCGGTCATCAGACAGAAACACAGAGAAAGAAGGCAGGGTGCTATCCGAAGTGGACTCCATTTGGGCCATCGCATAAGCAGCTCAGCAGAGAGAGGAAAACTGAACCGACTACACAAGCCTCGCAAGCAGCACTGCACATCACAAGCAGGTAGGTAGGTGGTGGTTCCAGCAGCACGGAAGGTGGGCGGCACAGCAAGACCAAGAAACCCCATGGAGGGTAGAAGGACAGAGACAATCCCCAGAGCCGGGAGAAATCAGAGAAACCCCAGAGTGGGAAAAGGGAGAGAAAAGCCATGAAGCAGGGAAATAACTACTGAGAAACCCCAGGGTGGAGAGGAAGTCAGAGAAAAGTCCCAGAGTGGGGAGAATACTGAGAAGCCCCAGAGTGGGGAGAATACCAAGAAGCCCCAGAGCGGGGAGAGAGACTGAGGCAAGTGTGGCCTGCTGGAGTCAGGAGTTGGAGACAAAAGTGGCATTTCAAATGTTTTTTTTTTCAAAGAAAGAAGAAAACACCTACCTTTCCCTAGTTCTAAAGGGTAGTCCCTACTTAACCAAGGAATAACTGTTTTTGTTCATCAGGGTGGAAGTCAAAAATGAATATCTGTTCGCTGTCCAAAAATCTCCTCTATTCTAGCCCTACCACTAACAACAGAAAGCAACCTAAATGGTACCAGGAGAATGACTCCCTTCTCCTGGTACTGCAGGGATCAGTCCTAAAGGCAATATTCAAGAGTCCTTGTCCAAGCTAAATTCTTCTTCTTGAAGATAATATACTAGGAGACTAACTCCCTTATCCTGGCTCCACAAGTTCAACCTTCTCTTGGACAATGTCTTACAACCTTTGGCTTTAGCTTCTGATTCAACAAATACCATCAAGGAGAACGACTCCCTTGTCTTGGTTCCGTGATCTGTTTTTAACAATAGTCTTACAAGCTCTTCAAGTTCCCTCCAGGCTACTCTGAAGGCTCTTTTGAAAGTACTGCACTCTTTATCTCTGACTTTGACAATGTTGTCCCACTTACTGAGACAAGGGATCCTGCTCCCGAGGCTTTGTGCACTTTAGTTACTGTTGGAACAGTTATTGACATGACAGAGATTCTTTCCAAGACGTTCTTCCCAACTGTTGTTATCCTCAATATAATTTTCCGGGACAACGGAGATTATTCCCGAAGCTTTCTTCAAAACACTTGCTCTTAATATGATTACTGAGAGGAGGGAAATCACTCCTGAGGCTTGTTTCACAATTCATATTCTCAATTTAATTACTGAGACGAGGGCAATCAATCCCGAGCTTTGCTTCACAGTTCCTATTCTCAACGTAATTACTGAGATGAGGTAGAACACTCCCGAGGCTTGCTCCACAGTTCTTATTCTCAATGTAATTATTAAGACGAGGTAGATCACTCCCCAATCCCTTACCGGGTCTCCCGTAGTTTCTGCTACCTTTACTTTGGTCGGCACGCATCACTGGTTCTTCCTTGGGTGTCAAGCCAACGATTGTTTGACGCATCGCTCTCTCTATATCGCCACTCTGTCCTCCTCCTCAAGGTCACGCCACTGTCTCCCAGATTCAAGCTCAGCTTGCTCCTTCTCTGCCACAGAAGGACTCCTTTGGTCTGTGTCCGGTGTTCTCCCGACATATGGATTGCTCTTACAGGGTCTCGTCTTCTCTTCAGGTTCAAATCTCCTGGACTGACCAGACTTCACACCTGTTGCTCGCTTTAGTGAGTCCTTCTTTGCTTGTTATCATATTTGGCTGGGGGCTCCCCAGCAGAGTGCCGTAGTCTGTCGTCAGGCGTACTTGTGTCATCCTCTTGTCTCCTTGGAGCCACCTCATCCCAGTATCTTTGACAAGAGTGTTCTGTATAACTCCATGGATGTTCTTTTCAGTACAAGTTTAATCCTGTACAACTCCATGGATGTTCTTTTCAGTACATGTTTTAAATCCTGTTTAGATTGAGCATGAATATTCATATTAAAGGTATCTAATCTTAGAGGAAGAAGAGATGGAGTATTACAATAGTACACAGTATTGTTGTCTGCCTGTACCTCAACAGATCTTAAGAGTTTTATAGTTTGTAGTGAACGAGGATTAGCGAGTTCCATCATGGAACGGGAGTCCTTTTTCCCCATAGGGAAAGTCTCTCCCTGTAAAGTCCTCCTGCTTTTTACCACCCATAGGGGGACTATCGGGTAGCGGCCTCACCTCCCAAGCCTCACAGGGAAGGGCTCCCCACTTGGGGAGAAGTGAAGTGATCCAATGAATCATCACACAAGCACCCATTTGGGGAGAGAAATGAGATAACCCAGAGTGGGGCAGACATACCCAGATTGGAGGGGAACCCCAGTAAAGCCTCCCCAAAGGGAGAAAGACTGAGAAGCACCAATCGAAAGCCAAATCAGAGAGACTTGGTTGGAGCCCTGGAACTGCACTCCAGCAGTACACAAACAAAATGTTTGGGAATGTGAACATTAGCAGGGCACTATGGTATAGGAGACACAGGGGTGGAGGTTCCCTCACAATTTACAATGGAGGCACGGTGCCAGGTGATAACTGTCATCTTTATACATGGTGTTGGTACAGCTCACCCCAGGCTTCCATGCCACAAGCAAGCATTATACATTTGGGGAGTGGCTATTGCTATCTCCCTCTGACAGCTTTATCAGTTGATTCATGTTGCCCCCTTCGATGAGGTGCTAGGAAACGCCAGCACAAAACCCACTGGATGTCAGGAACATTAGCCTAGTACCCTGATTCTCCCATTACCATCAGTCCACACCTTCAAATCGTCACCCTCATATTTCCAATGGTGAAATAATAACCCTCAGACTTTCACAGTCATACAAGCCCAATAAATAATATGATGGGTGGGGGCCCACAGCCCATCCCACCAACAGCAGGTGGGTACAGATACACAATGAATGATGAGGAAGGATAGTTAAGATGAGATGTAAAGTTGCTTCTACAGATAAGAGCAAGTGAGTTTGCTTAGGCTGTCATCATAACAACACTGTCCATCACATAGTCCAGTTGGGCATATGGCGTGAACACAATTCTAATTCCATTGCTAATATGTGTAGGGACTACTGTTTCTACCAAATACACAGGGGGAGCATTATGCTTTCTTTTATTAATTAAACCTTCAATGGCATGGAAAACATTTACAAAAACCTAACTACATTTCCCCGAAGCCCTTGGCCATTTTAAATGTCAAACATCTAATTGTAAAAGTCAAAATCCTCTCTGTTCCTTAATTTTCTTTCGTTGGCCTATCCTCTTTTTCGAAAAACCTCTTTCTGTAAATGCACATTCAGATAAACACTGCATCCGACAGTTAAACCCTAAGCATTCCCTGAAAATCGCTCACCTCTCTCTTTAATAGAGTCAATAATTCCTATGCTTATTAGTATTTGGATCTGAATTCTATGGTAAGACTGAAGGTGACATTATGTTTCAAAGCTTACACACCACCTAAAAACAGATCTCTTCAACTGGATTACAATCGAATTATTAAAAGGCAAAGCATAAGCACAGTACCAGTCAGTCAGCTACTTTAATAATGTTCTCCAACTTGGCTACTGCACAAAAGCTGTTTAGCCATCACCCTATGAGTGGAAAGATCTCCTAATACGGAAGTATCAATATCGGTCCGATCAGTAACCCATTTTAACCCTCAAGCAACTGTAGTCACTGGAACCGGTTTGAACAGTGTTGGCCAATCAATAATAGAAGTGCTTCACTCTTGCCTGCTTTTAAACAACAAATTACTGAACACACAGTGATGGATTTCAAGGGGAAACTCAAGTACACTGCTGACTTGGTTCTTGTCTATGCATTTACAAGAGTCAAAGGTAAAATCTTTGAAAACGAACGCTTTAATGTCAACTTATTTTTTACAAGATACCAGATACAATAATATAGTAACTTTCACAGATGGTGCTTTATGTCTGAGATTGTGTTCCACACACCAACTACCAGACAGTTCCAACATACTCATTATAACCAGAGGGACAAACTACCCTCCTGGATCCATCATAAGATTCAGACTCTAAAACCATGCCGGCGACATAGAGAAATCGGTCACTATCACTGTTGATAGTCCACCCCTCTTTACTTGCCACTTATAGCTAGGATAATGGTGAAACTGAGGTAATACTTATTCTAGTTCTGAAACCCAACTCTGAAAAAACAAGACCATAGCTCTTGCCATTGTGTTTGGTCTTATTCTAAACAAGTGGGATAAGGAGATCTTGAGACAACAAGCAAATAGATATGTGAAAAACTGATTCCTTTTCGATAGAAGATTGAACATCTGAGGATCCAGACGGCAATCGCTCTCACATATCTTGAGTTCCAGTGCACACCCACATTACCTAACCCATGAAGACATTCTGTGGTCACTGTAATACTCATCTGAAGGAAATAATTCCAGGACTCTTGCCAGTTCTGCAAAAATTCTAGATCGCAAAATCCCAGGTGATTTGCAAATCTGGCCCATGAGAAGTTGCATGTCATGTCCTGCAAACGCGCCAGTTCTGTGTATATGACAGAACCAGACTTCACCCCGACTGTCCCTTTATAATACATCACACACAACTCCATTAATATGCATTGCTCTTTCACCCTCACTGTCATGAAATCCATGAGAGAACCCTCATCATCCTTTGAGGTAAACCTGGTATTCCTCTTGGAGGTCTGCCAGGTAAATACACTGGTACTCTTCTTTATGGAATGGCCAGTCACAGGGCCAGTAATAATACAAATATGTATGCAATATATATGAATGTATCCATGTGCCTGCAGGCTGGAATGGGCAGGTGGAAGTCTCCCGAGTAATAATTTTCTTTTTTAATTGATTTGGCTGATTTAACATATCAACCTTTCAATATAGAGTTAGAAAATAATTTGTTTAAAAAAAAAAAAAGAAAGATATATATGATCAAAATGCTAAACTTAAACAATTTCTCCTTGGAACCAGACATTGTACCATGGTTCCAAGACATAAAATATATAAATACATATACCATCTGTTCACAAGTAAAAAGGAAAAGAAAAGGGAAAATCTCTAAAATCAGCTGACAGGAGAATACAAAATGAACTAAAATTTGAAAACGCATCATTATTACAACATTCTTGTGATTTTCCTTTAAAATAGAGAGGCAACTTTCTGAATCATGATTTCATTCAGTCCTATTCTTGTTCCTTGCCATCACTGTTTATGTTCAAGGCCATTAGGAAGCTAAAAATTGCAATTCTGATTGATTGCCTCTCCGCATAAAACAGATTATTCCACAGTTCATCTGCAGTTAGTATCAAAACATTTTTAAAATGCATCATGAAAAAAATGTATTCTCAAAGGAAGTAGTTGTATACATTCAACCATGAGATGTCTTAAAGTTTCACACTGTTGTTCATAAAATCGACAAGTACTGTCGCTAAGGGGAATCAATCGCCATCTTGTTAAAACCTTGTTTGTGCGCCACAAGTTCAACCTAAATTGCATGAAAGCAGATCTATGCATTGGGTCAGGTGATTTAGTTAAATATGATGGCAATATTCCACATTTCTTCACTCCGAATTGATTATTCTCAAAGTCTTTATAACACAAACATTTCTGTCTCATTTGATTCCAATCCCATTCCCAGAGTTTGACCTTTTCTCTGGTTGGATTTGTGACAAGCAGTTCATCAGATATGTCTGCATCACGTAATACATCCTGTACCTTGGTTCTCCGTTGTAGCATAAATTAATGGTTGGATGATTTAACATATTCAGACAGTATCGACAGCAATGAATCAGTATCAGATGCAAGCAGACATTTGTGATACAAAGAACAAAGCCTCCATGTGTACATGCTATACATTGACAGCAGACCTAACTCATACCTCACAAATGGCATGGATTCAGACATGGGCAGACTTAATACTCTCTTCCAGAATTTGCATTCTAGCTTCTGCCAGAAGATTCCTGTTTTCCATGATTTGGATTCTGTCCCATACAGTACTGTGGGTACAACCTTTTGCTCGTAATAAGTTGTTGCAGGGATAATCGAGAATTTACCATATTTTGCGTTAATTATTTTTGCTTGAGATATTGCAGTCGAGATTTTAGTTTTTAACTCCTCTAAATACAGTAAATCAGAAGGATGATCATTCGGATTGAGACCTAAGTAAGTATATTACTTAACTACTTCTAACTCATACTGCAAGATCCACTTACGATCGTACCTTTTCTTTGGTTCTACTCCGTACTACGCTATCTTAGTATTATTTGTATTCAGTGTCAAATCATTTTGTTGTGCTTATTTGTCCAGAGTTTTTAGCATTGTTTGTAGCCCTTTGGGTGTCTTAAACATTTACACCAGGTAATCCTAATACAATAACCATTTGATTCCTTTGCTGCCTAATTTAGGTGGATCAGTAATAAGACCAACAAAGGACCGTCCCAAATCTGTGATAAAAAAATTGAAGAGGGTTGGCCACCAGGGGGCGCACGGATGCAGATTCCCTCCGTGTGAGCTCCGTCTCGCGGTCCCCCAAAAGTGCCTTGAGCCCCCACTTTTGGCCCCCCCATCTTTACGACAACAACGGTGAACCTCCATAACCTCGGCCCCCACCCAGTGTGCGCAATTCCGGAGAAAATCGGAGAGATCTTCACGACGAAAAGTCCTACGGCCTGGACTCTCCCGTGAGACCTCCCACGTAGCGCCTTCCCAGAGGCCCACAGTCGCCGGAGACACTCGACATTCCTGGACTGTGCGGCGGCTCTACGTCCAGGCTCCCCCCTCGGCGCTTTGCCTGCTGGCTCCCGTGGAGTGGGAGAGCCCTGGGCAGGCAACAGGCGCCCTCGCTGCCCAAGTTGAAGTGGAGCCGGATTCCCGAACGCGGCTCGATCCAGGGCGGAGAACGATGCGGGTGAGTGCTGCCTCCTAGCAATACGCAGGACTTCCCCACGGGCCTTGCCGCGCGCTCCAGTGGGTACGCTACGGCCCGCCTCTCGACCACGGGCACCGCGCCTCAGGACCCTGTTTCCCCCCCGCCCTACTTAACTGTAGAACGCAGGCGGCGTGGGCCTGCTTCCCAGTCGCCTCTTTCAAATCCTGCCTACAAACCGCGGGCGTCGAACGGACAACCTCTTACCTCCTCACTTGGCCTGAAAGGCCCCCGTGGACCCCCGTGCAATCGCGGTCCTGCGGCCCAGAGAATCTCCCTCACACCAAGTGACTGCCGACACGGCACACCTCAGCACCTCTCCATTTTGGCACCCTTGCTCCGCATCCAGGCACTACTGAACCTCACGGCCCGGGAGACTGTATAGTCGAAAATGGAGGGCAGGGCCCCTGACCCCAGGGCGTGTGCCTCCTCCCACCACAGCACTCTGGAGCACCAGAGATATTGCCCTCTGACTCGCATCAAGTGCGGGGTACAAAACCTCGCCCCACTCAAACCACCATACGCAGCCGCGACCTTCTTGGATACCTGGAGGACTGGTCCCCTCGTCAGATAGCTGCACAAGACCACGAAGGTACCGGACGTACCGGCCCCGCATAATACCACGGGGGAAAAACTGAAATCTACTGGAAACCAATTAGCTACCCTGTGTTTGCCGCATCCATTGGAGAGGAACCCTGGCCGGGTCAAAGGCACGGAAACACTGGCACCACAGAGGGAAGGGCCCCCTCACATACTCTACTCCGGGCGAGACGTAGAGGAAGAGGGCAAGGAGGATAGGGGCGTGTGCCTCCTCTGTGATACCGAGCATTCCTGGAGCCGAATGAACTTGAACGCATGAACGCCCGACAGAAGCTTGCCGCCTACGCATATAAATCGTTACCTCGATCTGGCGTTGGACCCGAGATGACCACACCATCAACCATGGACAAGGAAACTGCTGCCACAAAAGGGGACATTGCGGACTTATTAGCCGAAATAAGGAGCATGGGAGCCAATATTGGAGGGAAGATCGACAAACTCACACAGCGCCTTGACAGCATAGAGGACAGGGTCGAAGGGGTCGAGAATAACCAGGCCTCCATTGACGTCCTCGAAACACAATTAGATCACAGAATAACCGAACTGGAGCGAAGGGAACAGGAATTTAAACTTAAGATGGATGACTTGGAAAACGGCGAAAGGAGAAACAACCTGCGCTTCTTCGGGATTTCAGAGAAAGAAGGCGAAACGGAAGAAGACTTGAAATCGACTCTCCACGATATCATTAAGCTTCTCGTCGCAGATGATAACATCGACGAACCCAAGACAGAACGCATTCACAGAGCTGGGGGCCCGCCGGGAGGCCCGCGATCGGTTCTCGCAAGATTCCATCGCTACCAAGATAGGATGAGAGTGCTGGAAAGGGCGAGGAGTGGGGGTACTATCACCCTTTGCGGAGCGCAAATAACTATTTTTCAAGATCTTTCGTCCCTGACCTTATCCCTACGGAAAATGTGCAGACCACTTACTACCTGGCTTAAAGGTCGTGACACACGCTACAGGTGGGGATACCCCTTCTCTCTCTCCTTTGAACATGAGGGCACGCGAGTCAGACTAAACTCTGAGCAAGACATTAAAGCATGCATTTCTGACCTACTGGGCCCGCAGGAGCAAGACGGACCTCGCGACCAACCACCCAGGAGCCAGGGGGAATGGCATGTGCAGGGCCCGAAGAGGAGGAAAGTGAAAGGCTCAAGGAAGTACCACAGAGGAAACGGCTCCCCAGAGGGAGGCAATTTATAGCGGACGAGTATGGTACACTTAAGCCGAATTGGCATTTAACATGAAGAAGTCAAGGTTACGCGTTGTAAGAATGTTTCTGAAACTCCCGTCTATATGTCGCCTATCTGATTATCCTCGGGGGAGGCTTGTAGGGGGCTCATTGGACATTTTTTGATGTTTACTATGTATGGGGACCGTGAGGTAACGGTCTCCTCTGGTGGTTCGATTCTGGACCAGTGTTCTTAAACTGGGCTCAATCGGATGCCACCGATCTCAGGGAGGGAAGGGGGGAGGCGGGTGGGGTACGGGGAAGAGAATAAGTGTCAAGTTTAGGGAGCAATTCAGAGTCTTAGAAACCGAGGTGTTCATGAGGTTGTCCAAATATCAAGGGGAAAAGTTGTAATGGTCACATAGCGCACACGAGCATCAAAAACATTGCTATACTGACCGCTGAATCATGCACTAAGGGCGTCATGAGGGTGGGAACGCTCAATGTTAAGGGTCTCAATTCACCTACAAAGAGATCACTTGTTTTTAGAGAATTCCGAAGGTCAAAAATGGATATGCTTTTTTTACAGGAAACCAAGTATATGAGAGGAGAGGAAAGGCCAATCCTGGGTAAGAAAACTGGGCTGGAATTTTGGGGCTCTGGACCATTGAAAAAAGGGGGAGTGGGAATACTCATCAGAAAGGGGCTAGACTTTAGACCCACGAAAGTTTGGTCCGATGCAGAGGGTCGGGCCCTCCTTGTGGTCGGGACCATTGGAAAGTTGTCCATCACAATCGCCACGATTTACTCCCCCAATGTGGGCCAGCTCCGATTTCTCTCCAAAACAATCCCCAAAATAATGCTAGAGGCGACAGGGCACGTCATCCTCGGCGGTTTAACACCTGGGCAGACCCTGACCTGGACTGGCACCCTGGTAACCCAGATACACGGGATACACTTGGTGGGGATCTCACCCGATTCAAAACAATGATGGAAGTATATGGTTTAGTTGATGTATGGCGTCGTATGCACCCCATGGAGAGAGAGTACACCTTTTTTTCGGCCCCGCACAATACACTCACCCGTATTGATTACCTTTACTCCTCGAGCGATCTATTTCGCACAGCCACACACTCCCAAATCACGACCATTTCATGGTCCGATCACGACATGGTGTCTGCAGATTTAGTCTGGGAGTCCTCACCCGTCAGATGCGGACAGTGGAGGTGTAATGAGACACTATGGAAAGATCCCGTTTTCAAGCTAGAGATGGAAACCGAGATTGAAGAATATTTTCAATTGAACGATAATGGGGAGGTCTCGAAACAGGGGGTCTGGGAGGCTGGTAAGGCAACGTGGAGGGGAATCCTCATGCGGGAGGGAGCCAAAAAGAAAAGAGAGAGGGCCCTAATTGAAAATCGAATCCGTGAAGAAATCACCCAATTGGAGAGGAATGCGAATAAAGGAGACACTGCTGACTCCGTCAAAGTTCTAGAAGCCAGGAAAAAACGGGAAGAGTTACGCCTCTTAGAACATGAACAAATAACCCGCAAGCTCCTCCTCTTGAAACAGAAATTTTATGAGAAAGGGGATAAGGCCGACGCGTTATTGGCGGCCAGACTCCGTGCCCAACAGGCAGAACGCAGGGTTCAGGAGATATTGAATGGGGGGCCTGGTTTGGGAATGCCCTCCCCCAGTATCCCAGAATCCTTCGCGGATTTCTATGAGACCCTGTATTCTCCAGAGCAAGACCCAGACATCCCTAGCATTAGATCCTATTTAGACGATGTCACTATGCCCAAATTGACACGAGCTGAATCAGAAACGCTTGATACCCCTATTACAGGAGAAGAGATTCAAGAGGCCATTAAGAGACTCACGTTAGGCAAATCCCCGGGAGAGGATGGGTACACAGCCGGTTTTTACAAAACGTTCGCTCCGCAACTCACACCTTTCCTTGTTGGTTTATTCAACTGAATTCTAGAAACAGGAAATCCCCCAGACTCATTCGTCAAGGCACTCATAGCAGTTATCCCGAAGGAGGGGAGGGATCCCAAAAAGTGCGTATCGTACCGTCCCATCTCCCTACTTAACATAGACGCCAAAATATACTCCAGGGTCCTGGCGGCTAGGATTGAATCCTTCATGCCCCGCCTCATCCACCCCGACCAGGTGGGTTTCATACTTGGCCGTCAGGGGGCGGATACCATGCGCAAGACACTGCACTTGGTACACGCTTCCCACAACCTAAACACCAATCCTGCACTGCTTTCCATCGACGCTGAAAAAGCGTTTGACAGGGTAGACTGGGATTTCTTAATGGAGGTCCTTAAGAAATTTGGACTAGGCCCAAATCTTATAAGGGGAATTCGAGCAATAAACTCATCACCCACTGCTTCGGTATTTGTCAATGGAGAGTATTCCAGGTGGTTTCAACTAAAGCGGGGCACTAGACAGGGATGTCCCCTTTTTCTGCCATTTTGTTCGCCCTGTCCCTCGAACCGCTCGCACACAAGATTAGGGTGGACGATGCTATAGAGGGGATCCATCTGGGACAAACGGAATACAAGTTGGCCCTGTATGCCGACGACATCCTCTTACATGTAGTAAACCCTGAGAGGTCCGTCCCCCGAGCCATTCTACTCCTGGAGGAATATGGTCGCCTTTCAGGCTTCAAGATTAATCGTGCCAAATCTACGCTCTTTCCCCTTCAAGGGGATGCTGACGCAAACACAGCGAAATACTCCTCCCTAGGGCTGTCGATCGAACACGATAAGATGCAATACTTGGGGGTTCAAATAACGAAACAATTGGGTTCCCTATTTGACGCAAATTTCCCACAGCTTCTTGCTAAGCTCCGTATAGACTTGACCAGGTGGGACAAACTGACAATTTCATGGCTTGGCCGAGTTAATGCCGTCAAAATGACCGCTCTCCCAAGGTTTCTCTATCCCATTCAGATGCTCCCAATCAAAATACCAGACCAATACTTTACAGAGATCAAGAGAGAAATTTTGAAATTCCTGTGGAAGGGGAAAAGGGCCAGGATAGCCTACTCTTTATTGACACTCCCCAAAGATAAAGGCGGGGTAGGCCTCCCCGATCTCCGGAAATATTATACCGCTGCAAAATTACGTGTGTTTGTCCCCCATTTGCGCAATCATAAAGAGCCGCAGTGGATAGAGATGGACAATCATTACCTGGCCCCGGCAACACTCGGGGAATGGTTATGGGCTCCACGAAACCGGGTATTGAGAAGGACGAGAGACCACCCGCTCTTTGCCGCCATATGGGATATATGACGAGAGGGCCCGGCAATGATGGGAATCACGACGTGGCCGTCCCCATTGAGTCACCTATGGTCCCCGGGCATCAACAACCATATCCCCAATGTCGAAAGGTTCCAGGCGTGGTATGACGCAGGTTTAGAAAGGGTGGGCCAACTCCTCCGAAGTGACTCATTCATTACTCTCCCAGAGCTAACAGAGGCCCTAAATATTGGAGTCCTCTCCACCTTCCATTTTTTACAAATCAAAGGAGTTTTGACCAAACCTGAGTGGAAAGAAAAACTAGCTAGAGATCTCACCCCCTTCGAAAAAATGCTCGACTCCAAGACAGATAGGAAGGGATTGATCTCCCTCATATACAAATTACTTCTGGAAGGGAGTAGCGGACCTATACTTAAACTCAGACGACGGTGGGAAACTGATATGGAAACGGAAATAGACGATGATGTGTGGGACAAAATGTGTATCATGGCCTCACGTACCTCAATATCATGCCAATATAAACTCCACTCCATTAAACTTCTACATCGCTGGCAATACGACCCGTATAGACTATCCAAGATGTACCAATCCTCCTCCCCCTCCTGCTGGCGTGAGTGTGGACAAGTTGCAGACTATTGGCATATGTGGTGGGGGTGTCCGAAGATAAAGATTTTTTGGGATGAGGTCTTGGGATGGATCAGGCACACTGACGGTATCCATAGAACGGCTGATCCATACCTAGTCTTGTTCAGTCTTGAAAAAAATGAGGCGGAATGGTTAAAGGTGCGTGGCCTAGCCACCCACCTGTTGCTTGCGGCGCGAGCTTTACTTGCTGCAAAATGGAAATCGCCCACGACCCCGTCCAAACAAGAGTGGATCAATGTGGTGTTGAACATTTGTACCATGGAGAAAATCACTGCATCCCTCCACGGCAGAGCGACACATTCTGAGCTGCTATGGTCAGAATTTTTAAGAGCTCATACATCTACTGAACACCCAACATCAGATACTGATGACCCCCCATCATGAATGTTACGAACCTCGTTTCTTGATGAGAATGTGCTGTTCTCCACCTCCCTGACACGCGCCCGCCCCCCTCTCATCATCACCACATAAACACCACCCAAAAACCTGGAGCGATTCCCCCACATGTTGAACCCTTGAATGCAAAGCGCCTGATCAAGACCTAACCCTTGCTGTCAACCATAACACCTCACTCCCAACACGACACGTCTCTCTTTCCCGGGGCAGGGGAGGGGGGATGGGGAGAATTGTTAACATCTGTAAGGAATGTCCAAGGTTCTGCCCTTATTTCTGCTCTATTGTTTGCTTACCATGTTTGTACATTCCTAGTTCTACAAATTGTATACTAATCTTACCGCACTGCGTGAAATAAACAATGACGATTTTTTTTTCCTATATTCTTGTATGTAACTGTTTCTTCGTTTTGCCTTAATGATAAATGTTAACTTTGAAAATCCAATAAAACCGAATTTAAAAAAAAATAAAAAAAAATTGAAGAGGGCTGAAGCCATTATACAGCCCTGCTTCAATCCTCGCTCAGTAGAGATCGGGGAAGAAAGTTGTCTATCCATGGACAGACGGACCTGGAATGTTGTATGCATATGAAACTGGTATATTAATTTCAATATGTACAATGGACAGCGATGATCTATTAAACAGTATCTCTCTCGGGACAGAATCAAACGCGGTCCTAAAATCTATGAACGCCATGTAAAGCGGTTGTTTATTTTGTTGCTCATGAGGTTTTATGGCATTTATAGTAAGAAAATTAATAGATGTGCCCAGTCCAAGGATAAAACACGTCTGAAATGGATCTAGTAAATTCATATTTATTACCCAATGGTTAAAATCTCTTAACAGAATGCGCACACAAATCTTGCCCGCGGCGTCAAGCAGAGCAATGGGCCTGTAGCTCGTTGGACTAGATCTATCCCCCTTTTTGAATATGGGAATAATTATCGAACTTGACCAAGATGTTGGAATGGATCCTGTATCTATGACTCGCCTAAATATTATCTCTAATATATTCGCCCATGCTTCCGGATGTTGTTTCAATGTTGCATTACTAAGGCCATCAGGGCGAGGGGCCCATGAAGAGCTAAGATTGGAGATATATAATATATCATATCGTATCTATCAAATTGCATTCAATGTTTTGGTATGGCCTCTCAGAGCTCTACAGAGGAATTAGGTAAGGGAGAGCAATAAAGCTCTGTAAAATACTCAGTCCACTGTTTTTCTGAAATTTGATTTATTTGAACTGGTGTCTGGGTTCTGTGAAGAG
The DNA here is from genome assembly GCF_040938575.1 of Ambystoma mexicanum. Lineage (NCBI taxonomy): Eukaryota > Metazoa > Chordata > Amphibia > Caudata > Ambystomatidae > Ambystoma > Ambystoma mexicanum. The sequence continues at coordinate 399,232,314 of NC_090926.1, read as the reverse complement.
CTACATTTAACAATGCCCATATTCCCGCAGATGACTTCAACGACATCTGTTTGAGCATGGCTTCCTCATCTTTTTGTAACTGTAGAGCTTTCCTCGATCTCAACCAGTTCTTATAGACAGATTTTAAGTGTCTGGTCTGGGCGCATCTAAGATCAATAGGCAAATCAGTTATTCTTCTGAGCGCTCGTCTCAGAAGTATCTTTTTTGTTTTCCACTTGTGATTAAATGTATGCAGGTGTTTATGACTAGGTTGCCTACCTAATGATTTCTCTTGTGTGACACCTGTAGGGCTGTTACATAGCTGCCCCCTGTATCCGCCATATTTGTAGAGGTCCACGAATTCAGCATGATTTGCAGATTTTTTAGAGAGTTGTGTGTCCCTGTTAAACGATCCTTACCATTTGAGAAAAGTAATTGGCCTTGATATTGCTGTTCGAGGGATCTATGGGGCTGACTGGCCATGCCCATGTCAAGCACAGTTAGATATAGTCAATGATGGCTTCTTGGGATTGCCAACTCCAAGTATGGTGTGGAGGGGTGTCTCCCGGAAGCGTGCCATTACAAATTATCAAATGTCTCTCACACACTTTGCGGGTCCAGCAAGCCATTATTGATAATTCTAGGCCCGTGGTGTTTGTAAGTAAATGTAGGTTCAGATCTACTACCAAAAGTATATTAGTTATCGTGGAGTCCAGGTAAGTTGTATCTAATGTGGCCACTTGCAAATCGGCTCATCCGCAGTAAACAATAACGAAGGCAATAACATATGAATACCTCCTGATTTTCACCAGTTGAACATACGGACTGGGAGAAAACCAAGATTCCAAGTTAAAATTCCTAGATTTTCTGGTGGCAACTAATAATCCAGCCATAGGACGCCCCCTGGGGTTAAGCTTGGCTGGTATAATCTCCAGATCAAATTCATCCCATATAGGGGAGGAGGAGAGCCAGGTCTTCTGGAGTGCAATGATGTCAAAATTATGCAAATACTGGAGGTTTAATTAATTAAATGTTCAAAGCCACGCATGTTGCAAGATAGGAGCCGAAAAGTCTCAAATGGACTGATGTTTTAGGCATGGATTCGGTTAGTATTCACCAGAGGATTTACGCCTGCATTTGTTGTTCGGGAATTATAGCCGACCTGACGCTCAGTTTGTGAAAGAATTTTAGATGCTGCACTAGAATATATAGCATGTTCTATCAGAGTGATAACAACATTATCTTGCAAGAGCAAGAAACCCAGTTCATACAGAGTGGATTTAGCTCTCCATAAGGTGTTGAGAACCACTCCCGATCGTATCCATAGTCGTGCCATGGTCAGATCCTCGCTGTTAACAAATTCTCTGTTACGCTCACCTGGTATCCACGGGGACGCCACCCAGCTGTGGGGACTCTCGTACCCTTCTCAGCTGCTCGCAGGTATGATCAGCGGAGAAGTTCTGCCTTGTTATGAGTTTTGGCTTGCTCTCCGTCCTGCCTTTTTGGCAGGGGCGCGTTGTCCTTTGTGGGCGAGTGCGATCTAGTTACTTCACTGATGTAGGCCCTTTAGAGTCTTTCAGGTAGGTCTTATTACTGTTATACTTGTATGCCTTTCTTGGATTTAAATAATGTCTTTTCTCTCTCCTTAGGTGCGCGGAAGCTCTCTGTTAAACGTTGGCTGAGTTGGGACTCGCCGGCAGGTGATGGTACTTCGAGAGCGCCTTGATGCGGTAAGTAGGCGCTATGCGCAGCGCTATGATGCCTTGCCTTTGCTAACCTGTTGTCTTTTGTTCCCGTAGGTTGCGGTGCTCACCCGGAGCAAGAAGTCCCAAGGCGATGCTGGTCGATGGGCGACTCGTGAGGTAAGCTGCCGGCACAATTGTAAAATGTCTAATGTCCTGTTTCTCTCCTTTTTGCAGATCTGTCGGTCCGGGAGGCTCGCTGTTCCTTGGATGCTGTTTGCAGGAGCGGAGGGCAGCTAGCGGTGGAATCACAGGTAAGCTGCTACTATTAATGATGTCCTTTTGTTTTTCAGATGCTGTTCTTCCGAGGTTCGTAGATGCAGCTGAACACGATGAGCGTCACGTTGCAGGATTGCAAAGTAACGCGAAGCGTGTCCTTCAAGTCGGGTGTGGTTTAAATAGCTTCAGAAAAGTAGTCCAGGTAAAGTAGTTCCTAGGCTACCACACCCAAAACACTATACCGCATAGCTTGGTTCCAAAGGAACCAAGCTATGTGGGTGCTTCCATGTTGGCTGGCACTGGAAATAAAGTAGTCCCAAAACACAAGTCCTCACGAAGTATGAGCCTGGAGCCAACGGCGCCAGGACTGACCCCAAGAGGGCTTCAGCAAAGGATGCCTGAGTTTGTTTGAGGCCCGATTCAAGGCCCCTCCTGGCCCATGGGGTGGTCGGGGGAGGTTTTGATATGGGTCGTGACATTCTCCTATTTCAATATCTGATAATGCAATATCCTCCAACTCAGGGACATCCATGGAGATATGCAACCGGCAGTGTATTTGAGGCAAGATTATTATTCAAATTCATTGCCATATAGGTTGCACATGACTTTTAGATTTCTTCCCGCTTTTGATCTAGCGTAAGGATTACCGTGGTGTCAGACTGATCTGTGTTGGGAGGAGCATGTTCTCGCTTGTCCGTATTAAGAGACGAATGTTCACGGTTGTCCAAATCAGACATCATTTTAAGCCTATAAATGTTTTATTGCACTAAGTCGATTTAACCAATATTGCTACTAAGTCATCCAGCCGTTGATATTACAACTTACCTTCCTTGCTTGTATCGTTAATTATTTTTTTGGTCGATCTGCAGCAGCATCTTTCTACACCTTCATGGATCTAATTTTATTTATCCCTTTCGCCGGGATAGTTATGGCATTAACAAATGTCTTTGTGCCAATACGCGACTGTGCAGAAGTGCTTGCTTGGTTTTTTCTTCTTTTTAATAATTGATCATTGCAAAGCTTTCTTTTTTGGAGCAGTCGCAAAGATATCAAAAGCTGCCATTGTAGGAGCAGATCGCAATACCGATATCTGCATCGGCACATTATTACAATTTTGTACCGGTTCATTTCTATTTGACAGTGATACAGATTTATCACACACAGCCTTGCTTTGACCTGCAGCTATCAACCCCGGTAGTTCTAGTAAAGGCACTTGATCTATGTTGGGGGCAACAGAGCTTTGTGTGTTATTTCCCCTTTCTGGGCAGGGAGCCGTTGTTTGCGAACTTTTTTAAACTTCCACTGCCGTTTTCTTGTGCTGTTGATCGTCCCTTGCACACCTTAAATCGTCAATTCGCAGGTACATTGTCCAACACGAGTTGTGTCAGCATATCCGTCTGATATCTTATTTTGCGGTCCATGGTTTCATATAGCTTTGCTATAGCAAGCAACGCTGTATTCATGGACAGGATTGTCATATCTAAAGAAGCAGAGGTAGAAGGCGGAGAGCAGTGTACTTGCTGGTTCACCAAATTATGTTTGGCTCTGTGTGGGGTAGGGTTTACAAAACGATAACGACAATGCAGATGAGTGATGGGTCGAATGAGCAAATAAAATAGGAGAATGAGATGAGTCCTGTTCGTTATGTATTGAATCAATACGTGGACCTGTCTCAGACATCTCTAGTGGTACAATTGGTTCTGATTCCTCATTCATTTCGGTATTAGATTGCCCTGGCTAAATCCCCTTAGGTTGAGTGTATGAATACTGCCTCTTCTGTTTGGCCAGAAATACCTCCTGGGGTATCCCAAAGTAAGTTATCAGAGGGGTTGTTATGTACCATTGCTGCTGTCGTGACCAAGCCGTGAACTGGTCGTGAGTTCCCCAACTCGTCTTCCGTACTTGCCAGTACAACACTATCCACAGGATTATCTGATGTGTCTAAGATTATAGGTCCAGGACACATCGATACCTCGTTTGTAGGCATAAATACAGCCTCGATTGCCGAGTTTGTTGGAAGCTCTAAATCACTTGTTATCAGGGTCACTACATTCAGAGTATTCGCTCTATGCAATGACACGGACAATGTCTGGTTCTGAACTGCATGTCACACACACAGTTACAACCCTAACGGTCTCATTGGTGAAGAATGATCGGATATCAGCGCTCATGGATTGCGAACGAACCTTAGTTTGCCCACTATGCGTTTGACTGCTTGCCGCCATTACTGACTTTCTTCATGGTGTTTGATTATTCAGTCGAGCAACTGCCGGCAAAGGTTTGCTCACTGGCATATCTGTTTTTTAAGGAGTATATCCTCACTCGCATTGACACCTACAATGTAACGTAAATAGCTAGATCGCTCCACAAAGTTAAACAATACCTTTTTAATTTCGGGGACGTCGCACTTGGGAAAGAGGTGCACACAGTTAGCAGCTCATCATCAAAGCAGCTAAGCAGCACACTCCTAGCACTTCTCCGGTACACTCCCCTCTGATGAGCGCGTGTGACAGTATTTGAAGAAAGTTCATAAAGGTGGCGGATCCTCAGTATTAATGATTCTAAGTGATGCGACCGCGGCTGATTTTGCCGCGGCAGGAAAGTTTGCATGAGAAAGGTGCGAACTACCAAAAGTTTGCACCTTTCTCATGCAAACAGACTTACATACTACGGGGGCTGCAGGGGTGTCCCCCGCAACACCCTGCTCACTATACCACACAGTATAGTGAGCGGGGTGTTGCGGGGGACACACCCGCAGTCTTTTTTTTTTTACTTACATGTAATGCTACACCAAAGGAAAGGTTCGAAATTTTGGTGTTCGAACCTGTGGTGGTAGCATTTTTCGGGCGTATTGTACGGTCAGACCTTTTTTTTCGGGTCCATTCGTACAATACCGTATTAATATCAAAATACACAGTAAAACCGTTTTAATTTGCAACAAAATAAGACATTTATTTTTATAAGATGTTGCCTGAGTCCATTTAAAGGTGCTGTGTCCTTGATGTTACAAGATAGCTGGTCATCGTACTGCGTTGAATTTAGCACAAGTAGAGTCTCCCGCAGCTAAGCAGCACACTCCTAGCACTTCTCCAGTGCACTTCCCTCGGATGCCCATGGCCGTCACAAGGGGGGGGCAGGAGGGGCAAACTGCCCCGGGCCTCGCGCTTGGGGGTCTCGCGCATCCCTCCCCTGAGTAGAAGCATCACAGTCCACCTGTGACCTTTATTCACACAGGGGACTTTGCTGTCTGCTCTCTGCCCCGTAAAGATTTTGCAGCAGCAGGGCTCAGACAAGAGGCTATGGTGGGGGCAAAGGGAGCGGCCACCGCCTACCCCTTTACCCCCTCTGCTACACGATGTGCATGGTCGGAGATTACAGCTTTTTTACAAGCTGAGCAAATAGATTAATGACCCTGATAAACATTTGCTTCTGCATTGTTACAAGCACTGCAGATGAAGACTGACATTACACGAAAAGATCCCCAGCTGCCTGAGTCACGGACTTGCTATTGCTGTGCGTGCAGCTCCATGAGCAGCTTGTTGATTTTTAATTTTCATGTTGCAGCCAAAGCCATGTTTAACGCACTAGAAAAAGCTAAATGCTCCACTTTGAATTGCAGGAAGATAATGCTTAGGTGATACGTCCAGTCCCACTTTTCTGCGAAGATGGTGCTTTCACTTACAATAAACAGACATAGGCGGGCAAAATACAAATGCTGTTTACTAAGAAACATTTTCAAGGTGCATGCGGAGTGCCGAGCTAAAATAGACACATTTGAATTGCCCTGGCCCGGAAGGTACACTGGTGCTGTCGATATAAGTACGTGTCTCTAGACTCTCTGGTGCCTGGAGGAAGAGTAACTGGGAGCTGTGAGCCTGGGTAAAGTCTGTGCCCTGGGGGCCCACGTGAAGTTGCCGGTGCGTTAATCCTGTCATGCTACACTGTATAGCAGCCTCTTCTCGTAAGGTAAGGACCTCGGTCTCCTGCAGACAAAGCTGGTGACTTTTTTGGATGAATATTAGGGCAATGGTCAGACAAGTAAAGCACTGGAGCTATGTGTTATGTTTTTTAGAAATGACTCTGCTGGTCTACCGTAGATTGCCTATAAAAAGAAGTCATGCAGGCCACTTTGGGAAGAGGTTGGTATTGGTATTGTATAATCTGTCCCTTCTCATGCTCTATTTTTTCTAATTCTTTTCCCTTCTCTTTCTGTCGATCCGTTCATCTCTCCACATGCTGCCCTCTGGCATGGGCCCTGAACTGTGACAGCTAGCCCATTGCAGGACCCACACAGAGTGGGTGCAGATGGACAAACGGCATTAGTAAAAAATATGTTGTACTTTAAATGAAGGAGTGTGGAATTTTTAACAAGTTATATAATTAATGATGTTTTCCTTCAATCATGTGTTTTAGCCGCTCTGTGCAAAATGCACAAATGGATCCCCATCTTCTGTTTTGCACATTTAAATCGAAAGCACTGAAAAAAGTACTTCTGAAATAAACAACAATAGAAACACTTCTTTACGTCACTAAAAGCTATTTGTAGTTTTATGAGCACACATAGTTAGTGCTTCGATTAAAATCCGATGGCACAAGATGCAGAAAGGGTTTATGAAGTAAGTTTCTAATTACATGAGTTGAATGCAAACATCTAAAGGAAGTTGCAGGTCAAAAGAACACCCAGAAAACACAACAACATTAGAGACGTAGTGACCATCAGCTTCCTACTAGCAGCAGTCGCAGGGATAAACTGATCAGACAATGATTACAAACATGCAGGCTCACCATAGTCACAGTCACCTGACACAGGCACAAGTAGATGCTTTCTTTTCTCTTCACCAATAATAATCTATTAATTCTCTCTTTTTTGGTGTGTGTCTTTTATCTCACACACTCGCTCTCCCCACATGGTTTAAATAATGACTCATCTCTGTGGGCTTAGCGAAAGGTCTTTCAATAAGGTGGCATTACTTAATGCAAATACTTCAAATTGTCCCATGTGGTACATGAGCAGGGAATAAAATCACAATATTCTCTACTAATAAATTGAGTGTTTGTGTGGGGGTGGTTTATTGCTGCAATGCTATATCGTAGAATTGGGCTACCATTGGGCAACACAATATGACTCATGTCACCTGACCTCGTGAGTATGAGAGGCCTAATAAGTCCTTGAGAGATGTTGAACCTGTAACCGCAACATAAAGTTTTGCTATGCATTGTGCTGGCTTCAGTGAATGTACAGCATGGGTGCCTTTGCTCGTAGTTCAGGGTGGATGATATAACGCCTGGAATTGAATTAGCGTTGCGTATTCTGGGATTTCGAAAGGTAAAGGACCGTGTCAGGCAGTGGGTTGAGCAACCACACGGCGCTCTGATAGGCTGACAGACCGCCTGCCTTAATGACACTTGGATCCATTCTGGCAGCCTTCACACTTTATTAGTACTGGCTTGGGAGGGATATTACGCTTAGAGAGAAGAGGAAGTCTGCCTGTGTCAGCATTGCCACACCTTGGTGACGAAGGGCCTCATTACACGGTAGGCGGTAAGGGTTTACCGGTACCGGTAAGGGCACCGCTACCGGTAAACCCTTAGCGCCTTACTACGAGTTCCCTTTGCGGGACCCGACCTTAACGGCTAGTTTTACCAGCCGTTAAAGTAGGGTGCCGCAAAGGGACCTTGGTGCTAATTACGGTACCACAATTTGCAGTACCGTAATTAGAGCCTTCCCCATTCCCATTATGCCCTATGGGGGCGAAAAAGGGAATGGGGAAGTGCCTTGGTGAATGGGGAATTACCGCCCCCGCTCACCTTGGAGTAGGGCGGTAATTCCTCCATCCACCAAGGCGGACACGGTAAAATACCGGCGGCAAGTATGGCGCTAATAGCGCCATGGTTACCGCCTACCGTGCAATGAGGCCCAAAGTGTGATCTTCTGTGCAACGTTGGGCTCCCGCACTCGCCGGAGCCAGCTAACCTAAACTGCTTAAAATACATGGAGAAATACTCATATAAAATACTTTTTTGTTGCATGCAAACACATTCAGTTTTGACATCAAATCGAAATCTCACAATAAACCATAAGGAAAACATTCTTATGCATAATGCTACAGCTGAAACTTCTGAGGTAGAGCATCAGAGAAAATGCTCTCAGGTATGAGCTCAGACAGACTAGTAAAGAGAACGTTCAGATCTTCGGCAAGTATTTTGAAAAGACTGGTTAGTCCGGCCTATGGGGTCCCTTTGCATCTCTCAACCTACCCGGCCCCCTTCTCTATTGGGCCAATCACTTCCTGTTCTTTCTCCAGCAGGGTCAGAATTAATGTTTCAAGTCTTTAAAATTCTGGTTACCCCACCCCCCTTTTTGGTCTCCGGTGTTCATTCAACAATGACTTTGGGAAACCGTTAGTTTTCACTGTGTTTGCTTGCCGAAACCGGTGAGGTTTGCTTTTTCCTACGCTAGCAGTCTGGACCAGTGTTCTGTGGCTGTTAGTTCGCTTTGGCAGCACCTGTCCAGGTATTCCTTGCTGCTGCCCGGGGCGCTTCTGGGGAAATAAGTCCTGACAGAGGCCGATAGGCACTGTGGATGGAACAGTGGTACTAAAGCTTTCACGCAACAGTAATCACTCTGGGTTTTCAGGGGCTGGTTCCACCTCGTCTCCCTCTCACCACCACTGTGGTAGGACAGGCTCTGTCAATGCCCGGGTAGGACTCCTACCCCAGGTTGAGGGGGGTCCCTGCTCCTTTCTGACAGGGTCATGACCTTGAACCTGCCACAGAGCATGGATTAAGGATACAAAGTGACATCATGCAATAGAGAGAAGGAGATTGACTTAAATAAGTCAAATGTTTGAAATTGTGCAGAACTGCAAATTTGCTCCAGGTAGTCGGTTATGTTTTGTGTAAATGATTTCCTTTCTTCCCATCATTTAAGTAAAAAATAAAAAAGTATAATCCTCACCTCCTATTTTGCTACAGAATCTACACGAGAAGAGGGAACACATAATTTCAGACTATCACTTTTAATTCACCTTATTTCCGCAGTCAAGTGTTTAGTTTATCTTTAAAAATGTTATGATGAGGAAATTCACACTTGGTATTCTCTTTGTGATACTTCCAAGCACGCCCATCAGTAAACAGTTGTGTCCAGGAACACTCAATACAACACGCAAAAAAGTCAAATCCATTACTCTTACAGAAGGTTTCTAACAGAAACTTTAAAAAGAATGAGATTAAATATATTTTAACTAACAAGTAAGAACAAAAACGGCTTTCTCAATGATATTTAGTACTGCCCTTCTCTAACAGCCGACTTTATTTGAAGCGTGAATTTTATGTTGGAAGAGAAGAATAGCCCCTCTCTCCCCCGTATCTGTGTGTATCTCTATATAGGGCCTGCTTTTGAACCCCTCTCTTAGCTGTCTATGAGCAGTTTTTATCTTTCTGTAGATAAGGCCTCCCGAAATGGTCACACTAATGCAGCTGAGACCTCATCAATGATTCATAAAGCTGTAACACGAAACTTCTGTGGTTAAAGGAAGCGATAATGGTATGATGTGACGCGCTGTATGTCCCTGAGACACAATCAATTACAGAACCTTCTAGAAAAGGAAAACGAGAAAAGAAAAAAAACAAAAGACATCCAATGTTTCCAATCTGGCCTTCCCTTCACTGAGGGTTATTCCGGGAACAGCCTCCAGCAAGCACAAGCAGTACACAACACTGCCGAATAACCTGCTCTATGGGATAGTTTCCGCTCTGGAAATGCTCGACAATTGTCCTCTGAGCAAGCTTACCACTGGCATGTCCTACCCCATGACACTCCTATGTGTATTATACAATTGTTAAAAGGGCTTTTTAAAGTGCAACCTTTCACCACAAAGCAGGCATTGTGGTGCATAAGACCAGAATTCTGCGGTTTGTGGTAGGTCCGACACTGGAAATGGACAACTAGATATGGTGCCAACCGATTCAATTAATGCATTAAAGAAGAAATCCCTCTCCTAGCCCTACTACTATGATGAAGCTTCCCCATGCTAAAACAAATAATAAAAAGATGTTTCACAAAAGTATAAGTTTGTCTTTCGTCCAAACCTATGCTATCATACTAATTATACAACTTATAAAGGAAAAAACAGAAGTTGTCCTGAAGTAGTATTTGTCTCCCCCCGACCCACTTCGCTTGTGCTGGTTGATGCTTGACCTCCACCCACAGTGTCTTCCCTGGCCTTCACCTGCTCGTAAACTCTAAAGATTTCTCTGGACTCCTCACTGGTGCTTGAGGCAGAGGGCCTGCTTGTACAAAATGTCAAGTGTCTTGCTTTCCTCCACCTTAGGGGACTCTTGACCCCTTCTAACAAAGTCTCATTCAGTATAAATAGTTTGCGTCTTCGTTCTGCAATTTGGCATTGCATGACCTTTAGCATAGGTTCATCTTCTCTCTCCCTCGTAATTTCGGTTACCATTGACAGATTGTTGCTCTCGCTTTCACCCACTTGGAGTGTTCTACTCTCTGGTCGATATTGGGCAACGCCTCGTGGATTATTCTTGCTTTCAAACCCTTTGAGGGTGAGGCTTACTCTGGGTTTTCTTATAACCCTCTCACTGGGCTTTTCTCACAGTCTCTGCTTTTTCTATAGCCCCACAGGGCCGTGTGTATAGCTGATCTACTTTCTTAGTGCCATGTCCTTCGTCCACCGCTATCCTCCCGCTCCTTATCGGGAACCGAGTACCTGTTGTCTCATGGTGTCTGTCGTCAGCGGAGGATGACGCTTCTTCTGCCCGGGAACCACACTTCTCAGTTCTTTGGTCGCCTTCTGCTTCATCCGGGAGCCTTGGTTCGGGCAATCGCCGGTCTGCCATCGGGGTTGCAGATCCATCTCTCTGCTCCTGTGCTGGCGACTTTCGCTGCACCTGGATCGCCAGAGTTTGGTGGGCTTCCAACACTCTCCGCTCACCACACATGTTGTGGTTCTTCCTCCATGATGCTCCCGCTCCACGCTGTAGTGGCAGTGGCTTCTATGCGTGGCCCCTCTCCTCCTGGTGCTTTCCCAGCGATCTCAATGCTCTGCACTGGTTCTTCTCATCCAGGTACTTGTTTTTTCTGTTATATGCTGCTCCCTGTAGAGAGAGAGAAACACCCATTGTTCTTGTGGTTCAGTCCTCCAAGAAGGTACATCATCATCACCAAACACATTTGAAGAGCCCTTTCCTCAATATTATCTGTTCCCATGTAAGCAACAACCATTGAAGCCTGTAAAAAGGGATGTTTTACAGACTTGTTCACTGGGGAGTCCTTGTCCCATTGGGAGGAGCACCCCTCAATAGGATCCCGCTTTCCCAATCCCCTAGGAAGTGTTTTGCATAGTGGCTCACCTAGCTAGATCCAAAGGGGGTGGCTCTCTCTTGGGCAGAAGAGACTAATTCCCTGGATTAGTCGCAGGTTACTGTTCAAGCAGGAAGGCAAGAGTAGTTAAGAGAGACATTCTTATGTCCCAGCTAAAGAGTAGGTAGTCTTCCTTCTCTCCTAGACTTTGGTGAAAAGCACGACACCGTTTTTGGGACCAACACTGAGAAGTAATGCTGTTTTTCCTAAACTAAGGAATAAATGCCAGTATAACCAAGAGGAGTGCAGTGAGCGGAGAGGGGGGTAGTGTCTCAGTTTAGCAGCAAACTTGGTGGTTCCAGTGTTCCAAAAGTCTCTTCAAGTAGTGCAGAAGGCTTTAAATTCAATCCTCATTTTTATATGTAAACAGCAAAGTGATCGCTGTGCAGGGAAAACATACTAAAATTGACCCAGCTGTGTTTTTCATTCTGCAAGAGGCGAGAGGCGAGAACTGGGCAAAACCCAAGAGAGTGTGGGTGGCATAGTCCAGATCAGACATAAGGCAATCACGGATTGAATTCTACCTGGAAAGGCAAGAAAGGGTAAAATTCTCTTCAATAGTGTTGTAGAGAAGAGGCTATAACCATGGGGGGAACTGGAAAGCCATCAACAAGTTATTATCAAATACCACCCACAGATTCTTTGCCACATTGGAGGGTTTAGGGCCTTCTCCCAAGCACCGTTTAGGTCAGATGTTATTTGGCCAGGTCTCGGGTGGGGCTCTTAGTAGCAATAAAAAAGCAGAATGGATGGGTTCATATTAAGAAATCGGGCTAAGTGGGTAAAGTGAGCAGTTGGCAGGACATTGCGCTACTGTCTTGTATTGAATTGCTATATTGAACTTTCTTTGTTTCCTAACCTTGGATTGCTGGCAGTCTGCTGTGGAACTATCACTTAACTTTTCGAGAAAGCTGGGGCTCTGTCCCTATTCAAAACGCTGCGTCCTCCATCTTCAAAAACCCCAGAAAAGCGAAGCAGAGCCAATCGGGCTAAGTGGGTCAAGTGAGCAGTTGGCAGATCCACGCTGCGCCGGCTCCCAGCGAACTATCGAATCCCTGTGCCCCTTCTCTGCCTCCTGCCGCTTACCTGAATTCGCCCAAGCCCTTACGTCGTCTCCGCCAGGGACGCAGTGTGAAGCAATTCCTGCCTCAGGTTAAGGTTGTGAGAGGAAAACTCAGTACTTTGGATTCTTGATGCCATTGTACCCTTTTGCTTTTGACTGTTGCAGATAAGAAGATGTAAATAGAGTAACCGCAGGGAGACTTCAGGGCTTTGCCCTTTGATCCCTGCGGCACTATGCAACCAATAGTGAGGCGATTGTAACCTCATATTCAATTAAGAGCCTCTCCTCATTTACCCCAGAGAAACTCTCAACTATGAAAACTCAGCAATATAAAGGATCCAGCGCCGGATGTTAAGC